>NW_023270323.1:11065650-11202071 GCF_011800145.1 Mirounga leonina | reverse complement strand
ATTATTATTATTATTATTATTATTATTATTATTATTATTATTATTATATTTGCCTTTTAAGGAAAGACCTAGCCTAAGAGGTAAAAACTGTTGATTCTACTTATGTAATTCGCAGAATTTCTTTGGCCCTGAGTTTGTGAAGATGACGATTGAGCCATTTATATCTTTGGATTTGCCACGGTCTATCCTTGTAAGTAATAAAACCAACTTGTGTCACTCTTAGAAAATAATTTCAGTAATGACTTTTTTAAAAAAAACTGTTAAAATTCTTATAATGTTTACTTTAATGGATATCATTCATTTTCTTTTTTTCAATCGTAGGCCAAGAAAGGGAAGAATGAAGATAACCGAAGAAAAGTAAACATAATGCTTCTGAGTGGGCAGAGACTGGAACTGACTTGTGATACCAAAACTATATGTAAAGATGTGTTTGATATGATTGTGGCCCACATCGGCTTAGTGGAACATCATTTGTTTGCTTTAGCTACCCTCAAAGGTACCAAGATATTTTAAGTTCAGGGTGTAGTATGGAAACTTGGCAACAAGCTTTCATACCTGTTATTGCCCAACTTGTTTTGGGAAATGTTAACTACATGAACATGTCAGCATTGAGAAGTAGGAGTTAGGAACTCCCTTCTCCTAATTAGGTTCATTGTGTTTTTGTTTTTTTTTTTAAGATTTTATTTATTTATTTGACAGAGACATAGCGAGAGAAGGAACACAAACAGGGGGAGTGGGAGAGGAGGAAGCAGGCTTCCTGCTGAGCAGGGAGCCCGATGCGGGGCTCGATCCCAGGAGCCTGAGATCATGACCTGAGCCGAAGGCAGATGCTTAATGACTGAGCCGCCCAGGCACCCCTAGTTTCATTGTTTTAATAGCTGTGTCTTTTAGCATCTTCTATACCTGACCATGAACATTTTTCTTTAGCTCAGTATACTGAAGTGGATTTTAATTATTATATTTTGGGGACCATTATATATGTCAATTACCTACATATGTACTCTAGAAATTAGTATCCTGCTAATCTGAATTTAAATATATAGCAGGATCCTATTTCTGAATCTCCACATCAGCTTCTTTAGCCTACTATCCTAAAAACATACAGTGTCTCTTTTAAATGTTTTCACTTCGTGACTGCAAATACATCATTTTACACATTTTTTAAGCTTTACATGCACTGAACTTTGTGGCATTCCCAGTGGCCTCAGAGCAGAGCTTCAGTGAAATCACTCCTATTTATTTATCAGTTAGAATTTCCATAGCTCCTTATTGCTTTGGAGTTGGGCTTTAATAAATCATTGTATTTATAAATTACTCTTCAATATTTCAAATTCCTGTTTACCTCAAAATTTAACTTACCTTAGGCAACAGAGTACCATAAATTGCAGTTGAGGATCAAATTATCTTAAAACCCTACAAGATTAGGATAATGTCCTTTTTGTCACAAAAGAAATGTTTTCTTCAATTTAGTTTATTGAATTCTTGTTTCTTAAAAACTAATAGTTCACTTTATAGAGTCATCCAGTAAACATTCAATTAGTGCCTACTAATGTTCTGTCACTTTACTACTTACAAGTTTAGACTAATCAGGTAATACCATTCACATGAATAATTAATCAGAATTTCTGTTTATAGTACACCTAATTTCTTGAACCTCCTGGATAAGTCAGATTTTATTGAAAACCTTTTATTTGGAAAGAGTCAATAATATTTAGATGGAATTACAAAATGATGAGTATTTTTTTCCTAGGTTTCAGTTGGAAGCTCAATAATAATAAATAATAAATAATATTTATTGAATGCTTACCATATGCCACATGCTTTACCAAGTGTTTTATATGGCTTAGGTCATTTGATCCCTACAATAATACAATAAGGCAGGAATTAGCACTATCCTGATTTTACAGACAAGAAAATTGATGTCTAGAAAGGTTAAATAATTTAGTCAGTGTCACATGGACAGTAAATGATGTGGTGGATTTGAATCTAGTTCTATCTGCCCTTAGAACCCTGTCTTAAAAGACTCAGACATACCCAATTGCCCCCAGTCTGTAGGCAGTTACCTTCAGCATTCCCTGCCATACTTCTTAACAATCTTATTTTATTCTTGTGTGAAACTACTTTGTGCAAGTCTGACCACCCCCCACCGCAAAAAAAAAAAAAAAACAAAAAAAACAAACTATGAAGGAATCAGAAGAAAACATTGAAGTATTTTTATCTGAGTGTTTCCTGGTTCTGTTTTAGATAATGAATATTTCTTTGTTGATCCTGATTTAAAATTAACCAAAGTGGCCCCAGAGGGATGGAAAGAAGAACCAAAGAAAAAGAGCAAAGCCGCTATTAATTTTACTTTGTTTTTCCGAATTAAATTTTTCATGGATGATGTTAGTCTAATACAGTGAGTACACAAGTTTCTATTTTTGTCTTTTTGGCTTCTGGTCTTTGGACCCTTTAGTTTACTGATACTGAATTATTTGATTCAGTAAATGTCTTCTCTATCATAAAAGAAATATTTCCTTCAACATAGTTTATTAAATTCTAAATTTCCCAAAGTCAATGGCTGGTAGGTGGGGCAAAACTAATTTGAACCCTGTATTAATCCCAAGATTAATAATAAACCATCTTGGGAACTCAACTTATATGCCAATAATAAAAATCTCTCCAGATTCAAGATGAAGCCTAGATGTTTAGTGTGCGTTTATTTCTCCAGACATACCCTGACCTGTCATCAGTATTATCTTCAGCTGCGAAAGGATATCTTGGAGGAGAGGATGCATTGTGATGATGAGACTTCTTTATTACTGGCATCCTTGGCTCTCCAGGCTGAATATGGAGATTATCAACCAGAGGTAGGATTTGTTTTTTTTTTCTCCAGGGCCACTTTCATATTGATATTTTTATCCTCGGCATAATTAAAAACTGAACCTGGATGATGTGTTTGCTATTTAGATCTGGAGTTGTTGTTTTTAAGATGTATTTGAGAGAGAGAGAGAGAGAATTGGCAGGAGGGGCAGAGGGAGAGCAAGAGAGAATCTCAAGCAGACTCCATGCTGAGCCTGGAGCCTGACACAGGGTTCCAGTCCCACAACCCTGCGATCATGACCTGAGCTGAAACCATGAGTCAGATGCTCAACCAATTGCACCACGCAGGCGCCCCAATATCTGGAGATTTTTGAGGCTAGTTTGGTACCTTAGAGTGACCAGATTCCCCATGTACATTGGTATGTAAAAATCATACAGTGTAGCTTTCTCTCTCTCTCTTTTTCTTTTTTCTGTGTAAAATTTCCTGTTTCACAATTTCAGGATATCTAGCATTTACCCTTCTTTCTCCCAATTTCTAATTAATAGATACTAGGCACAAGGGTTACCAGCCAAATCTGGGTCAAAGGGATCTTCTGCCTTCCACATGGATCCATGCAGTAATGGGCTGGGAACCCAGCAGAGTTCACTCTACAGAAAGCAGATGTTTGAGGCCAATTGTTCCTGAAAAAAGTGGATCTAAGAGGAAGCAAGGGGCAAGAGTCAGTGCCACTTGAGTAGCATCCTTCACAACATTAACCCTAACTGTAGTGACATTTGGCCCTTGTTGTCTGTCTCTTTAAGCTTGCTAATCAGTTCAGCCATTTTACCTCACCAAATGAAAGAGAAAGAATGACGCATTTCCTCTAAAACTCACTCCTCAGGGAGAAGTCTAAATAAAAGTGTCTTACCTCTTGGTTGAGGCAAGAACTTTAAGATAGAAGGAAGAGGGCAAACATAATTGCTTATAAAAACATTCTCTTTTCTAGGTTCATGGTGTGTCTTATTTTAGACTGGAGCATTATTTGCCTCCCAGAGTGATGGAGAAACTTGATTTATCCTATGTTAAAGAAGAGTTACCAAAATTGCATAATACCTACGTGGGAGCTTCTGAAAAAGAGACAGAGTTAGAATTTTTAAAGGTAAGCCTGCAGGATTACAAATGATAAAGTTTATATATTTTTCAAAGTAAGCAAGAAATATTGGAGGACATAGGTATCTAAAAGCTCAAGTGCCAATAACTGATACTATGCATTATCTCATCTCACTTATTCCTGACTAAAACCATGGTATTTTAATTATCCTGTGAAAGAGAGGACTAAAGCTCAAAGAGGAAATGTAATATTCCCAAAGTCAATGGCTGGTAGGTGGGGCAAAACTAATTTGAACCCTGTATCTGCATGGCTATGGATTTTCTGCTTTTATTCTGTTCTATACTCAAGATACATTATAAATGTATCAAGATACATTGTAAAGAAGTAACAACGGAATTTTTTGATGGAATTATTTTGCTTTGTTTTTTAAAAGGCTTAAAATTCAATTACATCCTTTAAAGACGGTATTTCATAAATGCTGACTAATTCACATAATGGAAGGGGGTCAGAAAAAAATGGCTTTATGGTTCCAGTTCTGCCATCAGCTTTCTTTGAGACCTCAGATAAATAGTCCATTTATGATCAGGAAAGATAGTATTGTGTTACTTCCAATAAAAATAGAAAGTATAGTATTCTGTTGAGAAGAGAAACTTTCAGAACATTCTCCTGGTTCAGCTCCCTAGTATGTAATAGTATGCCTTCCATTTGCTCCATATTGAAGAGAGCCAAGGTTCCCAGCCCTACAAGTATCTATGAAGACAAAGACTTGCTAACCCACATTTCCAAAACCAAAAAAGTTTCCTTGTGTCCCTTTGCAGTTAATCCCCCCACCACCACCACCCCAGCCCTTGGCAACTACTGATCTCCTTTCTATCACCATAGTTTTTTCTTGTCTAGAATTTCATTAAAAGAATTATGCATTATGTAGTAGTCTCCTGTATCTTGCTCTTTTCACTTAGAAGTAATACTTTTGAGATTCATCCATGGTATGATGTGTATCAGTTTTTTTGGTGGTGGTGGTTTTTTTGTTGTTGGGGGATTTTTTTGATTGTCGTTGGTTTGTTTTTCTTTTTTGTGGGGTTTTTTTTTGTCATTCTTTTGCTGGGTAGTTTCCCTCTGTACAGATAAACAACCTGTTTATTTCTTCATTAGTTGATGGATATAAAGGCTTTATAAACTTTCAAATACACATTTTGATGTGAGCATATGGTTTTTATTTCTTTTGAGTAATTACCTAACAGTAGGGTTTCTGGGATCTATGGGAAGTGTATGTTTATAAGAAAATGCCAAATTGTTCTAAAGTGGCTGTCCAATTTTACAGTACTACCAGTAATATGTGAGATTTCTAGTTGTTCCACATCCTCAAAATACTTGGTATGCTCAGACTTTTTCACTTCAACTATTGAAATAGGTTAAGTGGTGTTCTATCATTGTGGTGAGGTTAATTTGCATTTCCTTAATTACTATTTATGGTGAGCATCTTTTTATGTGTTTATTTGCCATTTGTGTATCTTCTTCATTGAAGTGCCTAATAAAATCTTTTTCCCGTCTTTGTATCTGGTTATATGTCTCCTTATTGCTGAGAAATACATGCTTTTTATATATGCTGGATACAGTTCCTTTATCACATATATAATATATTTACCTCCCAGTCTGTAGCCTGCCTTTATATTTTCTTTTCTTTTCCTTTTTTTTTTTTTTTTTTAGAGAGGGAGATGGGGGGGGAAGAGAGAGAATCTTAAGCAGACTCCCCAATGAGTGCAGAGCCCAAAACAAGGCTCGATCTCGCAACCCTGAGATCATAACCTGAGCTGAAATCAAGAGTCAGACACTTAACTGACTGAGCCACCCAGGCACCCCATTGCGTTTATATTTTCTTATCACTGACTTTTGAAGAGCTAAAGTTTCAGTTTACCAATTTTTTATTCTATAGTTCATGTTTTTTATGTCCCACAAAGAAATCTTTGTCAAACCCGTACCCATAAAGATTTTCTAAGCTTTATGGTTTTAATTCCTATATTTAGGTCTATGACCCATTTGGGGTTAATTTTCATATACTGGGTGTAATTGAGGGTCAAGATTCATTTCCTTGCCTGTGAATATCCATTTGTTTCAGCACAATTTGTTGAAAAGACTATCCTTTCCATATCAAGCTACAGTGGTACACCTTCTATATCTTTGTCACCCTTTACCAAGGTGCATTCCTATTGATGTTCAACAGGTCTGCCAAAGACTGACAGAATATGGAGTTCATTTTCATCGAGTGCACCCTGAGAAAAAGTCACAAACTGGAATATTGCTTGGAGTCTGTTCTAAAGGTGTCCTTGTGTTTGAGGTTCACAATGGAGTTCGCACACTGGTCCTTCGCTTTCCATGGAGGGAAACCAAGAAGATTTCTTTTTCCGTATGTCCATTTAAACTCCTTTTCGTTATATTTTAAGATATGTGTTGTCAATTTCAAATGTAACATATTAATTGATTATCCTTAAGTAAACTTTAGACGCATCTATTCAGTAGGGCTAATACATTTTAATACTTTTTTTTTTTTTCATTTTAATACTATTTAACTCTTCTTAGTTGTAGGAAGTATTATTGAGATCTTTATTTGGTTTTAGTTTTCTCAGGAAGTGATTTTTAAAAGAATAATGTACATTCCCAGCTGGTTACATGCTCAATTGACTTAGTTGAATTACAACCAAGTTGACTTTCTATTAATTCAGAACTTATTCTGGGATACTTACTTCTCACATGGAGAAACCCCTCTAATGTATTTTAAAAAATAATTATTTTAATCCTCGTAAATTTTGTCTAGCTCAATAATGGGCTCCTCACAGCAACTATGTTTGAATTTTAGCAGTCCAGAGATTTATTGGATTTTATGAACTAAAAACTTTTTTTATTTAAAGATTTTAATTTATTTACTTGACAGAGAGACAGTGAGGGAGGGAACACAAGCAGGGGGAGTGGGAGAGGGAGAAGCAGGCTTCCCACTGAGCAGGGAGCCGATGCAGGGCTCGATCCCAGGACCCTAGATCATGACCTGAGCCAAAGACAGACGCTTAACGACTCAGCCACCCAGGCACCCCTAGGAATGTTTTTAATGTCCCAGAACTTTCTGCAGTTTTAAGTTTTAGTGTATATTCCATATGGAGGTAAAGTTTTAGAATATCATGTTTATGAAAGATAGTAAGCCGTTAAGGCATATTTTGATTTTGGAAGTGGTTGGAGTGTCTGAACATTGAAATGCAATTGAGAAGCCCCAGAGGTGAATAAAAAAATATGTTAAGATATTTATTTGTTTTCCTTATGGTATTAAGAGACTACTGGCATCTCTAATTCATATTTGGGCTGAAATATGGTCTCACTAGAACACTGTTTATAAGGATATCAATCTCAAGGTCCCAACTTACCCTGGTTAATTTTCAACCTAGAGACCTTTGAAATCAGTTCTAGACTTGATGGTTAGTTGGTTGATTTCCTGTGAAACCCAGAGGTACCACTAAGATTACCAGATGATAATGTGTTCTCTCAGGAAAGCCCAGACAGCCTAATCTTCCCAAGATTGTCAAGACCAGGAAATTGCCCTGGTATAATTTACCTTCCCCAATGGAAATGCTAGCACAGCAAATATCGGTAGGAAACCTTAGATTAATTAAATACAAATCTAATTTGGACCAATTTAGAAAAGGCAACAAATCAAATAAATTGTCTAGCATTCGGGCGCCTGGGTGGCTCAGTTGGTTAAGCGACTGCCTTCGGCTCAGGTCATGATCCTGGAGTCCCGGGATCGAGTCCCGCGTCGGGCTCCCTGCTCGGCAGGGAGCCTGCTTCTGCCTCTGACCCTCCCCCCTCTCATGTGCTCTCTCTCTCTCATTCTCTCTGTCTCAAATAAATAAATCTTTAAAAAAAAAAAAAATTGTCTAGCATTCAGCTCTCTGTTGTTAGCCAAACCATCACACCAGCCCTGCCATATATAGAACTAGCTTTGATTAGCTCATTTTTAAAGATCTCCAGTAATAGAGAATAGACCACATTCCCATGCAGACTGTTCTTGTGTTTAACAAAACTTGTTTATCCCGAAGTCCCTTCTCCAACACAGAGCTCTTTTTAACCCTCATTCCCCCCACCCCCCACTAGCCTCTGGGGAGATAGAAATGTCACCCTCCTGGGGCGCCTGGGTGGCTCAGTCGTTAAGCGTCTGCCTTCGGCTCAGGTTATGATCCCAGGATCCTGGGATCGAGCCCCGCATCGGGCTCCCTGCTCCACAGGAAGCCTGTTTCTCCCTCTCCCACTCCCCCTGCTTGTGTTCCCTCTCTAGCTGTGTCTCTGTCAAAAAAAAAAGAAATGTCACCCTCCTTCGCCTTTCTCATCTTTCACAATTGAATTCCCTTGGACACATTTCTTGTCCATTTTATCAGTAAATACTTAGAATCAATTATTCTTATAATTTGTTTCAAACCTGTACAGCTTTACAACTTTGGAGAAAAATATCCTAGGGAATTACTTGACAGTGGTTATGTTTGTTTGGAAAAAAAAAATTCCCAACTATTTGAATCGTCACTGTGAATCGTCACAGTACGATATACTACTGATAGTAAAGAGACTAGTTTGATTATACTGTTTCTTTTAACTCCTCTTTAATACTTGCTGATTTCCTTTTTTAAGAAAGAGAGAACAGGGTCCCTGAGATTTCATTGGTAACATATCCAGCTAGAATATAATAACCTTGTTTTGTTTTTATTGCATTGATTGCATATACTTTTTTAAATATTTTGTTTATTTATTTGAGATAGAGAGAGAGCATGAGCAAGGGCCAGGTGCAGAGGGAGAGAGAGAAGCAGATACCCTACTGAGCAGGGAGCCCCGTGCAGGGCTCTATCCCAGGATCCTGAGATCATGACCTCACCTAAAGGCAGATGCTTAATCAACTGAGCCACCTAGGTGCCCCTGATTACATATTTTTAATAGCTGGATTCTATTTATGGCAAGTGGTACTGGTTTTCTATTTATAGCTGTGATATAAAGTTTAAGTGAATTTATATAAGCAAAGTCAATTTAAAAATTTATAAATTAACAAGACCAGAAATTATGAAGAAGGCACCTGCATGATTGAAGTTTGAGTAATATTCTGTTATTGTGTCATTTATGAGCCTCACCAAATTTGACTTCTCTGTGACTATTCCTGCATTTGAAAACAAGGGACATGAGTAGATAGAGGGAATAATTTACACAGTAGAAGCAGCCGAGAGCTGGAGTAAAATCTAATTGGACTTAAGCAGTTCTCCAGAGACATTAGTCTTAGATTCCTGGCATGCTGAATGCTAGTCTTTTAAGACGTACGAATCATCTGCAAGCCTCACCACAGAGGTTGCAACATTTTGGGATGCCCTCTTACACAAGAGACGTTTATTTTTCAAGAAACATGGAAGAGATAACACTAACTGATGGTTCTTCTGTTTCCCCTGAATTTGAATGCAAGAATCACTCTGTCTCTAAATCTTGATGTGTTTTATCTCTCATCCCAGCAGCCATGTTACCCAGTGCCTCTCTATTCCCACATTTTCTTTTAACTTTTCACAATTTCCATCTCAGCCCTCAGGCCACCAGAATTCTTCTTGACAGAATCACAGCTCTTATATATTAATAAATCAATTTTTGTTGAATTTCATTTTCTTACCCAAGAAGAACATATTTTTGTAATGTCTTTTTCAGACAGTTATGGTATTTGTAAACACTGCATGCAGTAAACTCAAAATATCAATAATCTCATTAAAAGAACCTTTTCCCTTGCTGGTATAGTATACTGTCTGATTTAGGCTACAATCTCTGAAAGTGACAAATGATATTAATTTGATTTATTTGCTGAATCCGTTATAATAACAGGGTTCTATTTTTCTATATTTATATTAGATGCAGGTCAAGGAACGCTCATGCCGAATGAGTGTTAAATGAGAAATAAAAATAATATCTGTACTTACTAACTATTGTTTAGAGAATTTAGTTATGTGTCGGGAAAACGTCCTAATTATAACACCCCTGATTAATATTGTAGAAAAAGAAAATCACATTGCAAAACACATCAGATGGCATAAAACATGCCTTCCAGACAGACAGCAGTAAGGTGTGCCAGTACCTGCTGCACCTCTGCTCTTCCCAGCATAAGTTCCAGCTGCAGATGCGAGCAAGACAGAGCAACCAGGACGCCCAGGATATTGGTAAGGAGAAACAAAGTGTGTCAGATGCTCAGGGTACGAGCGTGGTTTTTGCCACAAATTTTAAAAGAACTTCCATGTCTAGAATGAAAGTTACAATGTGTATAGATGTTAAATGACTAAGTCAGCTTTATATAAAGTGCCACAAATGAAGCCAAGATTTCAACTTCATTTTGGAAACTGCGCCCCAGATCAGTTAGGGAGCACCTGTTGAAATGTCTGTTTTGTGCTAATCATGAGGCTAACTGATGTAAATATGATGTTTGGGTCCAAGTGTCTACCCATAGTAAAGTTACATACTCTTTGGGAAGGTAAGACCAACATACATGAAATAATAATACACGTCGGAGGGTCCAGCTTTTAATAACAGATTATATCATACAGACTACATGATCTACAGTAAGAAGAGAGGGAGATCAGAGGCCAGAATACTCCAGTGGTGACACTTGAACTGGAATTTGAAGGACAAAAGTAACTAAATAGGTTGAAGATAAATGGGAGGGGTTTCCAGGTGAGGGTAAAAAAAAGAAACAAGGCAGGGGGCAAGGGGCGTATGCACCCAGTGATGTGTTACATAGTATAACAGTTTGGGGGTGGCAGATTTCCCACCTGTTAGTTTTACTGGAGTGTGTCCCTCTTCAGCGACTGAGATCAGTAACCCCCATACCCAGTATAAATGGTCAGAAGAGTGATTTTAGTTCCTTTTGAAAAGGAACGAGCAGAAGAAACTAATTCAGCTCTGAAAAAATATATCTTCATCAGAACGGAAATATTTAAAACTGACTCTGCAAGACCACATGAAGAGATTAAAGTTATACAAAATCTGGTTCTGCATAGTAAATTCTTACAGACTTCTGTGAAATACTCAGAAGAATTAGATTTTTCAATTTAATGGAATAGCACTGATGACCTTGTGTAGCAGAATCCTGTGAATTCTGTATCCAAACTTTCTCACATCCTGAAATATTACAAAAAAATGTATTCCCTGTAGGATCAGACTGGGGTGATGGCAGCCTATGAGTAGATGTTTCTCAGCCTTTCAGAGTCAAGACGGTAGGGGTGTATGCTTATTAAAAATGAAGATTCCAGAAACCTACCTGAAACTTGGTGAATCACCATCTTCGGGTATTGGGTCCCTGGAATCTGCATTTTAACAGGCTTTCTTCAGTAATGGTTTTTATGCATGCTAAAATATGGTAACTACTGCTGTAAAGTAATCTCATTATTCCTTTTCTTTACCTACTTTGCTCTGCTAAAAAATTGTATGCTCTTACATATTTTAAAAGTGCAGTGAAATATCAAACTTATTAGAGCTATCAGTATTCATACTTGGACTAATACTCTAGTCAATAACAAACCAAAATTGAACAATTGAAGGTTGCATCATTACAGACATAGTATAATGTGCTATTATGAAAAATATCAGAAGACAAAACTATGAAGCCAGCCTTTCATCCTCAGCATTTCTTACACTGAAGAGCAAAATAGTGTAGTAGTTAATTAACAACATGAACTCTGGAACCAGATGGCCAGGATCCAAACCTTGCTCTATTGCTTATAAGCTCTGAAACCTTAGGTAGGCACTTAAACTCTGCCTTAGTTCCCCATCTGTAAAATGATTATCATAATGATAATACCTACACTGTGAGGTTGTTGTGAAGATGAAATGAATTCATACATGTAAGCACCTTAAAGGTGTCTGGCACAGAGTAAGTATTGAATAAATACTCATTATTGTTATCATCACCATCATCAATATTGTCTTACCACTACTACCACTACTAATAGTAGTATAGTGACCCCATAGGAAAGTAACTGACTTCTAGGAGTCTCATTTTCCTCATCCATGGAGTGGGAATACCCTATGTATCTCACAGGTTTCCACCAAGGAACACACAGCTGTGTATCCTTGAACTCATATGTGAAAGCCCTTCAAGATGGTATTATCTACAGCTTTTCCCAGATTTTGTTAAACCTTCAAAGGAATTATTTTTTTGCTTAAAATGGCTTAGAAGTAACTGCCTGCCTACTTAACTATCTGTATTAGACAAGTGAAAATAACTGGTGTTGTCTGTAGGAGGTTGATGGGCTGACAAATGTATGTTACTTCTTTGCATCATAGAATGTTGGTGCTAGAACCCTAGAGGCCTTTTAGTCCCAAATTTTACTGATGAGGAAACAGGTTCAGAGCATAGTGTCTCACCTAAACTCATAGAGGTCAAATGAGGCTGGAACCATGATCTTTTCATTTCTATTTGATGAAAAAACTAATTTGCATAGAATGAACTTAAGATTAATAATCATTTATTGAGCACTTACTCCTTGTAAGAGATGATGCTGGGTGCTGTGGAATAATAGAAATCAATGAAGTCGCTCTCCTCAAAAGAGCATACAGTTAAGTTGATGATATAAGGAAATATCAAACAGTACAAAGGACTGAACAGTCGCACAAGCAAAGGTTAAGTAGTGTGGATGGCAGATTCTGTGTGGAACTAGCCAACCTTTGAGTTCAAATCTGAAACACTAGTATTAGGATGTAGGCTCATTCTAATGTCCTTTCCCATCCTGGCAGTCCATATTGGAGTCCTTTCCAGGTGAAAGGGATAAAGGACAGATCAGATAAATTGGTAGTTTATGCTCCCATCCAGTGAATATATGCACCATTTTAAGTCTGTCAAGGTGTGGTCTACATTTCCTTAAGGGTGAAGAAACCTGTTGGGTATAAAGGTATATCCTGGTAGTTGAATCTGTGTAAGACTAAGTTTTGCATCTTTAATTACAGTCTGCTCTCAAAGCAAAAGAAAATGGAAATCATGTTATCTGCTCTAATAAAACTGTATTTTAAGCTAAAGATCATTCTGGGAATATTTAAACCAATATTTTATTTTTATTCTCATGTTTTAATTTGGTGTCCACTTCCAGTTCAGTGAAAGGACATTGAATTTTCCTGTTGACAATGAAACATGTTTATTTAAACTTCATTCTGATGCATTTTAAAAATCTCCTGTGTTTTCCTATCTCTTTATGCCTGAGGTGAACTATTAATTATTAATCTTCCTAGGAATTAGAAGGTAAATGAAACAAAATCTAAAGATCTGAGTCAGCAGCATTTGATCTTTTCTTTTTAAAAGGAAGTTTTTGCAGCCATGGTGGTCAAGCTGTATTTCCTTATAGTGTGCAACAAAGGGTTGATACTTTCCATTGGAGGCACCAAACGGGGAATGCCTTGTAATGTGGATTACCAGTGCATAAACTAAATCATTTAAAATTTTGTGCTCCTGGCCCTTTATTTACATGAAAGGATTTTGATGCTAAAATTCTGTGATACAGTGCTTTTGTTAATAGGCTCAAATGCTCAAATACTGCCATGACATTGGCTCTCACAAAATAGAATAAGCCAAGCACTTGTCATAGAGTATCTCTAAATTTAGCCTCTAAAAGACTTTGAATGTGTGTTTAGGAGTGAAAGGAATTTAAGCATAATGAGAACCCCAGCTCCTTGATCATGTTTATTAACAGAAACCAAAAAAATGAAAGAAGGCAAGTAATACTTGATTCTCCCATGGCTCCTGTGCCTCAGTCCAATCATGAAAAGTCAACCGAGTGGGAAAGTGAGATTGGCATAGTAATGAAATAACAAAAGAAATAATTTTCTGTAAAAGCTTTTTTTTTTTTTTCCTCCTCTTTGGTAACAGTTTAATTGAGACATAATTCCCACGCTCTACAGTTCAGCCACTGAAAGTATACAATTCAGTGGTTTTTAGTATATTCACAGAGTTGCACAATCATCATAATCTACCATGAGCTTTAAAAAATATAATAATTCTCAACTTTTTCTCTGGGCAAAATTCTCCTCTGCATAGCTTCTTTTTCATGTCAGCCTGTCTAGGCTCCATCTCTCCCTCTCCCCATCCCTGGCTTGCAGGGATTTTAGCAGAGACACCACTGGGATTGAAATTCCTGTGTCAGATGTTATTTTCATTTTTAACTGAGACCCGTAATTGGGAATTCAGAGTCAGCAAGCTTGAAGCCCAAACATTATTAGATGCTCAGGACTCATTAGATGAGGTAGGAGATGCTGACCAGGCCGTGGCTGTGAGAAAGCTACAAGGATGGAGAGATGGTTTGAAAACCAAACTCCCTTTTCAGATCCTTGCTTGCCACACTTGGAAAGCTGCTACTTAACGTTGGCAATCAAAACAATTAAAAACTGCATGCTGTCTTATTTATCGAAATAACTCTTCTCATAAAGGTACTGCGGTGTTTCCATCATGTAAAGCCATCCTATTTCCTTGTAGAGAGAGCTTCGTTTAGGAGCCTGAATCTCCAAGCAGAGTCCGTTAGAGGATTTAATATGGGACGAGCAATCAGCACTGGCAGTCTGGCCAGCAGCACCCTGAACAAACTTGCCGTTCGACCTCTGTCAGTTCAAGCTGAGATTCTGAAGAGGCTCTCCTGCTCAGAGCTGTCGCTTTACCAGCCATTGCAAAACAGTGCAAAAGAGAAGAGTGACAAAGCTTCATGGGAGGAAAAGCCTAGAGGGATGAGTAAATCATACCATGATCTCAGTCAGGCCTCTCTCTACCCTCATCGGAAAAATGTCATTGTTAACATGGAATCCCCACCACAAAGCATTGCGGAGTTGGTAGGAAAACCATTACACCAGATGGCAAGATCTGATACAGAATCTTTGGCAGGATTCACAAAACTTAATAAGTAAGAACATAATTACCCAACTACATATTTGTAAATTCTACATTTCATACATTTGTTTTTGTTTTGATGTTTTATTATTTTTACCATATTTTTTTACATTGACACATCCCCCTCCTACCTTCCTTTTCCCTCTTTAGTTCAAAGTCTGTTGCAAGTTTAAATAGAAGTCCTGAAAGGAGGAAACAGGAATCAGACTCCTCATCCTTTGAAGACCCTGGTCAAGCATATGTTATAGGTCAGCATAAACAAGCTTACCTTCTTTCTCCCATACCTCATGCTCATGGTGAAATGAACGAAATAATGTTAGTGACCAATATATTATTTTTGCTTCTATGTTCTAATTGCCAAAGCTGCTTTTGAATATGAAATTTTAGGCTACTTAAAATGCACCAAGTCAAATCAAAAACTTATTTAACAGGTGATTACTTCAAGGCACAGACTGTTACTTCACTTTCTCTTGGTCACAGTTAAAAACTGTGACAGTCATACTGAGAGAACCCAGACAGTCTGGTACCATGGCTTTGGGCAGTCTTCCTTTGGATTTTCCATACAAGCCTGTGGCAGTGGGCTCCACTATACTGTATTTTTTAAAGAAAGGTTTATTTAGGGTACTTTCAGCTTAGCATGAATGCAGTTATCTCCCAAACCAGATAATTTTTATGAAATGTGCTGTGGTCAGTAGGTGGAAATTCTTAGTTGATTTGAGGGGTTTTTTTCCAATTCTCCCAGCTAGCTGAGGCATATTAAGTATGTAAGTAAAGAAGTTTATAAACACATACTATCTTATGAGTAAATAGTTCAATATCCTGTTGCTTTATGCATCTTAAAAGGGAAATGCACTGGAATCTTACAGAAGAGTAGATATTTAAGCAGAGAGGTGTGAACTCAGAATAGGAGACAGCTGGGGAGACAAAAGAGAAACAAGGACACCCTCTTCTGCTGCTGTTTTACCATAATACTAGTTAACTCTCACTTAGACCAACGATTGTTTAATCCTAATTACACAAAGTTAAAAAATATTTTTTTACCTGTAGTTGGATTGAAGATCTGTGGAGTAAATGAAAAGAGAACTCTATTGTTGGTAGATATTTACAGAAAGCATCATTACTTTATTAATGTAGGCTTCCACAGCTTTCAGGGATGATACTAGCATCAATTTAAATTGAATTGGTGAAAAACTTTCAAGAGATAAAAGGCAAGATTTCACCCTATAGGTCACTACCTTATGTGTTGAAAATAGCCTAAGAAGACGCTAGTTCAATCTTTTGGAAAATACTTTTCAAAGAGTATTCATATATAATGGGATCCCATATAGATTCTAAGCTATTTTCATTAGAAATGCTTTCGTCTACATAAAAATCCATCACATACCCGATGTAGAAGAGTAAATATTTCATTGAAAAACACAGATAGAATAAAACTCACTCATGAAAGAAAATTTATTTTCCACATGTTTTTTGATTAAGATTATTCATTCTTACTGAATATTAAATTTTCTTTTAACATTTAAACAAATGCTTTTAAAACTCATTTCAGTTTCATCATTTCATATTTGACATATCAAAATGTCATTGCCAGAAACAATACATTTGTGTTTAAAGTTATTCTGTAAAACAAGCTGATATGCTTAACTTGGACATTAGAAATAGTAAATAAGCCCATTGTGGGAAGACATTTTTCTGGGTGTAAATTAAAAAAAAATGTTGCCGCCTTAATGTTTTGATTTTTATGAATTTAACAGAGATTACTAATATAGTATCTGCCATTTTATAAACTGTCTAATAATTTAATTTATACCACAGGAATGACTTTGCATAGTTCTGGAAATTCTTCATCCCAAGTACCCTTAAAAGAAAATGGTAGGTTTACAAAATGTTTTTCCCCTCATTTCCATCATATCTTTTCTCTTGTACCTTATGAGATAGTCTTGGACATAATATTGAAGAGTCTTCAATTCCATGCTAAGGACTTTAAGTCTTACACTGTAGTCAAAGGAGAGTTGTATTTTTCAGCACCATGGTGATGTGATGGGACCTGTGATTTATACTAGATCATGAACTAGAGAAATGACAAAGTATAAATAAGGACACCTGGAAAGCTAAGATAGTTCAGGTGTAAGATAATCTTGATTAAAGAGTCTTAACTTAAGCAGTTATTTTAACTGAGGATGCTTGAGCTGGATCTTGAGATAAAAGGACGAAATTCAGACAGAATGTTGTGGATATGCATTCCAGACCAAAGTCATAGTGTGATCAGGCAGGGATACAAGTGAGAGGGTAACAGATTCAGGGAACTACAAGGGTCTTAATATGGAGACTTGGGGCCAGAGTGATGCTCGAGAACTAAATAAGGGACTAGCTCCGAGTCTTATCGTAAATATTATGGAAAGAATTTGAAGGGGTGCCTGGATGGCTCAGTCGGTTGAGCATCCAACTCTTGGTTTCAGCTCAGTCGGTTGAGCATCCAACTCTTGGTTTCATAGGATCAAGCCCACATGGGGCTCCATGCTCAGTGGGGAGTCTTCTTGAGATTCTCTCCCACTACCTTTGCTCCTTCCCCCACTCACGCATGGGTGCTCTCTCTCTCAAATCTTTTTTTAAAAAAGAATTTGGGGGTGCTTGCATGGCTCAGTCAGTTAAGCATCTGCCTTTGGCTCAAGTCATGATCCCAGGCTCCTGGGATGGAGCCCTACATGGGGCTCCCCACTCAGCAGAGAGTCTGCTTCTCCCTCTCCTTCTGCCCCTCGCCCTGCTCATGTGTTGTCTCTCTCTCTCAAATAAATAAAATAATTTAAAAAAAATAATTGAAGACTTTAAGTATTTACAGTTTAAAAGGAGTCTAAGAAGTAACAAAAGTATAGGAAGAAATTTTGTGTAGTGACTTGAGTCGGTAGATTCAAATTTTTTCGTTTAGATTATAAAATACTCTCATCTACATTTATCTTATCTGATCTTTCTAACAACATTCATGGGTAGAAAGAACATTTTAATAGTGTGTATATACAGCTTTCCTCCAAAAATGTTTCAGTCTTACCCTTAAGTTTAGTTCTAATTTCCTGAGAGCTAAGGCAAGAATGAAGGTATGAGAGTGGGTTGAACCCTATGAAACTGCAGTTTTTGTAGGTTAAAACTGTCAGACACCAAGTGCTATTTTGTATAACTTTAATTTTCTAATAGAAATATCCACAGCAATTCTTCAAGAGGAAAATTTTTCTTGGAAGTAGAATTGAGTCAAAAAGTAAAAATATACAAAATATCTTAAATCCTTAGCAAATGAAGGATTTTTTTATCCAATTTTTTTTAATGTATCCTCAAAAAATCTGAGGGCATACAATTGAAGAATAAATCAGTGAGCTTAAATTTGGGCTTAAGTTACTAAGACCGGGGCAGCTGGGTGGCTCAGTCAGTTAAGCGTCTGCCTTTAGCTCAGGTCATGATCCCAGGGTCCTGGGATCAAGCCCCGCATCGGGCTCCCTGCTCCGCGGGAAGCCTACTTCTCCCTCTCCTTCTGCCTGCCGCTCTGCCTACTTGTGCTCTCTCTCTCTCTTTCTGTGTCAAATAAATAAAATCTTAAAAAAAAAAAGTTACTAAGACCATGATATATAGCTTTATGATGACCAAATGTCTTGCATGGACTGAATTTAGAATACCTCTGTGCCTAAAATAGCTCAATTTTAACAAGTCCATAATGGTAAAAGTTTTGACTAATGGTTATTGAGTGCTTACATGTGCCAGGCACTGTTCTAAGCACTTTATGTTTAACACCTCATTTAATTCCCACAACAATCCTATGAGGCAGGTGCTAATTTTATTTCCTTTTCACAAATGAGAAACCAAAGCATAGAGAGGTTGAGTTGTGCAGAAGGTCATGGAACTGGCAAGTGCTGGAGCCATGATTTGAACACATGATCTCTGTTTCCAGAGCCTGTATTCTAATCTACTCTTTAGACTGTGTGCCAGCATAATAATGCCTAATCATTTGTAGGTATTGTTTCTCCAAGCTAAACTTTTGAAAGAAGCTGGCTAATAATCTATTAAAAGATGAAAACCTGAAGTGTGTTTAAACCTAGGTTCTGATGGAAAAGAGTATGAATTTACAGTGGACACCAAATGAGCAACATGTGCAGGGTAGTTGCTCTGTTTAAACCTTCAGAAACCTCATCTTTGGAGGTTAGTGCCCCCTGCTGAGGAAGGTGACCAACTCACCTGCCTGTGGAGATGTCCCCCAGTTGGCTTGCAGACAAGTCTGTTTTCTTCGAAATTCTCTTGGAATCTGCCCACGTAGTCCTGATTTAGTGCTCTGTTGAGAATCAAGTCTAAGATTCACACAATAGAACATGGAAAACACATCTTTCCAAAGAAGGTAACTGAGCATCCAAAAATTAAATTACTTGTCCGTGGGGCGCCTGGGTGGCTCAGTCGGTTAAGCATCTGCCTTCGGCTCAGGTCATGATCCCAGGGTCCTGGGATCGAGCCCCGCGTCGGGCTCTCTGCTTCGCGGGAAGCCTGCTTCTCCCTCTCCCACTCCCCCTGCTTGTGTTCCCCCTCTCTCTGTGTCTCTCTCTGTCAAATAAATAAATCTTTAAAAAAATAAAAAATAAAAAAAATAAATTACTTGTCTGTGAATCAAATATAGGACTTCTTATTCTAATTTTAGTGTTCTTCCTTGCTGGTCAGGATTATGAGAAGACAATTAGAACTTACCATCAGTTAATACTGAATTATTCATCATTTAATACAAGAACCAACAAGTAGAATTCAATCTTAACCTTTTGTGACTTTCAGAGACCCTTAAGGAATGTGAAACTTGACAAAGAAGATAAAAGAAAAAAAGGCATGAATCTTCTAATAAAACAGAGATATGGGAAGGTTTACAAACCTCTGATTGTGATTTCAAAAAAAAAAAAGTTCCTTAATCTTTAAAAAAAAAGCCACACAGGGGCGCCTGGGTGGCTCAGTTGGTTAAGCGACTGCCTTCGGCTCAGGTCATGATCCTGGAGTCCCGGGATCGAGTCCCGCATCGGGCTCCCTGCTCGGCAGGGAGCCTGCTTCTCCCTCTGACCCTCCCCCCTCTCATGTGCTCTCTGTCTCTCTCATTCTCTGTCTCAAATAAATAAATAAAATCTTAAAAAAAAAAAAAAAAAAGCCACACAGTATTTCTTCCCAAGAGAGTAAAAACCAAAATAAAGAAAATGTAGAACTGATGCAACAATTATGTAAAATTGGTTTTCAGTGTTTCTTATTTTACTATAAATCAGGATTATTATATAATTGAAAAGTAACTCTTAGCTAAATTTGTCACCTTCCTTCCTATCCAAACCACAAAAATGGGGTCAAACACTGGACTCTTAAAAATGAGATGCACTGTTCTTTAGTAAGTGCATACACTTACTTTATGAATCCCTAAATCATTTTGCAGATTAGAATATTTCATGCATTGGACTTTCAGCCCGTAAGGAAGGTCTCTCCTTATATTTGTATGCAAAGATATTCAGTGTATTCTAATCTTCAAAAAAATTTTTTTTCTATTTTTCAGGTCTACATTTCTCTGAAAATTAGTGATGTTGATCAGTTATCTTTTCCTGTGTGTTGGCCATCTGTCTTTTTGGAAAAGTGTATAATGGGGTCCTGTGGTCATTCTAAAAAAAAAAAAAATGAGATGCAAAAAACTCATGTAAAGTAGGTTATTCAAGGGCAGAGAAACCTAGTACAGACACTGAAATAAGCTTTTTTTCCCCAAAATTAAGACTGATTATTGGGGCGCCTGGGTGGCTCAGATGGTTAAGCGTCTGCCTTAGGCTCAGGTCATGATCTCAGGGTCCTGGGATTGAGTCCCTTCTCCCTCTGCCTGCCACTCCCCCTGCTTGTACTCTCCCTCCCTCTCTCTCTGACAAATAAATAAAATCTTTAAAAAAAAAAGACTGATTATTGTCCTTGTGAACAATCTCAATTCCAAGTAACAAAATGTTACGTAAAGAGATTTTAAAGCACTTTGCTTAGTCAAATGTCAAGGACAAATATAATGTTAATGCTAGATTTTTCCATGTAAGTCTTAATTAGAATACATATAAAGTTAAAAATTATAATAAAAATTGAAGTCCGAAGTGCTCACAAAAGGATTCAACAGATACAGGAACTAACCAGAAGCAAAAAATAGAGTCAACTAAATTGAGACTGAAAGGAACTTTAAAGTATATTCAAACTAGCCTTTACATTCTATGGGTGAGTTAAATAAGTCCCAGAGATGTTATGTGGCCCCAATTTATTCAGCTAATTAGTGCTGGCACAGAAATAAAACACCAAAGTTTCCATTATTATCCCCCAACCCTACCATTGGAGCAGTTAGTATATTTAGGTAGTATAATAATGAAAAATACCTATCTTTGTTTTTATATCAGTATGGTGCTGCTGACCCATCATCTCCAAGATTTGAAATGGGTCTTTTTCCGTAGAGTGACTGATGGTTTTATCTAGAGTCTCCTCCACCTACAGTCCATTTCCTCGTAGATTGGGTGGCATGGAGCTTCCTGATACTTGAAAAGGATCTATATCTATAACCAACAGAATCAGTTTTTCTTGCAAAAAAAAATTGTTGACTCATACTCGGGTTGATTACATGACTTTGGCCTTATCAGAAATATGTTCTTATTAGGAAATTTAGTTTAATTGTAGATTTATCTATCATTAGTATGTACAGTTACTTTAGTCAGGGATTATATATGTCCACATGAACGTTAAGAGAGATGAAAAAGGCAACACGGAAACAAATGTGTCTAATACAGAGAGGGTATACAATTTTATTTTCTAAATTTTACATTTAACAATTATTCTAAAGATATTTCCCAGGTAAACATTATTGGGAATGACACCAGCATGTGTTACTTAAAGAAGTGGAAATTTCAAGTTGAAGCTCTTTTTCACTTTAAAATAGTCATAGAATTTGCTGTGTTCCTGGAGTATACTGATGGGAAAAGAAAATCCTTTTAGGATTTAAAAATATGTACTCCTTCAATATTAAAGTTTGTTTTTATATAATCATACAAATACCTCAGAAATCTCTTGGTTCTTGAAATATCTGGCTGCCTTCCTTTGAGATTCATAAATTCTATTCATATCTTTCAGTTTACTTGAATTGTCCTCTACTATTTACCTCAGATACTTCCTTCTCTGTCATTTTTTTTTTTTTTTTACCCAAAGGAAATGTATTGTGAACATCTACATGAATAGAATACATATAGAATACAAATAGAAACTGGAGGGCACCTGGGTGGCTCAGTTGGTTAAGCACCTGACTTCAGCTCTGGTCATGATCCTGGAGTCCCGGGATCGAGTCCCGCATCGGGCTCCCTGCTCAGCAGGGAGTCTGCTTCTCCCTCTGACCCTCCCCCTTCTCATGTGCTCTCTCTCTATCTCGTTCTCTCTCTCTCAAATAAATAAATAAAATCTTTAAAAAAAGAAAAAAAAACTGGGCATGTGCACAGTACTGTGGAGTAACATATAGCTGCACGCCATTCTGCCGCCTTTCTGCGCTCACATTAGTAACTTCACTGCATATCAGTGGGGTTGCGGTGGAGGACATCCCTGTTAAAAAGAGTGGGTTCAAAACTTCCCTTCCAAAAGAATATTTATCTCTGCCCTACTCAAGTCTTGTACTGTAGCCAAGCTGATCTGTAACATTTCTCCAGGACCCTCTCTGCCTTCTTTCCATCTCAACTTTTGCTAATGCCGTGTATTGCTGTATAACCATCTCCATAATCCACTTATTAAAATCTTACCCCATTTCCTTGAAGTCTTTATTTCTGGCAGGAAGAAGCCTCTCCTCTTTTATAGGCCTGACTCAGGCCTTCATAATGCAGCTATTTCATTGACTGTGTTAACATTTCTATTAGTCAGGCTAGGTCTTTGCTCTTGTAGCCTGATTGACTCAGCTCACATTTACTATGCACCAGCTTTCATATATATTATCTCATTTTATTTTCCCAAATTGCCTAGTGAGGGACTTTGACAGGAAAGTTGTTCAGTCAACATTTGAAGGATGAAAGAGTAATCAAATGAATGATTACTGAAATCCTACTGATGAATCTTTGAATATAGAGAGCTGAATCTGTTGCTTCTAGACATAAATACATTAAAATATTGCACATTTATTCTGTGTGTGTGTGTGTGTTTTATATACATATTCTAATAATATTTTCCTAGGAAATTTCTTTTTATATGCACACACACACTTATTAGCCAAATAAGTAATATAAATAACCAATCTTGTTAGTACATACATTGGGGAAAAAATGGCATTTTTATTCTTTGAATCAATACCTTTGACTTCTAACAGATACTCCTTAGGCACATTAAGAATATTGATCAGTTTTATAATTGAGGGCGAAAACACTTTGCATAAAGCAAATGGACTTTGTCTTCCCAATGGTGGTAAAAGTATACATTTAATACTTAACCTAACCTTATCCTCTTACTTGTTTCACATTATTTTATGGGTTTGTCCTGTTGTATTTTGTTGGTTCTAGCTGAAAATTAGAGATACTTGTCTATTTTAGGATAAAAGTATTTTGGATGCTTAGATGGTAATTTTAAGCTAGGCATTAACTAATTCATGGACTTTATGCTTATATGTATGTGTATGTACGTGTATACATATATATACATACCCAATATATAAGGTTCTTCACACCATTGTCCAGTGATTTTTTTCTTTTTGGAATCTTATAAATTCATTAGAAATACTGAATTACTACTACTCTTATTGATTATAACTATAAGTTTTAGTCAAAAAGAAACAAATAGGGACATGTATGCTACAGAGAGCTAGCCAACTTGCATTAATGCTTAGTGTTTAAGGGATAAAGTTAATTTACTCCAGAGAGCAAATGATTGCTGTAATTTTTTCTGATATTAAAGTGATTTATTTCTAGAACATGAAGTATCACATTTGCATCATTTAAGCATTAATACATATTATGTAACAAAATTACTACTTTTATAACATTCATACAATTTTAAATCCACGGGTAGTCATATGTTGGCAAATAATCTGTAATTTTCTAAAAGCTTCAATATGCTTAAGAATTATACAGAGATTAATTTCAAAGTTTCATTTATAAAAATTATCTTTCCAAGTGTGTTGCATTCATCTACCATCACTACAACACATCACACACAAACCAGTTTAAACTATCAAATTATAACTGATATTAGTAAGTATGTTAATTTGCTAGAGCTGCTGAAACAAGGTCCCACGGTCCTGGGTGACTTAAACAGAAATTTATTTTCTCACAGTTCTGGAGGTAGAAGTCTGAGATCAAGATGTTGGCAGCATTGATTTCTTCTGCCACCTCTCTCCTTAGCTTGTGGATGGCAGTCTTCTCCCTCTGTCTTCACATAGTCTTCCCTCTGTGTGCACACATGCATGCACGTGTCTGTATTCAAATTCCCCCTTATAAGGGCACCAGTCCTACTGGATTAGGATTTGCCCTAAAGAACTCACGTTCATTATTTCTTAATCTGTCTCCAAATACAGTTAAGTTCTGAGGGACTGGGAGTTAGGAGTTCAACATATAAATTTGAGGGTGGGGGTAAAGGGACACAATTCATCCCATAACGGGAAGAGATGAAAGAAAGTGTGTGTGTGTGTACGTGCACGTACACATGCTCAGATTGCTAAGTAAATGAAGTAATTTTATCAACATGACACTTAAGTAGCGTATTTATTGGTTTATTTTAAGAGATATTTGTGAATGATCAATCTACTAAAAAAAAAAGCCCTCAGTGGAAATAAACAGTAAATTCTAGTTCTGATGCTAACAGTCCCTCAATTTATTTAACTAGCCTTTATCAAGTACTGACTAAAGGCGTTTTGCTGGGAGTGATACTAGCTGTAACGTTGAACAAGTCATGAACTATTGTTCCTCATCTGCAAAGCTATGACTTAAAATCTCTTGACCTGACTCATAAGATTGCTCCACAAATAAGAAGTAGATGAAAGTGCTTTGAGAACATAAATGTGCTAGCCAAGTCATTATTAACATGATTTTAAAAAAGTAAATCCATTTTCCTCTTGTTGCTGCTTTACCATACAACTTACCATGAATATTTTATTCATTACTAATAAAAATGTGAACCACTTATGAGTGGGAAATTCTTAACATAGTGAGCATTGTCAAATTCAGGAAGTCAGCCATGATGTAACAGAAAAACAGTGTCAGAAAACTTAGTTCGGGTCTTGCCTGTACTAGCTGAGTAAACCTGCTCAAATCATTTAAATTCTTGAGAGTTATTTACTCATTTGTAACTGAAATATACTTATTTCACAGGGAATCATTTATGAGGAATTAACATGATAATATCAGTGGCATGATAATCACATATTGAACCATGTGATGATAATCAGTACTTTTGTGAACTATAAATCACCATCAACATATAAGATGATGACATAATATTATTTGAAATAGAATTTGAAAGTGACCAAGTAATCTATTAATGAATTTTGTTAACGTTTAAATTGGGACAAGCAGACAGTCTTAATGCCTGAGCGTGTTATGTTTATTTTATCTTAACATTATACTTTTCCAATAGATGTGCTACACAAAAGATGGAGCATAGTATCTTCACCAGAAAGGGAGATCACCTTGGTGAACCTGAAAAAAGATGCAAAGTATGGCTTAGGTAAGTCACTGAGATTCTTTTTTTTTTTTTTTTTTTAAGATTTTATTTGACAGAGACATAGCGAGAGAGGGAACACAAGCAGGGGGAGTGGGAGAGGGAGAAGCAGGCCTCCTGCCGAGCAGGGAGCCCGATGCGGGGCTCGATCCCATGACCCTGGGATCATGACCTGAGCCAAAGGCAGCTGCTTAACGACTGAAGCACCCAGGCGCCCTAGTCACTGAGATTCTTAAAGGGATGTAAGAATTCAAAGAGAAAAAGTGTATAGTATAATATTGGCATTGAGGCACCAGCCCACTACAGATCAAGATACCGGTTGCCCACCCACAGGCCCTTCACCCCACCCACCCAGTCAGGAAATGTGAAAGATGAAATACTTACAAGCAAAACTTCCACTGAATTTAACAGTCCCATTTCACATGTGTTACCTATTTATCATATCTGATATAAGAATCTCTACACTTACATGCATCGGACAGACTGCTCATTAATCACTGAAAGCACCAGTGTCATGAAGATCTTTCTTAAATGTGTTGTTTCACAGGATTTCAAATTATTGGTGGGGAGAAGATGGGAAGACTGGATCTAGGTGTATTTATTAGTTCAATCACCCCTGGGGGACCAGCTGACTTGGATGGATGCTTAAAGCCAGGTACTTTACATCTAGATAATTTCCTAAGTACTTAACTGACAGGCATGAATTTGCATAGATGGCAAAAGTAGAACTCGAGCAAAACAAAAATAATGAAAAACAATGTCGGGCAGTGACATATCTAAGACTTAGTATGAATTTCTCTTTGTTTTTGAAAATACTGGATTGTCTATTTTTACAGGAGACCGTTTGATATCTGTGAATAGTGTTAGTCTCGAGGGGGTCAGCCACCATGCTGCAATTGAAATTTTGCAAAATGCACCTGAAGACGTGACACTTGTTATCTCTCAGCCAAAAGAGAAGATACCCAAAGGTAATGTGGATGTTTCTTAGCTGTGTATTGTTTCACTTCTCACAAGAACTTCAATATCATGGATTGGATTTAAGCTCCTTATTTCCTTTCTGAAAATGTAATATATGTAGCTCTGTTTAATATACATTAGTGTAACTTTTCATTCATCACTTCCAAGATTTTCTATCTCATTCATCTTTAGTACTCTATGCATAAAAATGGATTTATTGTGCCAAATTGATGTCACTTAAGTGAATTTTGAGTACTTGGTGCATTCCATCACTTCATAGGCCAAATCAGAAATAAAATTCTTTACCCTGGTCTAATTAATATAATTATGTAATAGTTATCTATGAAGTCCTATCCTGAACAAGATTGTAAAAAGTAAAAGGATAAAAACATAAGAAATTTTAAAACAAGACCATATCATTTTGTCTCATAATTCCTGCCATTAGCATGTTGTGGGAGAAAAGGCACTTGACCAAGATGAGATGACTTGAGTTTGAGCCATGGTTGTTTTTCATTAAGGAGGAGACAGTTGTCTTGGCTCTGCCTTGTCTGTCTTGCACGGAGTTGTTCAGGGGCTCAGGTGGTGAGGCAGTGTTTGTGAGAGAAGCACACGCAGCACATGCAGTGGGAAGGGCTCCAAGTCTAAGGTCAGATTCTGTCTCCATTGCTTAACACTGTACACCCTGAGGAAATCCTTGAACTTGCTAAGCCTCAATATACTCATATATCAGATGGTGAATACAGAAGTGCTTATCTTACAGGTTTTGAAAATTAAATGAGATAATACATGTAAAGAATTAGCACATTGCCTGGTACCTATTAAGCACTTAAATGTGAGTTTTAGCTGTCATTATTAACAGCACTTTTCAAAAACATTCTAGTGCTAATTATGTGCAAGTTACCTTCATCCCAAAGATACAGAGAAATATGTAAAAGAATAGTTCAATATTACCTGAAAAACAAGTTTAGATAGTGAATTTTTGGTATAATTTCAGACAATTATGATACAATAGAAACAAAAAACAAACATTTCATACAGTATGTTGTGACAGAAAACTTTCTTACATTGTATACAGAGGAGTTATTTTGACTATGGTTTCTTTTATTCACTAAATATGTATGTGTGTGTGTATAAAGAATATGTACATATATAAATAATATTTTCAGTACTTGTTACTTGAACAAACAGGGCAAATAGAAAACACCATCACTGCCCAAAAAGAGCCTTATAATCTAATTGTAGTCCAATCATCTTAGGCAAAGGAAGCTGATTACATTTGAAAATGTAGCATACTCAGAACTATTCAAGCAGCCAAGAACCAAACAAAACCAAAGAAGGGTTATTTTATTCACCCTTTTTTAGCAAAAGAAGCATATGAATTCAGAAGAAACTCATTTTCCCTCTAAATAAACCTCTAAGGGACTCCCATCTTGATTTTCTTTTCAATAGATATTTTATAGAAAATGCATTCATTTGTTCAACAAATAGTTACTGAATGTCTTTGATGTGCAGGACACAGAAACTCTACCCTCATGGGACTTACACTTTGTCAGGGGAGACAAATATTAGTTAGAACAACTAACTAAACAAATGTTTCATTGTAATTATGATAAATGTTAAGAAGTCCAAGGTACCGAGAGCATTTAGCAGAGAAACTTTACCTAGTGTAGGGACCAATAAAGCTTTTCTTTTCAGCAGAATTTCATGTGGTTATTTTATTTTTTTACTATTCATTCTCAATAAAAGTTAAAAGTATGATGTTGAAGTATAGTTCTGTGACACTTTTTCTTCAGAAAGCTAGATTAATCTTACCATATGTGTAGCTATACTGTAATGTAACTTGAAATAAAACTCAGAGAACCTAGAACATTACCAGTAGGTACGTTAGGCTTATCCCTCTCAAGTATCAGCCACTGAAGAGGAAGGCTTTTATTTTTCTTTATGTTTACTAATGTTTTTAAAGTTATAGAATACATACTAGTTTGTTAAAATAAATCTAATTTATACAGAAATCAATGAGGTAAAAAGTAAAAGGCCTCTTACCCCATTTTCTAGGGAAACTCTTTGGTGTCTATGTCACTTTATGTATATTAGAGAGAAATTTTTGGAAAAATAAATACTGCCTGTATGTGTACACACACACACACACACACACATACACTTTTTTTAAACTAAAAATGCAGTTATTTTTTTATAATCTAAATACCAGTTTGCAAGTTGCATACTCTATATTCTGAACATCCATGAATATACACCTTTTGCATGTGGCATTGTATTTCATGTCATGGGTGTATCAAAATTTAATGTTTTTCTTTTATTGTATATCCAGTTTAGCTATACTTCTTTTACAAATGTAGCTCCAACAAATACTCTTATATGTATACCATTGGAAAATGTACATATTCCTAGAGGTTCGCTACCTAGAAGTAGGTTGCATATGCATATTTAAATTTTCGACAAGTGCTATCTATTTGCCCAAGTTTTACTAAAGTGTAGTCAGCCACGTAGATGTGACAGTGTTCTCACACCAGCAGTGGTGTGAAAAATTAACAGTCATTCTCATTTTTGTCAGCCACAGAGGTAGAAAACTACATTAAACTGCACATCCCTGAGCAACATGAGAATGTCTTTTCATATATTTATTAACTGTATTTCACTCTGAATTTCCAGTCTACTGGAAATTGTTGCACAGGAGTTTTAAATCTCTTTCTTACTAGCTTTTAGAAACTCTTTATTAGGGGGCGCCTGAGTGGCTCAGTTGGTTGAGCGGCTGCCTTCGGATCGGGTCATGATCCCAGGGTCCTGGGATCTAGTCCCATGTCGGGCTCCCCGCTCAGCGAGGAACCTGCTTCTCCCTCTGTCTCCTGGCTTGTGCTCTCACTCTCTCTCTCTGTCAAATAAATAAATAAATAAAATATTTAAAAAAAAAAAAAAGAAAAACTCTTTATTAGGGATGTTAACTCTTTGATTATTTTTTGTTATTTTTGCAAATATTTTCTCTCCAGTTGCTCGTTCCTCTTTTAAGTTTTCCTTGGTTTCACTTGCTAACATAAAACTTTTCTTCTTATAAATTTGCATCTGTAATTTTTTTACTGAAATTTATGATTTGTGTCTTTCTTAGGAAAGCTTTAAATGGCTCTTGATAAGAACTGTATTTATAAGGAATTTGGAGTTGCCTTCATAATTATTTGGAGTCCAAAAAATGCATTCTGGAAGGATAATATAAAATAAGTAAATAAATAACCATTAAATAAGGATCAAGGAGTTTTGGTGACTCAAATTATTTCTAGTGAGGGAATCGAGAAAGTCTTCACAGAGGAGACTCATTTGAAATAGGTATTGGAGAATGGAAATGGGGAGTTAAGGCAGGGGGGTATGCATTTTTATAGAAGATGCAACAGGAATGACCAAAAGAGGGGGCAAAGGAAACAGAAAGCACCTGCCGCATTTGTCGGGTCCTCATTTTGGCTCCAGGCCCTGGATCAGGTGTTGTGAATATGTTACCCTGTGTAAAATCTTCCCACAGTCATTACGAAAGACTCTGCAAGTATGTAAGCACAGCATGTGTGTCACTAACCTGTTATTCTCCTTGATGGATTTTGACTTCTAGGGCCTTCTACTCCTGTGCACATTGCCAATGGCATGAAAAACTACATGAAGAAAGCTTCCTTCCTTCAAGACAGTGCTATAGATTCTTCCGTAGATCACTGCTGGCCACATGGTACCGCAAGGCACATCTCAGAGAGCTCCTTTGGGCTGTCTGGGGGCATGCGGGAAGGAAGCCTGAGTTCTCAGGATTCCAGGACTGAAAGCGCCAGCTTGTCCCAGAGCCAGGTCAATGGTTTCTTTGCCAGCCCTGTAGGTGACCGAACCTGGCGGGAATCACAGCACGGCAGCCCTTCCCCTTCCGTGATATCCAAGACCACTGAGAAGAGGAGGACTTCTACTGACAGTAATCGAAGCAAAACTAAAAAAACAGGCACTTCTGATGCAACAGATTACTCTGACCGTGGAGATTCAGACATGGATGAAGCTACTTATTCCAGCAGTCAGGATCATCATACACCAAAAAAGGCATAGTTTAATTTGAATCTCTGGGGTTTTTTTCTTTTCATTTAATAAAGCAAACAACAGCAAATATATTACAGAGCAGAATAATCTACTATAAACTGCTTATGTTATTCTGGAAAGGAGGAATACTTTATGTACTGGGTTACTAACTGCTACTGCATTTGATGCTAACTTTCAGACAAATTAGCAGCTTTGAATACTAACTCTAAAATGGCTATCATTCTGGAAATTTGCAACCTGGTTACAGAAAGGAATGAATAATCAGGTTATGATTATTTTCTACAAGTTATGTCTTGCATACTTAATGTTTATATTAATAAGAGAATTTAATATCTGAAAAAGTTGTTCCTAAATAGTTCGTATAATGGGCAGGTGACTTTACTGTTGATAGCCCAAATTCTTGTGAAGTTCTGAACATATGAAAATAATAAGAACAACAACATACAAAATTGCTCATTTCCTAGAAATGATATAAATGTAAACTCATACTCACAAGTGGATTCAGAAAAGAACCTTAAGCTATTTATTCCCCGAGGAACCAACATTCCTCATAAGAGGGTTGTGCCCTTACAAATGGGGCTAAGCTGTTGTGCCTGTGTTTATATTGGATTTGTAAATATAAGCAAAGTAAACATGAGGCCTAATCATCTTAGAGGTCCCAGTTGAAAGCTGCTACTTGATATATATTGATTTTTAAAGGAAATAGAAATACTTTCTAAATGTGGGAGCATAAAAAACATTGGACAAGGATTATGTAAAAGCCAGATTTGAACTGGGCTCTGGGCTTCCCTCTGCCTTATCTAGCTGTTTGACCTGAAGCAAGCCCTTTAATCTCTAGACCTCAATTTCCTCAACCATCAACTATAAAGGCATTGGATTAGGTGATCTCTGAGATGGCTTCCAGCCCTCATGATCTTTGAATTTACTCTATCCCTTAATATCTTGCTTTTCCTTAATTTTTCCAAAAAACACATACTGATCTTCCAGTAGTAATTCATTTTGACTCTAACAAGAAATCCTTTTGTTTGTTTTTCTTTGTTAAGGAATCTTCCTCCTCAATGAATACATCCAACAAAATGAATTTTAAAACTTTTCCTTCATCACCTCCTAAACCTGGAGATATCTTTGAGGTTGAACTGGCTAAAAATGATAACAGCTTGGGGATAAGTGTCACGGTACTGTTTGACAAGGTTTTCAAATGTTTTCTCTTCTCCATTTCCAGCAGCCTATTATATGCCAATTTATTAATTTAATTATTTTGCTTCAAAAGGGAAACCTGTCAAATATTTCCCAAATTAAAAATTAAATTACATCTTAAAACTTTTTTAAAAAACGTGTGCTAATGATTTTTCCTGTGGTTTAAAAGAAATTAGACAAATGCTTCTTATTTAAACCCCATAGATTTCATAGTGCTTAATCTGAATACAAGACTAAAAAAATACAAAATTAATAAGTATGTTTTGCATACATTTGACATTTCTGCGTGAGCATCGAATAATATATTTTAACCTATATCATAAATAAATTCTAATATATATTTACATGCCCTTTCTCTCCATAATATATCTTAATTGTAAACATGACTACTATATTAAACTTAGAGGTTCCCAAGGAACATACATGCTTTTACAGTCTTAAAATACGAGCATAGGCTACTTGATGAAAATACTTTAGAATTCTATTCTATTAATTCTAAATTGTAACATTATCATTTATGACATTTGAAGGATATTGTTAGTTAGGAAAAGCCATTTTAAAACATGGTAGAAATAGCACTATTAACATAGAGGTCAAAAAGAAAACCTAATTTTCAAGCACTTTTAAAAATATTGTAACTCTTTACCTCTTGCCCTTGACTTCTTTAGAATTTTATTATCTTCATTTTGTGAAGGGAAATAAAAGCTGTGCATCCACAAGAGATAGAGAATCTACTCAATTAGATCTCATTTACAGTGTAACAAAACTAACCTACCAAAGCCTTTTAAAATGAAAAAAAAAGTTCCTTGACTCATAGATTTGCAAGTTGCAGTTTAGCAAATATGATCTGAAGTAAATTATTCTATATGCTGTTTTTTCCTGACAGTCATGTTCTCATACTAATTTCGCATAGATGGATTTTGTTTTCTGCTTGCTCATAATGCATGGTGTAGACTTAGAAAGGGAGAGCGATTCATATAGTCAAGGTCTGGCATGTTGTTTTCTGAGTAAAGAGTTTTTCTAGAGTAACTGTTTTACATTTGGAAAACTTGGCTAGAAATATTCTTGGGTTTTGAATTAATTGCATGTGCTGATGTGTTGCAGCTTTGGCTGATGAACTTCCTGCTTTCTAGGTCTCAGATTTGAAAGATGGAGTGTGAAATTTTCCATATGACAAAATGTTATTTTATTTGCCTTTTTCCACTTAGGGAGGTGTGAATACCAGTGTCCGACATGGTGGCATTTATGTGAAAGCCGTTATTCCCAAGGGAGCAGCTGAGTCCGATGGTAGAATTCACAAAGGTAGAGTGTTTGTGTGTGTACAGGAATTATACATAGGATTATTACTTCAACAAATAAATAAGAAATTACAAAGTTGATAGAGACCTTCAAATATTCATAATATAAAATAAGAACTTTTTTTTTTTAAAGATTTTGTTTACTTACTCATAAGAGACGGGGGGGGGGGGCAGAGGGAGAAGCAGGCTCCCCGCCGAGCAGGGAGCCCGATGCGGGGCTCAATCCCAGGACCCTGGGATCATGACCTGAGCCAAAGGCAGACGCTTAACCATCTGAGCCACCCAGGCACCCAGAACATATTTTTTTTAAAGACTAAAGCATTATTTTAAGACTAAAGCATTAAAAAACTCCCTGATGTCATTCCAGAAACTTCTTTGCAGCCTATTCTCTAGTATCAGAAAATATCTTGACAGTGTTTTATTTCGTGTTTTGTACTTTCTAAGAAGCAAATTGCCAGAAAATGGGAAAGGAATAGTGCCCTTGTAAAAACACTGACATCTACATTTTTAATAAAAACTAACTAGGTTAATTCTCTCCAATCTCTCTACATTTGTAGTCAGTTTATCTTTTTCCATGATTTACATAGATTCTATAATACATACAATATCTTGTTCAAAATTTTATTTAAGATTGATCATAGAATTTGAAAAGAAAGTAGATACATGAGTTTGTCCAGAATTTGTCTGAATCTGTCCTCAAATAAATTAATATAAAACAGGGCGCCTGGGTGGCTCAGTTGGTTAAGCGACTGCCTTCGGCTCAGGTCATGATCCTGGAGTCCTGGGATCGAGTCCCGCATCAGGCTCCCTGCTGAGCAGGGAGTCTGCTTCTCCCTCTGACCCTCCTCCCTCTCATGCTCTCTGTCTCTCATTCTCTCTGTCTCAAATAAATAAATAAAATCTTTAAAAAAAAATAATATAGAACAATACCACAAGATATTAAAAAGCATATAGAATCTTTATCTTATCATTTGCTTTTTTCCAAAATTACTGCTTAATTTTATAGGTGATCGTGTCCTTGCTGTCAACGGAGTTAGTCTGGAAGGAGCTACCCATAAGCAAGCTGTGGAAACACTGAGAAATACAGGACAGGTAATAACAGCTCATTATACCAACCTTTTAAGATATGTTAGAAGAACATAATAATGTGTGAATAATATCTGTCTCACTGAGGTCTCCAAATTTGTTAGTCAAGAAACCAAGCCTGACTGACGTAAATGTTCTGGTATTTTCTTTTCCTTCAAATTGGCAAGCAAGGATTATGACAGGTTTTTCACTGAGGAAACTTGGCTTTCTATATCACATTTAGCCCTAATATTACCAGATCTGACAGGAGAAAGGATGGAGATTGAATTTTTAAAATTTTTTGTAAATATCTACAAATATCTAGTGATTTTCACTTCTAGTCATTTTTCAGCTCAAAGGCTAAATTATTTTCTGAAGTTTACCAATTTATTTATAATGGTCTGTATTATAGTGGTGATTTTATTCTAGTGCCCAAATTTCCTATAATATGTTTATATTCTAGAAGAGAAATTTTTTTTTAAGAGAGAGAAAGCAAGGGAGGGGCAGAGGGAGAGACCAAAAAAAAAACCCTTCATTTTGAAATTTTCAATCCCTTGCTTTGTTATTTTATTTTTTTCTTCCTCTACCTATATTTTGGTGGACCAAGTAATTACTGTAAATGATTTTATACCATCAACTCTACAAAGTCCTAAAAACTTATCTACTTTCTTATAATTCTTCTTAATGAAGTGCTATTCCATTTGTCCAGGTGGTTCATCTGTTACTAGAAAAGGGGCAGTCTCCAGCATCCAAAGAACATGTCCCCATGACCCCACAGTGCACCCTTCCAGATCCAGATGCCCAAGGTCAAGCCCCAGAAAAAATGAAGAAAATGACTCATGTCAAAGACTACAGCTTTGTCACTGAAGGTCAGGCCTTGAGAGACTGTCATCTCACTTTAACTTCTTACTGACTTACTCAAAATTTAATTTTTATATATTGGATCATAATTCACACCTGAGTCTCATTACTCTTGTCAACTGTAAATAATCTGATGGAGCACTATACCAATTTTTTTTTAAGACACATATTTGTACCTCTTAGAGTTTGAAAGACCTTGGATAATGAAGTCATGCATAAAGCAAATTATGGCCACCTAATAGTGCAAAATTCAAATGAAATTTTCAAGGGAAGAAATAAATATAAATAATTGCTGAGAATGACTTTAAATCCACGTGAAACCTTGACTCTTAACATTTTCCTTATTTTGGTTTAATTTTATGGATTTGTCAGGCTAACCTTAGGCAGAAATTCACCTCATAGTTCCCAAGTAGTGGTCTTTCTTAAAAATTTTGCAAGCCCTTAGACATACCACTACTTGGTTGTAAAATAAGAAAATTAAGAATGATGTAGTACTGAGTTTTTCAAAAGGCTAAAGTGTTCCTAATACAAAAGTACCCTTTATTCTGAGATTCCATTTATCTCATTTTTAGGGACATAAATGTCCTTTACTTTATAAATGATGGTGGTGGTATATAGTCATTGTTTTGTCTTTTATTTTAAATCCTTATTTGATTGCCAAATGTTAGTACCTCTGAATTAGTCAAAAAAATAAGGAGAAAAAATAGCCAAGCCTGTATTATTTTATCTGATTATGAAAATAAAATTAGCGTACTCACTTTATCTCACTGCCTGATATTCTTTATTTTTTCTATCACTCCTTTAAATGTGTTTTTTCATTCTTTTCTGGTTATTAGTCTTTCAGTTTCTTTTGTTGATGAGAATTTCTTTATAATGCCATTGAAGTTTACTGGAGTAAAGTATGCCTCACTAAAACATTAGAATGTCAACTTACTTTCCTCTACCCTTCTCTAACATTTGTTCTGCTCTTCTTACCATCTCTCCCTATTTCCTTCATTCTCCTTTCCCAGATTTTTCTCTTTTTTTATGTTATTCTGCGGTCTTTTAAAATACATGGGATTAAAGCATAATTTTATTTTCAGAACCTTGATATCAAAACCCTCTCCTGTTCAAGTAGCTTAGTTCATGCAGCTTAGTTTATTGTTTTCTTAATGACAGAGAGTGTGAGGTTGGATTTGAATACAGAATAAAAGTACAGTAAGTGCCTATAAAGCTGTACATTTTCTGAGAAAATGGGCTTTTGAAGATGTGTCTAAAAGTATATATGTTTGTATGTTCATATGTTCATCTTAACATAGCATGTTAAGAATATTTAATTTTTTTATATCTTTTTTTTTTCCTCTCCAGAGAATACGTTTGAGGTAAAATTGTTTAAAAATAGCTCAGGTCTAGGATTCAGTTTTTCTCGAGACGACAGTCTGATTCCTGAACAAATGAATGCCAGCATCGTAAGGGTTAAAAAGCTCTTTCCTGGACAGCCAGCAGCAGAAAGTGGAAAAATTGATGTGGGAGATGTTATCTTGAAAGTGAATGGAGCCTCCTTGAAAGGACTATCTCAGCAGGTGAGCCCCTAGGTGTTAAATGTAGCACTTTTAATAATGAGATGGATTGGCCTTTTGTAATGATTTCATAATACTGACTTAACTGTATCTTCATTTATCATTCATGGTACCCCTAGGAAGTCATATCTGCTCTCAGGGGAACATCTCCAGAAGTATCCTTGCTGCTCTGTAGACCTTCACCTGGTATGCTACCGGAAATTGACCCTGCTCTTTTGGTGAGACCTGTGAGAAGTCTATATTTTTATAGAATAGCAATTGAGTGATTAATTCAGCTGTAGTGGTTTCATCATTGATTGATCTTCTGGGTTTCATCCTACTTTATTCTTTAGCTAGGAATTTTGTGTGGGTCATGTAGCCTCTGAGTATATTCTACATTTGTAATATAAAGTAATTCAATTCACTTTCTTATCTCTCCTTTCCACTTCTAGAATTCTAGTATTTTAGGAGTTTGTTTTCTAAGCAGAATTAGAAAGGGAAAGATACAAAATAATGGTTACAAAACCCTTTTGTCCATTTCTTCATTGAGCCAAACTGGGAAGCATAATTCTCATTCTGAGCTAGTTTAGATAAAAATGAAAATTATTTAAGAATTTTTGCCCTTATTTTTAATAGCGGAAATTACAGAGTAAGCAATATGCTTGTCCATTTCCCTTTCTTATGTCAGAGAAACAGCTAAAGGATCCAAAATCTATTCTAATGGTTATTTATAAATTACATCCATACGTAGATGAACAATAATATAATTGAAGAAAGACAACTTTTGTCCTGTCTACTTAAAAGGGTATTCCATTAAAAATAAACATGACCCCTGGGTATGAAAGGCAGGAGTGTCTAGCCCCAGAAACTTTGGCTTTTATATCAGGGAGGGGGGTAGTGTTAGGACATTAATAGGAAAGCATCGTTTCTGAAGGTGTATTATAAACAGCATTTTATGAGAATACATTGATTTTGGGCACCAGGTAGGAAGAACTGAATGGAACTCTCTTAATGAGTATGTAAATTGATACAATCTTTCTGGAAAGCAATCTGGAAATATTTAACAAGGCCTTTAAGAACATCCTATGGGCTGATTATTAAATAGAAAATTACAAGGAGGAGCACCTGGGTGGCTCAGTCAGTTGAGCCGGCTGGCTACCTTCAGCTCAGGTCATGATTCCAGTGTCCTGGGATCAAGCCCCGCATCAGACTCCCTGCTTGGCGGGAAGCCTAATTCTCCCTCTTCGTCCCATTTGTGCTCTCTGTCGCTATCTCTGTCTCTGTCTCTGTCTCTCTCTCTCAAATAAATTAATAAAATCTTTTAAAAAATAGAAAATTACAAGGAAATAATGAGAAACTGAGGTGAAAATGTCCATACAAAGAATCTCTGGGGCACCTGGGTGGCTCAGTCGTTAAGCATCTGCCTTCGGCTCAGGTCATGATCCCAGGGTCCTGGGATCAAGCACCGCATCAGGCTCCCTGCTCAGCAGGAGGCCTGTTTCTCCCTCTCACACTCCCTCTGCTTGTGTTCCCTCTCTCGCTGTGTCTCTCTCTGTCAAATAAATAAATAAGATCTTAAAAAAAAAAAAAAATCTCTGGATTTCTATTAACAGTAAAAGTTAGATACAGTTCTCTGTAAAATAAAAGAATTCTGAAATAAATGAAAGGTATAGCCATCTGTGGGATCATTACACAGTTTTATGCAGTTTTTTTTCAAAGCATATTTAAGGACTTCAGAAAATATTAATGATAGAAACCTAAATTTGAAAGTAAGTTACAGGGGTGCCTGGCTGGCTCAATCGGTGGAGCATGTGACTCTTGATCTCTAGGTCGGGAGTTTGAGCCCCACATTGGGTGTAGAGAGTACTTAAAAATAAAATCTTCAAAAAAAAGTAGGATACAAAGTACAATATATAGTATAAGTCATGTAATATTAACAGTTATATTTATATATGGTTTTTCTCTCTAATGAGCATAAATTACCTTTATTGTCAAAATATAATTGCATATTTTAATAAAAAGTGCTGTTCAGCATGTTCCTTTTCAATTAAGTGGGTTTTTTTTAAGATTTTATTTGTTTATTTGGGTGAGAGAGAGAGCACACAAGCAGAGGGAGGGGCAGAAGCAGACTCCCCGCTGAGCTGGGAGCCCAACTCAGAGCTTGATCCCAGGAACCCAGGATCACAACCTGAGCCGACACCAGACACTTAACCGACTGAGCCACCCAGGGGCCACTCAATTAAGTGTTCTAAGTTAATATAAGTTGTCACACTCTGATCTCTTTCAATGTGTGCATTACAGACCCCACTGCACTCTCCAGCACAAGTACTTCCAAACAACACCAAAGACTCCTCTCAACCAGCATGTGTGGAGCAAGGCACCAGCTCAGATGAAAATGAAATGTATGACAAAAGCAAGAAACAATGCACATCCCCATCCAGGAGAGACAGTTACAGTGACAGTAGTGGGAGTGGAGAAGACTTGGTGAAAGCTCCAGCAAAGATACCAAAGAGGAGCTGGAGTTCATCTTTGCATCAGACTCTAAACAATATGGGATCACAGGCACAAAGTCAACATGAAACATCTAAGAGTAAAGAAGATGCCATTTGTACCATGTTTTACTATCCTCAGAAAATACCCAGTAAAGCAGAACTTGAGGACAGGTATTGTCAATATTATATGTAGCACTCAAAGCAACTGGTTATTGTGAGTAATGGGAGTAGCAACCTACATTTCTCTAAGGATGAAATATGTCTATGTGTAAATGAACTTCACAGTGATCAGGGAGATGATGACTATATTAGATACCTAGTTATTGTGACTGACAGTGTTAGTTAGCAAACCAGTAAGCGCTCTAGCCTTTTGACCTGAGATTTGCTGATCTCCTGAGCATATTTAGTTGAAATTGGGAAAGTTGTTTGCATTTCATCATCATTCATATTACTTAAAAGAGAGAGAAGAGACCTGTTTAGATAGTGATGGGCAAAAGAGTAGGGAGTACAAACATAAAGGGAAGTCATTGGGAAGGAAGAGACAGAGAGTTTAAAAAGATAAGATATAAAACTGCAGAAGATGGGGAAAGATGATTGAAAGCATAAAGGCAAAAAAAAAAAAAGAAAGACTACATTTATACCTCTAACAGTTATTCATACATTTTATTATTTGGTTACATCTTTATGTATATCCAGGTGCAACCATATTTGTTCAAGGTCTTGGGTGTTTGGGGTTTTTTCCCCATTTTATCATCCAAAATAACCACAGAAATAAGACTTGTATTCTTTTTTTTTTTTTTTTACAATTTTTTTTAAATTTTATTTTATTATGTTGTATTAATCACCATACATTACATCATTAGGTTTTGATGTACTTTTCCATGGTTGTTTGCGTATAACACCCAGTGCGCCATTCAATACTTGCCCTCTTAAATACCCATCACCAGGCTAACCCATCCCCCCCCACCCCCCTCCCCTCTAGAACCCTCAGTTTGTTTCTCAGAGTCCATAGTCTCTCATGGTTTGTTTTCCCAACACCATTTGTTGAAGAGACTGTCTTTTTTCCACTGGACATTCTTTCCTGCTTTGTTGAAGATTAGTTGACCATACAGTTGAGGGTCCATTTCTGGGCTCTCTATTCTGTTCCATTGATCTATGTGTCTGTCTTTGTGCCAGTACCATACTGTCTTGGTGATTACAGCTTTGTAATAGAGCTTGAAGTCCGGAATTGTGATGCCACCAGCTTTGCTTTTCTTTTTCAACATTCCTCTGGCTATTAGGGGTCTTTTCTGGTTCCATACAAATTTTAGGATTAATTTGTTCCATTTCTTTGAAAAAAGTGGATGGTATTTTGATAGGGATTGCATTAAATGTGTAGATTACTCTAGGTAGCATTGACATCTTCACAATATTTGTTCTTCCAATCCATGAGCAGGGAACGTTTTTCCACTTCTTTGTGTCTTCCTCAATTTCTTTCATGAGGATTTTATAGTTTTCTGAGTACAGATTCTTTGCCTCTTTGGTTAGATTTATTCCTAGGTATCTTATGGTTTTGGGTGCAACTGTAAATGGGATCGACTCCTTAATTTCTCTTTCTTCTGTCTTCTTGTTGGTGTATAGAAATGCAACTGATTTCTGTGCATTGATTTTATATCCTGCCACTTTACTGAATCCCTGTTATGAATTCTAGCAGTTTTGGGGTGGAGTCTTTTGGGTTTTCCACATAAAGTATCATATCATCTGCAGAGAGTGAGAGTTTGACTTCTTCTTTGCCGATTCGGATGCCTTTTATTTCTTTTTGTTGTCTGATTCCTGTGGCTAGGACTTCTAGTACTGTGTTGAATAACAGTGGTGATAGTGGACATCCCTGCCGCGTTCCTGACCTTAGGGGGAAAGCGCTCAGTTTTTTCCCATTGAGAATGATATTCGCTGTGGGTTTTTCATAGATGGCTTTTATGATATTGAGGTATGTACCATCTATCCCTAAACTCTGAAGAGTTTTAATCAAGAAAGGATGCTGTACTTTATCAAATGCTTTTTCTGCATCTATTGAGAGGATCATATGGTTCTTGTTCTTTCTTTTATTAATGTTGTGTATCACATTGATTTGCAGATGTTGAACCAACCTTGCAGCCCAGGAGTAAATCCCACTTGGTCGTGGTGAATAATCCTTTTAATGTACTGTTGGATCCTATTGGCTAGTATTTTGGTGAGAATTTTTGCATCCATGTTCATCAGGGATATTGGTCTGTAATTCTCCTTTTTGATGGAATCTTTGTCTGATTTTGGGATCAAGGTAATGCTGGCCTCATAAAATGAGTTTGGAAGTTTTCCTTCCATTTCTATTTTTTGGAACGGTTTCAGAAAGAATAGGTGTTAATTCTTCTTTAAATGTTTGGTAGAATTCCCCTGGGAAGCCATCTGGCCCTGGGCTCTTGTTTTTGGGGAGATTTTTGATTACTGCTTCAATTTCCTTAGTGGTCATAGGTCTGCTCAGGTTTTTTATTTCATCCTGGTTCAGTTTTGGTAGTTTATACATCTCTAGGAATGTATCCATTTCCTCCAGATTATCTAATTTGCTGGCATATAGTTGGTCATAATATGTTCTTATAATTGTTTGTATTTCTCTGGTGTTGGTTTTGATCTCTCCTCTTTCATTCATGATTTTATTTATTTGGGTCCTTTCTCTTTTCTTTTTGATAAGTCTGGCCAGGGGTTTATCAATCTTATTAATTCTTTCAAAGAACCAGCTCCTAGTTTTGTTGATCTGTTCTACTGTTCTTTTGGTTTCTATTTCATTGATTTCTGCTCTAATCTTTATTATTTCTCTTCTCCTGCTGGATTTAGGCTTTATTTGCTGTTCTTTCTACAGCTCCTTTAGGTGTAGTGTTAGGTTTTGTAGAAAGACTTTTATTGCTATATACTTTCCTCTTAGGACTGCCTTTGCTGCATCCCAAAGATTTTGAACAGTTGTGTTTTCATTTTCTTTGGTTTCATGAATTTTTTAAATTCTTCTTTAATTTCCTGGTTGACCCATTCATTCTTTAGTAGGATGCTGTTTAGCCTCCATGTATTTGAGTTCTTTCCGACTTTCCTCTTGTGAATGAGTTCTAGTTTCAAAGCATTGTGGTCTGAAAATATGCAGGGAATGATCCCAGTCTTTTGGTACTTGTTGAGACCTGATTTGTGACCTAGGATGTGATCTATTCTGGAGAATGTTCCATGGGCACTAGAGAAGAATGTGTATTCTCTTGCTTTGGGATGGAATGTTCCGAATGTATCTCTGAAGTCCATTTGGTCCAGTGTGTCATTTAAAGTTTTTATTTCCTTGTTGATCTTTTGCTTAGATGATCTGTCCATTTCAGTGAGGGGGGTGTTAAAGTCCCCCACTATTATTGTATTGTTGTCAATGTGTTTCTTTGCTTTTGTTATTAACTGCCTTATATAATTGGCTGCTCCCATATTAGGGGCATAGATATTTACAATTGTTAGATCTTCTTGTTGGATAGACCCTTTAAGTATGATATAGTGTCCTTCTTCATCTCTTAATACAGTCTTTGGTTTAAAATCTAATTTGTCTGATATAAGGATTACAACCCCAGCTTTCTTTTCCTGCCCATTAGCATGGTAAATGGTTTTCCACCCTTCACTTTCAATCTGGGGGAGTCTTTGGGTCTAAAATGCGTCTCTTGCAGACAGCATATTGATGGGTCTTGTTTTTTTTATCCAATCTGATAGCCTATGTCTTTTGATTGGGGCATTTAGCCCCATTTACATTCAGGGTAACTATTGAATGATATGAATTTAGTGCCATTGTATTGGCTGTAAAGTGACTGTTATTGTATATTGTCTCTGTTCCTTTCTGGTCTATGTTACTTTTAGGCTCTCTCCTTGCTTAGAGGACCCCTTTCAACATTTCCTGTAGCGTTGGTTTTGTGTTTGCAAATTCTTTTAGTTTTTGTTTGTCCTGGAAGCTTTTTATCTCTCCTTCTATTTTCAGTGACAGCCTAGCTGGATAAAGTATTCTTGGCTGCATATTTTTCTCGTTTAGTGCTCTGAATATAACATGCCAGTCCTTTCTGGCCTGCCAGGTCTCTGTGGATAGGTCTGCTGCCAAACTAATGTTTCTACCATTGTAGGTTATAGATCTCTTGTCCCAAGCTGCTTTCAGGATTTTCTTTTTGTCTCTGAGACTCGTAAGTTTTACTATTAGATGTTGGGGTGTTGACCTATGTTTATTGATTTCGAGGTGGGTTCTCTGTGCCTCCTGGATTTTGATGCCTGTTTCCTTCCCCAAATTAGGGAAGTTCTCTGCTATAATTTGCTCCATTATACCTTCTGCCCCTCTCTCTCTTTCTTCTTCCTCTGAGATCCCAATTATTCTAATATTGTTTTGTCTTATGGTATCACTTATCTCTCGAATTCTGCCCTCGTGATCCAGTAGTTGTTTATCTCTCTTTTTCTCAGCTTCTTTATTCTCCATCATTTGGTCTTCTGTATCACTAATTCTCTCTTCTGCCTCATTTATCATAGTGGCTAGAGCCTCCATTTTTGATTGCACATCATTAATAGCCTTTTTGATTTTGACTTGGTTAGATTTTAGTTCTTTTATTTCTCCAGAAAGGGTTTCTCTAGTATCTTCCATGCTTTTTTCAAGCCCAGCTAGTATCTTTATAATTGTCATTCTGAACTCTAGTTCTGACATCTTACGAATGTCCGTATTGATTAGGTCCCTGGCAATCAGTACTGCCTCTTGTTCTTTTTTTTTGAGGTGAGTTTTTCTGTCTTGTCATTTTGTCCAGAGGAGAATAGATGAATGAAAGAACAAAATGCCAACAGATTTGTATTCTTTTCTTATTTTTTTTTCTTATTTGGTTGAAACACACATTAGGCTTCTGATAACAGTAGCTTCAGCCTTGAATTAACAACTAGGAATCAAAAGTATATTTTTTAACCTGTCTTACTAATTTATGCAGCTTAAAGAGCTTCAAAATAAAACCTGGACAGAGAATAAAAATTGGTAATGTTAGCATATAACAGATATGAAATGAATTCGTAGTCCAGAGTCAGGCAAAAAATAGCTAGGATTGCAATCAAATGCAGACATGAATATTTGTTAAGCATTTTCGGTTTGTGGCACAAACTTACTATATTGGATTGAAAGGTATTTGAAAATAGTCTTGCTTTTTTGTCTGTGTAGCAATCCTCCTTCCCCTCTACCACCGGATATGACTCTTGGAGAATCTGCTTCCACTAATTCAATGGATAAATATCATACATATCACATTGCTGAACCAACTAGACAAGAAAGCTTGACATCTTTGAAAAATGACTTGGAAAACCACCTTGAAGACTTTGAGCTGGTGAGTTGTTTCCTCTGTATTAAGAAAATTCCGTATTTTCTCAAGTAAGATGTAGTCACACACAATTTCCCTTTAGGGAAAAGGCAGTCTTTTAAAGTAGCTTCATATCCATGGCTAGTAGATAACATGTCTGGTGTGTTTCTGTGCTGTGAATCCAAGGGAAAGGCAAAAAGACCCGGGTAATAAATCCTGACCCTACCACTTACTTGCGGTAATTGGGTAGATGCCTGTAGAATTACTTAATTCTTCTGAGCCTTAGTAGTTCTGGCTATAAAATGGGGCTAGTAACCTCATAGTATTGTGGTAAGGATTAAATGAAATATACGTAGAGCACCTAAGACAGTATCTGCTATTTCCCAAATTCTGATGAGTTACCTTTTTAATTTTTAATCAAGTTTGCATGTAATTTTTTTCTCCTCCACACTTTTTTGTGTGTGCCCAAATGGAATCCTTTACATTGTACTAATAGCCCTAGGACTTCTAAACCTTTACATTCAGTATGGAAGCCGAATGTTCAAGAATAATATCCTTTACCTTGATTGAAATCAGCCTTTTTCAATATTGTTTTTATCATCCAAGTAATAAATATTTATTGTAGGAAAATTAAAAAACAAAGAAAAAAGATTAAAGCCATTGATAATCTCACCACATAAAAATCGTAAAAATCATTTTGGAATTAATCTCTCCAGATACCTGGTTTGCCTAGAAGCGTGTGTGTGTGTGTAACATCTACATCTTCAGTTTCGTTCTCAGCAGTAGAAAATAATCTTTTCTCAGAAAGAAGAAAATCTTTGAATGATTTCCTTTAGAAGTGTGTCATCACCCTATAAGCTATAAGCAACCTTCATATCTCATTCAAAATCTTTTTTAAAAAAGTTTTTTTATATAATTAAATGATGTTGTAATATTTAGTCACCAAAGGCTTCGTGTTTGTACAAGAAAACCTTTTCTTTTATGGCTCTTGGCATCTATCTTGACTGTTTAGAAATATATAAAGAATTTTTCTGAAACTTGCGCTGAAAATATATTCCTTAATCATCAACGTATAACCACCAATGTGTCCTTGTTTATCCTGAAAATACAAAAGCTGAAGCATGAGTAAGTTTTGTCTCAGCTGTCTAGACAAACACATAGTGTTGTATCTAAACCCAACTTTTACATGGGAGTACATTCTATCTAGAATTGGATAGACCTAGCTTCTTCACTTGGTTAAGATCAGTAACCTTTTAAGGTTTGATTTCCTCCTCTTTTATTCAGTAGAAATAACGTCCTCTCTGTTCATTGATGGGCAAAAATAGACAACCTAAAGAGTCACTGTTTTCTTCCCTTAGGAAGTAGAACTCCTCATTACCCTAATTAAATCAGAAAAAGGAAGCCTGGGTTTTACAGTAACCAAAGGCAGTCAGAGTATTGGTTGTTATGTTCATGATGTCATTCAGGATCCAGCCAAAAGTGATGGAAGGCTAAGACCTGGGGACCGGCTCATAAAGGTAAGACATTACCAAAATGGATTTGTGCAAATGTAGCCAAAAACTAAGCCAGAGCTGGAGGAGAACAAGAAGGTTGAGTTAATATAACACTCCATTTATTTGTTTGGTTTATATTTTCTATCCCGACCTCTTAAAGATAAGGCCTTTATATAGTTAACAGTTTAGGGAATGCTTACAGTTCCCTTTTTAATTAGGAAGTGCCTCCAATCTCACTTAAAGCATAAGCTTTAAGCTATCCTGGGTATCAAGGACAGAAAGTTTCTTAAATTTGTATGAGGATAAATTTCCAATATTAACAAAATAATGATGCATTTATATTTTACATTATTATTTCGTATGTAATTACTTAATCATTGTACTTATGATTTCCACAGTAAAGGGAATTAGCAAAAAATTAGAGACCACTCTCTTACTGGCTAATATACAGCTAGGGAGATTACTGTATTTTCATGGCAACTTCTAATCCTGTTTTGCCTCTTTCTCATTTTTGTAGGTTAATGATACAGATGTTACAAACATGACTCACACAGATGCAGTGAATCTGCTCCGAGCTGCACCCAAGACAGTCAGATTAGTTCTAGGACGAATTCTAGAATTACCCAGGATGCCAGTGCTGCCTCATTTGCTACCTGACATTACATTAACATGCCACAAGGAGGAGTTGGGTAATGCACATTCAAGCTTTGTGCAGTGTGATTTTCTTGGCTAGGTTAAAAGTAAGTACTCTTAAGACTAAGGAAACCAATATTTTCTATTCCCTGAAGGTTTTTCCTTATCTGGAGGTCATGACAGCCTTCATCAAGTGGTATATATTAGTGATATCAATCCGAGGTCAGATGCAGCCATTGAGGGTAATCTCCAGCTATTAGACATCATCCACTATGTGAACGGAGTCAGCACACAAGGAATGACCTTGGAAGAAGCTAAGAGAGCATTAGACATGTCACTTCCTTCGGTGGTGCTGAAAGCAACAAGGTACTCTGCAATTACTTATGGGTTTTGTGTGTTTGCACAAGTTTCAGGCTGTTGATTACACTTATGCTATCTTAAAAAGATATTCCTAAATTAGTAACTCATAGACTAAACTGGCAAGAATTAATAAAGTTAGAACAGACTTCTTTTTTTTTTTTTACATTTTTTATTTATTTAAGTACTCTCTACACCCAACATGGGGCTCGAACTCACAACCCCAAGATCAAGAGTCACATGCTCTTCCAACTGAACCAGCCAGGCACCCCCAGAATAGAATTATTGATAGGAGATTCTAAGAGCACGTTAAGTGGATTAGTGTTTGGATACATGTTTGCAGCTGTCAATAAGGTAGTTACGACGTTTGTCAGCATGTTTTCAGTTGTAAGTAACAGAAAAATACAACTCAACTTGGTTTAAACAATAAAGGGTTTATATGATTTTAAAAGTCCAAAGATGACGTGGTCATCAGGTAAAATGGTGATGCACTATCCAGAACAGTCTTCTGACAATCCTCCCAATGACCATGGTAAACCAAGGACTGTCTGCTGATTGCCTTAGACCTAAATTAAGGCCAGTCCCTGAGTTGAGGCAAAGGGATAAGAATATACTGATTGGCCTAGGCCAGTCCTGGCCCATTCCCAGAGCTGGGGCAAAGTCAGTCCTACCCAAACCTCATGTCTACGACCAATGAGGCATAGAATTACCACTTTCAGGACACCGTATAACAGTTTCACATTATAAGAAGTGCTAATGGGCACTTTTCTTTCACTTAATAATATAAATAAATTGGGAAAAAAAATGTATGTATTAGTTTCAAATTACTACAAATACAGTGGCTTAAATGATACAAGTTTATTACCCTAATAGTTCTGGAAGTCAGAAATACAAAATGGGTTTCACTGGGCTAAAATCAAGATGCTATCAGGGCTGCATTCCTTCTGTAGGCTCGAGAAGAAAATCCATTTCCTTGCCTTTTCTACCTTCTAGAGATTCCCCATATTCCTTGGCTCGTGGCCCCCTTCCATCTTCAAAGCCAGCAGTGACAACACTCTACTTCTGTTGTCACATCTCTTTCTCTGGACTCTGCCTTTCCTGCCTTCTTTCACTTATAAGGACCCCTGTGATTACATTGGGCCTACCTAGATAGTACAAAATAACCTCCCCATCTTTAGATCCTCAGCTTACATCTGCAAAATCCCTTTTACCATGTAAGGTAACATATTCACAGGTTTAGAGGATTAGAATGTAGACACCTTTGTGGGGCCATTATTCTGCCTACTACAGTGTACACACAGCCAGGCTTTCTAGATTACAGGTTTATGTTATTTTTATCTGTGATACGTGATGAGTTTTACATAGTATGTCTTTGAAAATATAGGAACTATAATTAAATCATTTGATCATAAACATTTGTTCCTTCTAAACCTTTAAATTAGATTACGTACTTTTTTCCTTTGAATGTAATCCCTGCTCTGTTTCCCTCTTATACTTCTAAAAATTTGATTGGCATACATTTATTTTCATAGATGTAGCTGAATGTTAATTAGTGGAGGAGGAAAGTGTTCAAACAGCCTGGACAATATTTTTGTGAAAATTAATATCTCTGCTAACCATAGATCTAACTGAATTTTTTTGCCTCAAAATCCATGGAGTACCCTTTCCCCGAGCCCTGAAATCACTTTCTTTTGCCTTTCTGCTTTTATCTTTAGTGTAGTCACTACAGATATAGTGGTGCTAGTCACAATTACTTTCCCCTTCATTCTTCCTCAAGCTTTCTCCACTACTGTATATATTTGTCCTCTTTAAAGTCCAAAGGGTAGCCATACAGAGGGGTAGAGATCTGTGGTAATTATCTGTATGTCAAGAACTGTACAGAGTCTGTGGTCTTACTGGACTTGCAAGCTAATAAGCCAGCCAATTACTGTTTCTTGGGTGCTGGAAGAAGGTATGAAACTCTTGGATCAGAGACAAAATATTTTTTGAGTAACTGCAAGCAGCATGGGCATGGTATTGGTGTCAGTTCCACACATCTTCTAAGTCTCCTGAAGATGACGTATGTGGGCCTAGGGGATTCCTGAACATGCAGTGGGTTGTATTACAGGAGGGGAATACCATGAGGAGAAGAGGAACCCTCCCCTTTATGGCATCCTGTAAGAAAACCTGCTTTTTATTTGGAGAGAGAGGTTACCTCATTCCTCAAGCTTTCTCACCACAAACATAGCCTTGAGAATTGGCCCAGATAAAAAGCAGTCAGTGCCTTGCACTTCTGGGGTACCCAGGAAGAATATACAGGGCCCATGGCAAATTGCTTCTCCCAGCACTGTATACTTTAGGCAGACTCCCTTTTCTCTCAAGTACTAGCAATGATAAGATTGCATACTAGTCCTCTGCTTCCAAGGTGCTGTCTTTTTGACAGTTTTTCACATTGGGTGATACTATCCTTCTTATAATCCTTTAAACAAATATATTTTGTCTAGGTTTTCACTTTAAATAATTTTTAAAAAAATTTGTATCAAGGGCTTCAAATATACAAAATGTAGTGATCTATAATTCCTAAGTTATCTTTGAATTATCACCTGAGTGTGACAGTGAACTAAGTAATTAGATCGTGAATATTACAAGTGTTTTAAATGAGAGGGGAAATGTGGTAGTGTGTTAAACTGAAACCCAGAGAAAAATCATGTAAAGAAGTGATTCTTAATCACTTTTTTTCAGTCAAGAATATCTCCCTCCAGAAAATACGTAGATGAAAATTGATACAAATTTTGTCTACAGCTTCAGGGGTGCCTAGTCCCCCCTGAAGCCCATCTAAAATAAAATTCCTGAGGCTCAATAGTTAGCAAATGGTTCAAAGGGTATTTATTTATTTATTTATTTATTTTTTTTAAAGATTTTATTTATTTATTTGAGAGAGAGAGACAGAGAGAGAGCATGAGAGGGGGAGGGTCGGGAGGGTCAGAGGGAGAAGCAGACTCCCCGCCGAGCAGGGAGCCCGATGCGGGACTCGATCCAGGGACTCCAGGATCATGACCTGAGCCGAAGGCAGTCGCTTAACCAACTGAGCCACCCAGGCGCCCTCAAAGGGTATTTAAACAAACATCTTAATTTGGAATTTCCTTTTCTTTCTTCTTTTTTTTTTTTTTTTTACGACACAGAGATGGCCATCCAGTGGTCCCAAGTTCTAAGAGGTCTGCTGTCTCAACTCCACAGTCAACCAAAGCCAATGGTAAGGATACATTCATTTTATGATACAGGTAGTTATGCAGAGATAAATATTTTTCCTCTATTTCCTATCAGTAAACTAAGAATATCAGTGGTATCTATCTTTTAAGTTTATAATGAAGCATAAATACAATAATAATATCTGAAAAGCTTATCATAATGATTGTCACATAATAATTTATTCAGACAGTTACTGAATCTCTTCATTGTACCAGGCATTGGTCTGGTCGTTGTAAGTATGGCAATGAATATACAAGTATCTGCCTTACATTTTAGCATAATAATAGAAATTGTAGTGTTAGTAACTGTGGCAGTCGCTAACATAAATTTAATGCTTATCCTGGACTAAGCATTCTTTTAATTGCTTTAGTCCTCACAACAACCCTGTGAGAACAGTGTTAACTATAATCCTCCATTTAGAAGGGGAGACTGACACAGAGAAGTTTGACAACTCGCCCAAGCTCACAGAGTTAATAAATGGTAGAGCCAGAATTTAAACCTGGGGTGTCTGATTCCATGCTCTCATTTACATAATTGGGCTCCATAAACATAGCTTTTATATGCTAGTGTTACATCAGAAACTAATGATGTACTGTATGGCGACTAATACAAAAAAAATTACCAAAAAAAATAAATAAATAAATGCTAGTGTGAATATAGTAAGAATGATAGACACAGGGGAATGTGGTTGAAATTAATGTATTTGAAATGTGAATTCAGTACTTCATACATAACTAAACTTTTAGGTTATCAGGCAGTAGTATCTAAATACCAAAGGAATCTCACTACTGCAGTTGTGATTTATCTACTAAATACTGAAGCAGAGCTCTTCCCCTCCTCCTCTGTTATCTTGAATGCCTTAGGGATCCTGGCTGCTCTCTAATAGTTCCAGTTCACATTAGAGTCGGACTGTCTCACAGAATAGTCAGGAGAGCATTTTTCTAGTAACCTCTGGGTCGTCTGTAACTTTCAGAGCTAAAGAGAACTGTGCCCTGACCCCCTTGTAGAAACTGCCTAGTGATCTGTCTTAATGGGGTTCTCTGACTTGACTCCCACAGAACTGATTTCTTTATGAGTTCTGAAAATCATATAGTTATCAATATTAGGAACTCTCTTATAGTGATGGGATTATAAAATGCCATAGCCATTTTATAAAACAGACAATTTCTTAAAAATTTAAACATGGGCCTCCCATATGATCCAGCCATTCCACTCCTCTGTTTACTCAAGAGAAAAGAAAGCATATATCCATACACAAAAAGCATATATCCATACAGCTTCCTTTGTAAAAGTCAAAATCACAAACCACTCAAATGTCCAAAAACGAATGAATAAACCAATATATCCGAACAGCAGACTACTACTTAGTAATGAAAATGGTCTGTTGAGACATATGGCAACATAATCAAAATAACCTCAAAATAAAACCTCGGAGTGAAAGAAGCCAGACAGAAGAGAGTTTATACTGTATTATTCCATTTATTCAAAATTATAGAAAATGAAAATTATAGTGACAGAAAGCAGATTAGTTGTTGCTTAGAGACAGAGAAGGTGAGGGGCAGTTAGGGGAACAGGAGGGAGAGATAACAAATAATAAACTATTATGTTTTCTACTATTCCAGGATGATTTTTTGAACCAGTAGTTTATTATTAGTATGCTTTTTTCAGTATTTTTCCTGGAAGTTAAATAATGTATTATATCTCCTGGAAATGATATTAAAAGGCATTCTTGGCTCTTTGTAACATCATCCACATAAGTATAGAAATTCATCCCTACAAATTTCATGTCAACCTTCATCTTTCTAGATGGAAACTTTTTAAAGAATTATTTATTTAGGTACGCCTGAGTGGCTCAGTCGGTTAAGCGTCTGCCTTCAGCTCAGGTCATGATCCCAGGGTCCTGGGATAGAGTCCCGCATGGGGCTCCTTGCTCAGCGGGGAGCCTGCTTCTTCCTCTGCCTGCCTCTCTCTCTCTCTGACAAATAAATTAATAAAATCTTTAAAAAAAAAAAAAAAGATTTATTTATTTATTTGAGAGCTTGTGTGCACACACAAGTTGGGGGAGGGACAGAGGGAGAGATTCTCAAGCAGAGTCCCTGCTGAGTGCAGACCCCCACACTGAGCTCAGCCTCACCACCCATGAGATCATGAGCTGAGCTAAAATCACCAGTCGGCTGCTTAACCCACTGAGCCACCCAGGTGCCCCTCTGGGTGGAATTATTTTTAGGTCATTCTGTATTTTTTTTCTATTTTTTTCCTTTTTAACTTTTCCAAACTCTACTGTATCTTTCAAAATCTCATAAAAATATAATTTTAATGAAGCAAATTATTTTTAAATATGACTTTTTAACTGTAAGAGACATAATTTCATTTTAGTATATGTATTGAATCTTCATACTGATGGCTAAGAGTTAAAATTAACATTTGGTTTAGACATATATTAAAAGTTCTATTTAGTTGTATCCATAACTTATTTTACTGTGTTAAATTGATAGCTTTTATGAAATGATATACATGGCTTGCTACCTTCCCTTAAATAGTAAAGTGAGTATAGGTCAGCACGTGTGATACCTCTCCCATTCAGTCAGGATAATTTATATTCAGTGTCTCACACTAAAACCATTCAGCTCAAACTGAGCTCTCACACGAACTACAGTATTTTCTTTCAAGAAATTAGCTTTTTCCTTGGAATAAACCCTTTCATAATATTTGATTCCATCTAGTTGGTTTTAAATCTCTTTGTAATACGACCTCTTCCAGTGTACTAATAAAAATAAGACACATGCCCAGAAATGTGGGTTTTCCTTCACTATTTTGATGTCCCTACTGTGGTTCCAGCTGGCTCTTCCCTGACTTCCTATGTTGTCCCTTTCAGGTCATCACCCTGTGGAGCCTTGCCACAAGCCTGCCCTCACTCCTAGTAATTCATTCTCCAAGGTAAGGAAAAGGCCACCTTCTTCGTGTCATGCTTCCTTAGCTGAATAACCAGCTTGTTTGTCTTGAACCAAACTGATTTCACATTTGAATATTTGCCTTTTTTAGATACATGTAGTGATAGTAGGAATCTGTTTTAGTGAACTCATAGCCTTGCTAAGTAAAGCACACAGTGAACAGCCCCCACACAAGCAACCCTCCATCATTTAGCACATATTTAGCTCTTATATAACTAATTACTTGTATAGATAGCTTTAGTGCGATCTTTTTATTAATGTGCACAGTTCTTTTGGTTGTGTCTTACATACCCAGAAGAGAACATACATCATTAAGAGTAGAATTGGTCCTTTGGGTCAGTGTTGAGCAGCAGTGACTCTCAAATGACAGTTCTGCTGGTACAGATGGTACTGACAAAAGAGAGAGGCTTATTTGCTTTTTAAAAGATATGGAAAATGCTTCACCACATAATCAAATGCAAGAACCTAAGTCATTTAAGATTAGCACAGAAAAATCTGGAGGTGATTTAACGAAACTACTTTAATACATAACCAAATTCCACTTTGAGCTTTCTCTTTAAGGCCTTATGTATTCCCATTCGTTTGGTTAGCATTTCTTTTTATGATTTTCTTCTGGCATGTAATGTACATTCTAAAATGATCCCAGCTGGATCTTCATTTTGTGGAATTGTTTAATCCCACACACATCCCATACAGTCTATTCAGAACCCCACTATTTGAAAGTCTTTCCATGTAAGATCCAGAGCTGAGGCATTGGTCTCCTAGGAATCTGAAAACCCTATCATCTCAACAAGATTTCTGGATAAGAGCTGGATTTAGCATAGAAAGAAAACTTGGTGACCAGAAGGTCAAAATTCTATGTCTTTCAGCTCACTGGTACAGCAAATCCTGAAAAGATATTGCAGTAGAAGAATTATTAGGCAGAAATGATTGGGACACGTAAATAATTGAGGTACAACAACACCCACTACTCCCTGTTTATTCATAAAGTCTACAATTACACACAGCTGGAACACCGGAATTTTCATGTATATCTAGTGTTAGTCATGCTGTATGGTGTTCATTTTCTTTTTAAGTATCAGCATGTTGAAAGGGAGAAGGGGAGGATTTCTGTTTAAATTAATATGAAACTCTTAGAAACTAGGATCTCTGTTACTCACGATTTCAAACATTTTTTTGTTGGAGTTCAACTCTTTCAGGAAGTCTCTCAAACAATATTCTGTCCTTGATGCTAACGTCTGCACTATGAATTTCACGTAAAGATTGGAGTTTCACAATCCAGTAAAACTTGACATTATGTAACCACTAGTTATGAAGAAATAATTCTGTCACATCTACCATTTTTACTTTTTGTCTTGATAAAAAGAATAAGATCTTCAGAGCAAACCACCTTTTATTTGTATATAATTATTTTAATTTATTCTAATCATTTAATTTTGCATTTTTGCTCAAATCAGTTTTCTTTCAATAGGCCATGCACCATGAAGTGTTCACAATTTACCATTGAATTAGAAAGTTACATTCTATTCAATAATTAATTTATAGTTAGGCACCCATTGTTACTTTTCTTAAATTGAGGTGAGATTTAGCCTAGATTTGAAAATCTTTATACCCAGCAGTTGACTAGAATGATAAACTAAACTAGAGTGTGTGTCCAAGTCACAGCTTCACAGATACTTTTAAAAGATGATTTTTTTCCCTTTCCCTCAACTTCTGAGTTTAATGATCCTATAAAACTTTCCTAAAAAGTTTTATGAAAGCTAAGTCCCATAAGATATGCCTCAAAAAAGAAATTTCTGCAGTCAAACAGATTTAAGAAATACTACATAATAGAGTTTTCTTTGGCAACTCAAAATTCATAATAGTAAACATTGTGAGAATTCTTGGAATAAAAATAATGATTTGATGTTACGTAATCTGTTTCCAGAGATTTTCAATGATGGAAAGTCCCATCCTCTTTGTACATTCCATTGTACTGATGTTTCCTAGAAACACTGATCTATTATGGGCAGATATAAAATGGATTTTGTACTAAGAAAGAGGGACAGAAGGACATGGTAGGGAAATCTACAGTCCCTCCCTAATCTTGGAAGTTAGTAATATAGTAAACTAATGATTTGCTCTGGTTTCATACTTTAGGTTAATGGGGAAGAAATAATTGAAGTTTTGTACCCTGAAGGAAAATGTTCTACTTATCAGATGAAGGGATCAGCAAACTTGATTCTCTCCAAAGGTAGTTTTCCAAATCAATCATCCAATTACTCTAAATGCCCTAATAATTCAGGTAACAAAGAAATATTAGGTATTGGGTTTACATGTTTCCATAGTGTAAAATGGAAGGATTGTTGTTCAAAGAAATAAAAGAACAATGTAAAATTTATTGTTAGCTGCATTACTGTATAAATGTACTGTATTCATTCTCATCTCTAATGTTAAGAATATTTTTAAATGATAGAAAAGATGGCTGGTTTTGTTTTTTTTTTAAGATTTTATTTATTTATTTGACAGAGACACAGCGAGAGAGGGAACACAAGCAGGGGGAGTGGGAGAGGGAGAAGCAGGCCTCCCGCCGAGCACAGCAGGGAGCCGATGTGGGGCTCAATCCCAGGACCCCAGGATCAATGACCTGAGCCAAAGGCAGATGCTTAATGACTGAGCCACCCAGGCACCCCAAGATGGCTGTTTTTGTTTGATAGTGTTGCTTATATTCTTTGAAGCAACAATTCTAATAAGTTAGAAAATATTTCTTGAGGATGTTTGGGCTGCCCTATTATATCCTTAATCTTTGTAAATTTTATTTCATTTTTTTTAAGAGAGCGTGTGCGCACAAGAGCACACATGGTGGGGGGGCGTTGGGCAGAGGGAGAGAGAGAGAATCTTAAGCAGGCTCCACACCCAATGCACCGTGCGATGTGGGGGCTCGCTCACATGACCCTGATACCCTGACGTGAGCCAAAAACCAAGAATTGGACCCTTAACCAACTAAGCCAACCAGGCACCCCAGTATACCCTTAATTTTTGTAACATAACTTCTTTAGTTGAATTTCTTTCATGAATTAATAATTTGGGATTGATTTAGGAAAATAATCATTAAGTTATTGATTCACAGACATAGATTTTGGTTTATTTAACTTGTATTTGTATGGTCTTTTGTCATGGCAGCCAGAGTCATGTTGGGACTAGAAATGTCTAGGTTCCACAAGTATAAATTGCTTTTCCCAGTTCTGGCTGCTTTTCAAAGGAGATGCTTAAAATTTGAAAGACCTGCTATCTTTGATTTGACACGGTGTCTCTTTCTTATATCAATATTTTTAAAGTAAAATCTCACGTAAATTCCTGTTTTTCAAGAATCTAATGTACAAGAAGATGATATCTATGATGATCCTCAAGAAGCTGAAGTTATTCAGTCTCTGCTGGATGTTGTGGATGAGGAAGCCCAGAATCTTTTAAACCAAAATAATGCAGCAGGAGATGCCTGTATTTCAGGTAGATGAACCAGAGTGAATAAGCCGGTATACTCAAGAGTACAAGAAGGCCCCTGGGGAGCATTTTAACTCCTTTTGGCCCATTTATTTCTCTCCCAGGTTCATTGAAAACCAATGGGCAGTTATCTGAAGGGAGAGCAGAAGATACAGACTGTGATGGTTCACCATTACCTGAAGATTTTACAGAGGTAAGGATAATACCTAGATAAACACTCTAGGATGCTGTATATTGTTAGAATTATGTATCTCCTTAAGCTTGCTTTCTCTACTAAGGCTTTAACCTCTGCCTCCCCTGCCTCCACCATTTCTGATTTCCCAGCACTGCTCACCCCCTGCCCTGACCCTGGCATTCACAGGTTTATATGTATTTCTCTGGTTCCCATAGGCATTTGCGTTTGTAACCTGTCCTAGTGTGCTTGGACTGCCATCGCAAAATACCACCAACTAGGTGGCTTAAAATACAGAAATTCATTTTCTCACAATTCTGGAGGCTGAAAGTCCAAGATCACTATGCCAGCAGAGTTGGTTTCTGATGAAACGCTCTCCTTGGCTTGCAGATGGCCACCTTTTCACTGTGTCCTCACATGGCCATTCCTCTGTGTTCATGCACTCCTGGTGTCTCTTCCTTTTCTTATAAGGACACCAGTCCTGTTGGATTAGGGTCCCATCCTTATGACCTCATTTAGCTTTAATTACCTCGATAAAGATCCTAGTCTCCAAACATTATCACATTGGGGGTTAGGGCTTCAACCTGTGAATTGGGGGATCACAATTCAGTCCATAACATAGTCTTTGCTTTAACCAGTTATAAAATATAATTAAGTAAAATTTCATTCACAATAGTTAAAAACAAATAAAAGCTATAGGCATAAATTCAACCCCAAATGTGTAAGACCTATATTATGGAAACTTTAAAGCTCTACAAAGAAGCAAAAGAAATATTAAATATTTCTATTCTTTGATAGAAAAACCTAAAATTTAAATTCTCCCTAGATTTACCCTTAAGTTAAATATGGTCCCATAAAATATTTCGACTTTTTTTTTTTTTTTTAAATGAGAAGCAGAGTGGTTTGCCAAAATGATTTCAAATTTCACTTGGAAGAAATTAGGATGTAAAACTGTCCAGTACAAATCTAAAAATTAAGGTTCAGCGGTGCCTGGGTGGCTCAAGCAGTTAAGCATCAGCCTTTGGCTCAGGTCATAATCCTGGGGTCCTGGGATTGAGCCTCATGTCGGGCTCCCTGCTCAGTGGGGAATCTGCTTCTCTCTCTCCCTCTCCTCCTCCCCACCACCCCCACTCATGCTCTCTCTCAAATAAAAGGTCTTTAATTAATTAATTAACTAATTAATTAAAGTTCATATCATATAAGTTGTTCTACCACCAAAGTACAGATAGATCCCACAAACTTGCACCTTGAGAATTCAAGATGTTTAAGACCAAACATTTTGGGGCAGTCCATCCTTAAAATTAATAAATTGACACTTGAATATATGGGACTTCTGCTTCAGAAGAGATGTTAACTAAGAGTAAACAAAACAAAGAAAGTAAAAAAACAATTCAGGAAAGGAGGAAACAAAGTACTGAGATAAAAACATGAAGTTTCATTTGTATCAAACTCTAAATGTGTTAAAATCACTATGGAAATTATATTCATAAGCAGACAAATTCAAAAAAGACAAATATGACTAATCTCCATAGCTAAAATGAAGATTAAGCCAATATTCTGGAAAAGTTTTCTGTTTCATCCTATATTTCTAGAATATTGCCTATATTTGAGTAATTTTAAGTTTCTTACAACTTCCTAAAATACTCAGTTTTTCATAGGTGCATCTCTGGGTTCACTATAAATGAATTGTAGATTATTTACTGAATTGGTTCTTAACATTGTATTCTACAACCCTGGAAGTTTTGTGGATTTTTTTTTTAACTTTTATTATTGAAATATGGTTGAAATACAATGTTATATTAGTTTCAATTATACAACATAGTGATTTATTTTATAACTGAAAGTTTGTACCTCTTAATCCCCTTTACCTATTTTGCCCATACTCCCCCTCCACCCCATCCCCTCTGGCAACCACCAGTTTATTCTCTGTATTTATGAGTCTGTTTCTGTTGTTTGTTCATTTATTTTTTAGATTCCACATCTCAGTGACGTCATATGGTATTTGTCTTTGTCTTATTTCATTTAGCATGATATTCTGTTGGTCTATCCATGTTGTCACAGATGGCAAGAACTCATTCTTTTTTATGACTGAGTAATATTCCATTGTGTATATATACTCCATCTTTTTTATTCATCTGTTGATGGACCCTTGGGTTGCTTCCATATCTTGGCTATTGAAAATATGCTGCAATAGGGGCACTGGCTGGCTCAGATGGTAGAGCATGTGACGCTTGATCTCAGGGTTGTGAGTTCAAGCCCTGTGTTGGGTATAAAGATTACTTAAAAAAAAAAAAAATGCTGCAATAAACATAGGGGTACTTCTTTTTCAGATTCATGTTTTCATTTTCTTTATGTAAATACCCAGTAGTGGATTACTGGATTATATGTACAATCCTGAAAGTCTCAGGGTTTTAACCCTATGGGCCGAAAGTTAAGCTACTAATCATGGTATTATAAAGAGTGTAGTATACTGCATAGTCATTTGTCACTCTACTGTAATTTGTCACTCTACACTTGACTACCTCTTAATGAAATACTTAAGGCCAGTGTCTGAGTCTTACTTATGAATGCCAGTCATATACATAATGTAAATCATCATCTAATCTTTCAACTCTGTTCATTAGCTATTACTGAACTTGTTTGACTCTAATTAAGCTGGGGATAACAGACTAAGAAGGTATGTCAGGGTTTTTGTCCTAAATTTGCTTATATAGTCTAGTAGTCAATTTGGGAGTTTTACACATATAAATAAGTAAGTGTAATTTTTAAAATTATAGTAAAAACATGTCTTGGTAAATGTTTGTATGGAATTCAGAGAGTGTCTTAAAGAACTAGGAAATAATAGGGACCATACAGGAGTGGATGTATATGTTATTAAAGCTTCCTAGAGAATTAGCCTTTTAAAGGTGTTTGATAGGTGAGAGGCTATGGGAAAGAGCATTCCATACTGAGGAGTTGCTTAGCAAAGATATGAAGGTTTGGATCAGCCTGGGACTTTCATGTCAGTAAATCATTGCAGGTAGGGTGTCACGTGGTGTCTTGAAAGCTAGGCTGAAGAGATAGGCAGGGGTAAGTTCAGCAAGCGACTTAGATGCTGTGCCAAGAGGTTTGATCTTTCTACATCTCGGGGCAGGCAACTTTGCTGGGAGAGGTAGAAACACATGAGGTCAGAAGAGCTAGGATGAAAAGAAGAAAGGCGTGTCCTGCAAAGACATGGCATCATTTTGCTGAAATACATCTGTGTGATTCCTATGTTATTTCTCATTCTGGTTATTCTTAAAAAGTTTTTAAATTTGTAGTTAAACAGTACAAAACTTTCAGTGGCTTTCCATCACCTATAAGATAATCATGCTTGACTCTGGGATCCTGGCTTTATGGGAGCTCAACCAATGTAGTCACACAGCCCTGAGCTTATAAGAGGTCCTCTCTTATTTGTAAAATAATGCTGTGTCATCACCATCTTGAAATTCTTAGTAATTTTTTAACAAGAAATCCCATATTTTCAGTTGACACTGGGCACTACAAATGACAGAGTTGGTCTTGGATCCAGGAGATATTTCTATTTTTCAAGTTGCTGGATCTGGATTCTTTGAGCAGTAGGATAACAAACTAACCTTCACATGGGCTGGCCATGATAAAAGCCCTAAATCTTTTCACTGAGGCAGTACGAGAGCTACCTCGTGTTCCAAAGAGCCTACAATCCAGAATGAGAAGAGACACTGAAAGCCCGTCTCCTTAACCCAATCCTCCCCCCTGCACAGGTGAACTTTGCAAAAATAGTGGGAAATTGTTATCACGGTCATTGGTATCGTACAGTGTAATGGGGAGGACAAGAGAGTGATCAAGTACACACCCAAATAAACAAGCAATTACAAGTTGTGATAAGGCCTATGAAGTTTAAAAAGAAAAAAAGTGCTGCAAAAGAGAATAACCAAGGAGACCTACTTCAGACTGTGCGGTCAGGGCACATCCTTAGAAGGAAAGGACACACTGAATAAAGGAAAAGTACCTTCCACAGGAAGAGCTTTGTGGTGAGAAGGGGTGAGCGATTTTGAAGAGCTAAAAGAAAGACCGGGGATTTGAAGCCCACAGGTAAGTAGAGAATAAAACCAGATGGATCGTAGAGGTAGACAGAAGCCAGGTAATTCGGGGTCTTGACAGGAATTTCCCATTGGTTAAGATAATTTGTCCTAATAAAGATTGAAATGGGGGCGCCTGGGTAGCTCAGTTGGTTAAGCGACTGCCTTCGGCTCAGGTCATGATCCTGGAGTCCCGGGTCGAGTCCCGCATCGGGCTCCCTGCTCGGCGGGGAGTCTGCTTCTCCCTCTGACCCTCCTCCCTCTCATGCTCTCTGTCTCTCATTCTCCCTCTCTCAAAAAAAATAAAAAAAAAAAAAAAAAAAAAGATTGAAATGTAAGATTTATTAACCATGTTAGAATGAAACTTGGCATCTTCTAATTGTAGCAAACTGCTCCTGCAGTATTTGGGTCTCTGAGACACCATCTCCCATTACAGTATGAGCTGATTGGTCTATGTTCTCCATGGAGAGACTCCTCATTTTAATAATAAAAGGGAGGGGCGCCTGGGTGGCTCAGTCGTTAAGCGTCTGCCTTCAGCTCAGGTCATGATCCCGGGGTCCTGGGATCGAGTCCCGCATCGGGCTCCCTGCTCTGCGGGGAGCCTGCTTCTCTCTCTCCCACTCCCCCTGCTTGTGCTCTCTCTCTCGCTGTGTTTCTCTGTCGAAAAAATAAAATATTTAAAAATAATAATAATAATAATAAAAGGGAAAGATAATTTAACACATTGAAAATTACTAGGATATTTCTGGAGAGCCCATTTTCAGATTTTAAAGTTGAAGTATTGTAGGGTGCCTGGGTCATGATCTCCAGGTCCTGGGATCGAAATCTGCATTGGGCTCCCTGCTTATCAGGGAGTCTGACTCTCTCTTTCTTTCTCTCTCTCTCTCTCTCCTCCCTCTTCCCCTCACCACCGTTCATTCTCTCTCTCTCAAATAAATAAATAAAATATTGAAGTAGTGTAAAAGCATAAACCAAATATGCATATCTAAATAATCATAGTTTAACTTTTCATCTTGCTTTTTCCTTACCTCTATACTATTAATATCCCTTACATAAGAAAGGAAATCCAAAATGAGTGTGAAGGTGAAGAAGTGGAACCAGCAAAACCTCTTGGGTCACTGAAGATGCCTTAGCCACAGTTTGACATTAATTGAATGTCATATGTGTCTTTGTTACAGGAGGATAGACATAACAGTAAATATAGGAAATAATTAACAGGAAAAAAATGGAACATTCCAAGATTGATTTTTTTTTAACAATGGGCTAATGTGATTTTTATTTCTCTTTATTTTAGTCTGTCAAAATGAATGGCTGTGAAGAATATTGTGAAGAAAAAGTAAAAAGTGAAAGGTAAGAAGATAATCTTTTAAAGTATAACAGTTCCATTCCTTTTTAGAAGTGCTCTGAAGATTTTCATTTAGATGTTGCTTTTGAAATTAATTTATTCTTTTCCAATAAAAGGAGAATATTTGACTAAATTATGGACCTATGGTTGAATATTAAGGGAGGTTTTAGTGACGTGTGACAATGTGTTTGTTAAATGAAGTATATCCTTGACCATGGGAAAAATGAAAGAAAGGTCTAAAAGGGAATGTGCCAACAATGATTATAGTGATTATCTCCTAGTAGGGTTAAAATAAAACCGAAGAAGATAAGAAACATTTTAAAACCCCACAGTTTTGTTTCTTTTTGAAAACAGTTTCTAATACAAAATAGGATTTTTCCTGATACATTGTTTAATGTTTTAAAAAGTTATATATATATAAGTTGGCCAACAAAGTGATTGTACATAAATAAATTTTGCTCCATATCAGATGATAACGTAACAATCAAAGGGAGCTACTTGCATTTTCCTAGAAAAGCAAACTGACAGTGAATTTTGCACTAAATAAAATTAGACAAGGGGGTACATATTATTAATGTAGAAATGCATACAATTTAAATTTAAAAAATTAGCAGATATCTGGGCCAGCTGCCATGAATTGTTAAGATACAGGTTCTACTCTGTTAGGCAGGGGAAGGGGAGGAAGGAGGAAGGGTAGATTAGTATATGTAATTTATTTGGGTGGCAGTTAGAAACACTATTAACATATAAATTTTATCTGCATGTTACGATACGCTTTTTAATTTTAAGATCTCTGAAACCATATACAATCATCGATACTATTTCTTTCTTAATGTGAACAAAACAATAGTGTATCTTACAATGATGGGTATCATAGATTCAAAGAACTGTAGCACATAACCTTCAATCTAGTAATTTTATTTCTAAGAATTGCTCCCACTACCACGTGTGCAAAGACATTTCCACAAAAATTTAATTGCAACATCATTTATATTTCTAAAAAAACATAATATACACGGAATAAATTAGGGTATACTCACACAAGCACCCATGAAATACTAATGCAGCTAATCAAAAGAATGAGAAGGAAGGGAATGCCTGATGGAAGATCTCCAAACTATATCCTTGCAGACAGAATATACTTACTAGATGACAAAAGCAACCTCATAGGTGCAGAGCTTGCAAATTAAATATTAATTGTAACCCACAATTAGCTGGAGTAGAAGAAAACATCCACCATAAAAGCAGCATAATTGCTGCCCTGTTATTGATGTTTCTGAATATCAGAAAATGAAAAAATGTGTTCAGCCTTTTACATTATCCTTTTTCACCTCATTACTAAACATTTCTCCGCCTAGATTCTCTTCCCTAGCCATCCACCTTACCAGGGAGATGGCATCTACTGTGTACCCTAGAATAATGAGAACTTGTACTGTGCTTTATTACATTAAGTGAGTGCCCTGATACAGAAGTGTCTTTCTAGCCCCCAGCTGTAGCAAAAAATAGATGTCCATCAATAGAGGCTTCTATAAATAATTAAGATACATCCATATAGTACAATAGTAGGTAGCTATTAAAAAGACAAGAGAGGGTCACCTGGGTAGCTCAGTCAGTTAAGCATCCAACTCTTAATCTCAGCACAGGGCTTGATCTTAAGGTCATAAGTTTAAGCCCCACGCTGGGCATTGAGCCTACTTAAAAAAAAAAAAAAAAAAAACCAAGAGTTATACTCACACAATTATAATGGGTTATCCATGTTGAAGGGCAGAAACAAACCACCACTTTCTCTATCCCCAAGGGGACTCCTTCAATCTAAGGTTCAAAGACAGGATTTGTTTGAGGATAAATTTTAGACTGTACTAAACAATTCTGTACTTCAGTTTAATTTCCATCTACCAATGAGTTTTAGGACTTGTGGACCTGGACTTTTTTAATCAGATGTTCTATTTTTAAATATCATGATAACTGTAGAGGAAACAAGGGTTCAAGGACATAATATTTAAATTTATTTCAGGGACAAAACTGAAGAAAATATTACCACTGTGTTTTGTTGTCATAGCTTGATTCAAAAGTCACAAGAAAGGAAGCCTGATGATGATGATGAGATAACATGGGGAAGTGATGAATTGCCAATAGAAACAACAAACCATGAAGATTCTGATAAAGGCAAGAATTTTATGAGCAATTCTTTTGTCAAAAATAATAGATTAAAAAAATAAGCGTTTGAAAATTAGTTTTCAGACTATATGGATGTGTTATTTCACTGTATGTGTACATTATTTGGTTCCATACATAAGGTAAAATCACAAGACAAACAGCAGTTATATAACTAGATATTTGCACAGGTGTAGGCTAAAATTCTCAGTGGCTTAAAGTAAAACACACAAATAAATGTGTAAATACTTTAATTAGAAACACAAAATCAGGGGCTCCTGGGTGGCTCAGATGGTTAAGCATCTGCCTTTGGTTCAGGTCATGATCCCAGGGACTGGGATGGAGCCCCGCATCGGGCTCCCTGCTCGGCGGGAAGCCTGCTTCTCCCTCTCCCACTCCCCCTGCTTGTGTTCCCTCTCTCGCTGGATCTCTGTCAAATAAATAGATAAAATCTTAAAAAAAAAAAAAAAAAAAAAAACCACAAAGTCACAATTTTGTCAAACTGGAAAGAGTCGAGGAATGCATTTTATTTATAATAAAATAGGTAGAATAGCTCAAAGATAGGAAATTATTACCCTTGCATCTCAGCCTCATTTTTTAAAAACAGGAGTTAATTGCTCTGTCCTATTAACTACTTCTTTCATTTTATAACTGAGCCAGTGGAGAAATGAGGCTCCATCCAGTGTATCATTTCTCTCTTTTTTTTTTATAAAGGCAGTGTTCTACTAATGCAATGAAAGACATGGTTTTGTAATCTGAAGTCTTATTAGTTGTTAAAGGAAATTAAAGAAGTTGAATTAAGACTTTTTTGATTTTGGTAAATTGTTGGTGTCAGTGATAGAGCTCTTGTCAAATCCTGTAGCCCATGCTCATCTCCAGCCTTTGAGATCCTGTTGCCTTTACACTAAGCTCTGTAAAAGTTTAATTCTGTATTTACAAATAGCCTTCACCCCACCGGATGTTCAGCTTCTCGAAGTATGTTGTACAGCTTTGTATACCCCACAGAGCCTAGCATTATTGTTGCCTACATAGTAGCTGCATCATCAGAAAGCTTTAATCAACTAATTTACAGCTTTGCAGCTACACAAGACTATAGCAAGAGCTCTCTCCTACTTTTTTCCAGGATAATAGTTGCCTTCTGGTATAAGCAGTTTCCATAGAGCAAGTACTAAATTAGATACATATCTCTTCTAAGACACTGATATCACTTGTTTGATAAGCTCCTAGAGACCCCAAGTTTTCATTTGTATTGAGAAAACTTTCAAATGCCCAAGATACTGGCACTGATTATTGAGCGGGGGTAGAGAAAGGAGGCATTGGTGTTTCTAGTGCAATGTCCCATTGTAAGGAATTTCTGAAGCATCTCCCTTCATCTTTTCCCCAATGTGCTTGGAAGCTAATTTAAGTGCAAAGCATTAATGGGAGTACACACATTTTCATCATGAAAATAATGTCATTTGAGTTAAGAGAAGCAAAAAAAAAAAAAAATTCTAGAAATTGTAAATACATGAGAGCCAAGAGCCTTAAGAATTTCTAACAGTCAGTGAGGTGTTTCCTTAAAAGTTGGGTACAAGGGCCTTGCTGTGGCCAAGATTTTATGTTGATTGTAGGTATCTGCCTACCTGTTCTCCTGCCGTATTAATTCTAAAGACTCTTGCTTTTGTAAAAAAAAAAAAAAAAAAAAATGAGATGAGAATAGGCTCAAATCAGTTCCCTTATTGGCTAAGTCAGTTTTGGGGGAAATTTTTTTAAAAAAATCAACTGCTGTCAGTGCGCCTGGGTGGCTCAGTAGGTTAAGTGTCTGCCTTCAGTTCAGGTCATGATCTCAGCGTCCTGGGATTGAGCCCCACATCAGGCTCCCTGCGCAGGGAGCCCGCTTCTCGCTATCCCTCTGCCCCTCCCCTACCCCTCCCCCTACCCTACCCTTGTGTTTTCTCTCTAAATAAATAAATAAATAAAATCTTTTTTTAAAAAAATCAACTTCTGTCTTCTTGTTAGATCATCCCTTTCTGACAAATGAGGAGCTTGCTGCACTCCCCATCATCAAAGTGCTTCCCTCTGGTAAATACGCTGGCACCAAGTTGAAATCAGTCATTCGAACATTGCGAGGTTTATTAGATCAAGGAATTCCTTCTAAGGAGCTGGAGGTAAGTGGCTTCTGCCAATGATTCCTTCCCAGACAAAGTTTTATGCAAAGCTAGGAGAAATTTTGAAAATGTCCATTACTTTATAACTTTACTTCCAGCTAAAAACACCACCTTGTCCTAGCCAGCAAGAAATTAATTTTTCCAATTAGGATCCTAGTAGTATTGATTTAAAGAGATCTCTTTAGCCACTTTGGAGCTTGACAAATCTCCCCAAAGATTACCTTCCCTGCCTCACAGTAGAGATAGAGAGGCTTTTTTTTTTTTTAAGTCAAGTGTTAATTCTAACTATCCACTGAACTTTATAATCAATACACTGTAGATGTGGTTCATTAGCAACAGTTTCTAATTTAATACAGCTCCAGAAATATGCCCCTTGGTTCAATGCAGCAGTGGTTCAGAGCCCTTGCTCATGTGGTCTTGCTGGCAACGTCCATATTTACCACTAGGCAAAAGAGGAATGTAGTACCATTGTGGTTTTGGGGTTTACCTTGTTCATCTCCCTCAAACCATATGCTTACTTTGCCCACTTCCTGAGCTTTTCATAGCCACTGAAGTGAAAGGAGCTAACTTCTCTTGAGAGCTTCTGAAATGTGCTAGATGCTTTTTTGTATTTAATACTCAAAATAATGTAAATCACATTAATAGTTTGGAAACAAGTTCACAATAGTTGAGGTATACTCTTCCTCTCCATTTTACAGCAATGATTTCTTCTTTAAGGCTTAAGTTTAAATGTCACCATTCAAAGACCTGCCATAACAACCCTTTATAAAGTAGATCTTTGGGGTGCCTGGGTGGCTCAGTCGTTGGGCATCTGCCTTCAGCTCAGGTCATGATCCCAGGGTCCTGGGATCGAGCCCCGCATAGGACTCCCTGCTCCACGGGAAGCCTGCTTCTCCCTCTCCCACTCCCCCTGCTTGTGTTCCCTCTCTCGCTGTGTCTCTCTCTCAAATAAATAAACAAAATCTTTAAAATAAAAAAGTAGATCTTTATTATTCTCTAACATAACAGCTTGTTAATTTCTTCAAAGCATATATCACAGTATTTGTTTGCGTCTTTACTGCCTCTTTCTCCCAATAGTCTGTAATCTCGAGGAGAATCAGAATCATATCTTCTTCCTCAACATTGTATTCCCAGCACTTATTACAGTGTCCTGCATCTAGTAGGCATTTTCAATATACATTTGCATGGATGGATGAATAAAGAGATAAATGTGTGGATTAATGAGTGAATGAAAAGTGAGAGTGGACTTTAAAACCTAGGACTATCTAACCACAACTCTACCACATGGGTTATTCTATGACCCCACAGATAATATTTTCAAGGAATTCTGCTCCAGCTCATTACTTTAAGCCAAAGTTGCTTTTATATGTTGTTTTTTTCCCTAAAATATGATTATAGACCTCTTTAAACTGAAATTTAAAATTAAGGTACAAAGTACAGCCTCGCAAATTTAGTTGACTACGTGTTAAAGGTATTTGCAGCAATATATTTCATCAACTGGTATATCAGATTAGTACTGGGATTTTAGACTTGCTTATCTTGACAGGACATACCTATTTCTTAACACTCAAAGTCTGCCCTAATCAGTAACCAATTTTACACCCTGCGTATTTAAAGCATTTGCAGTTATTGCTGAATTACTGCTTATCTCAACAAATTTAACTTTATTTCCGTTTTTTCTTGCAGAATCTTCAAGAATTAAAACCTTTGGATCAGTGTCTAATTGGACAAACTAAGGAAAACAGAAGAAAGAACCGATATAAAAATATACTTCCCTGTAAGTTTAATCTGACTTCAAATCAAATATATGTCTAAAAAATTTGAACTGATTTAAAACTTTTATGCTAGTTTACCCTATCTCTCACACAAGTGTACACACACACACATACACAAACACATATTTAGAGATTTACATCAGTAACAAATCTAGATATACAATGTGAATTCCTTTTTAAATTATCTATGTATTCTGCAAATCAATCAGAAGAATCTTAACTATTTATTCAGACATTCATGAATTTTTGCAGCATAGTATTAGAAATTAATCAGTGATGCCAAATCAGTAGTTTTATTCTTTTTAAAGATTTGTTTATTTATTTGAGAGAGAAAGAGAGCATGCACATGCATGAGGGGAGGGAAGGGACAGAGGGAGAGGGAGAGTGCGGAGCCCGAGCTCCAGCTCACGACCCTGAGATCATGACCTGAGCCAAAATCAAAAGTCCAGTGCTTAACCAACTGAGCCACCCAGGCGTTCCAAATCAGTAATTTTAAGGTCTTCTTAAAAATATGAATCAGCTTCTACGGGAGAGGGTGCCTGGTTGGCTAGACCAGTTGGTAGACCATGTGACTCTTGATCTCAGGGTCATGAGTTCAAGCCCTACATTGGGTGTGGAGCCTACTTTAAAAAAAATAAAATTAAATAAATAAAAGTATGAATTCGCTTCTGGATGAGCAGTTTCTTAGTTCATGTGTCACACCAACATCTATTTATTCCACTCATTTTAACTTAAGAGAAATCTATGATACATTATACATGCATGTGGCTGCGGTGGTAATCAACAGTGGTACTACCAGGTTGCATTATAGTTTGAATTGTTTCAGCTACTAGGAGGAAAAAAGGGAATTCTTTTTACCCACACTTTACTAATTTCACCAACATGTGACTTTTTTTTCATATATATGGATATAGCCAAAATATTAATGTCTAGCAACTTCTTTTTTTTTTTTTTAGCAACTTCTTATAGTAATCATCAGCCATATTTATATATATTAGCACATTGGATTCCACTGTGTATGATACAATGATCCTATCTTTGCCAGAAGTCATAAATTCAAAGATCTATAATAGAACCAATAGTGACAAATGATGCAATAAATAACAGTATGACTGAATTTTTTCAACCAAGTTGGAAGACACAAAATTTATTTTGGAAAACTTCCTGTGAAAAGTGAATCTTAGCATTTTAAAAATGAAATTGATAATGGTTCAGCGTAAAGTAGGTAGGAATTATTTCAGCTCCCCCTCCCCCCGAAAATGGCCAGACTAGTATCTCAAAGTCAAATGGGATAAGCCATAAATTCAGAACTCCTGAGTGGATTTGTTTCCATGGACTAAGAGATAGAAGTCAAGTAATTGAAGGGCAATTGATGGAGGATTTTGAAACCTATTACTGAATTCATAATTTGATAATCATAGAAATTACCAGTTAAATTCATAAATGTTTTAAATAGAAATGACTTTTTGGGGAGCCCGGGTGGCTCAGTCATTAAGCGTCTGCCTTTGGCTCAGGTCATGATCCCAGGGTCCTGGGATCAAGCCCCGCATCGGGCTCCCTGCTCAGCGGGAAGCCTGCTTCTCCCTCTCCCACTCCCCCTGCTTGTGTTCCCTCTCTCGCTGTGTCTCTCTCTGTCAAATAAATAAATAAAATCTAAATAAATAAATAAATAAATAAATAAAGTGCTTTTTTAAAAATAAAAATAAATAAATAGAAATGACTTTTGATATATAACTACTTACAAATTAATTCTCTCAGATAAGATGGTTTACATATACTTTTCACTGGTTTGAAAATTTTATTTTGACTATGAAATTACAATCAGACAGAGACAGGGGCCTATATGCCTGGAGAATAAAGCAAGCTACCTTTTTATTTATTGTGTTCATTATTTTGGCTGCTGATTTATAAGAATATAATTTAATTAGATGAGCAAGAGGTAATTGTGCCTACTATATTTGTAATAAGTACTTTAACAGTTTCATTATAACACTAATTTTTATTTTATGAAATAATCTATCAGCATTGTCATTCATTAAATTCATCATTACTGTCATCATTAAAATAAGGATGGATAAGAGTAGCAAAGTTATGTTTGTTTCTCTAGTAACTTATTAAGAAGTTCTAAAAGTATTGATTGATTTATTAATTTTAATTTTTCAACCAAATCTGCATAAATAATATCAAATTGTCAGAAACTCACTGAGTTGACATCTTAGATATACTTGTAACAAGAGCAAAATGAGTAAATATAAAATGATTTGACTGTAATTTGAAAATATGCCTTTATTAAGTATTTGTGATTTCTTTTATGGTTCTGAGCAACTTCTCATAATCTTTGACTCCCCCTGTTTATAAGGCTCTTGTTTAAAAATGCATCATATAGATGGCTCTGTTTTGTGGTGGGAAATTCACAGATGATGCTACAAGAGTGCCTCTTGGAGATCAAGGTGGCTATATCAACGCCAGCTTCATTAAGATACCTGTGGGAAAAGAAGAGTTCATTTACATTGCCTGCCAAGGACCTCTCCCTACAACTGTTGGAGATTTCTGGCAGATGATTTGGGAACAAAAATCCACAGTGATAGCCATGATGACCCAAGAAGTGGAAGGGGAAAAAATCAAATGCCAGCGCTATTGGCCTAATGTCCTAGGCCAAACAACAATGGTCAGTGACAGGCTTCGGCTGGCTCTCGTGAGAATGCAGCAGCTAAAGGGCTTTGTAGTAAGGGCAATGGCCCTAGAAGAGATTCAGGTAAGTGAGTTAAATCTTTCCATCTCCTAAGGCTTATCTCCTAGTTGGAATGCAAGCCTGGGCACTTTCCACGATAGCATCCGTGTATTTCTAAAGGAAAGCCAGCAACTTCAGGCTTCCCATTTCAGTGGAACTGAGGTCACCCATTACTTTTTATCTAAGAGAAACTTAAATGTGACCTTCTAAACTGCCAGTTTCCTCTAGTATGTACTGTATTAGGATGAAAATGAGAATACAGGCCTTTAAGGTGACCATTCATCATCCTTTGCTCAGTGATAGAACAGAATGGCTCAGAAGGTATGTGCTAGAAATGTACTTCTTTTTCTAAGGTCAAACCTCTAAGAAGAGTGAATAAAACAATTTTTTAAAAATCTCTAAGTAGCAAATATTCCCCCATAAACACAACGTATTTGGTAATACATGGGCACTTGTAGCATAAATGTTTGTTGTTTGGGTAATTCCTTCTGCAGCCACCTAACCACTGAATCAGTTTAGCTTGAATTAGATAAGTGGATATACCTTAAGTAAAACTGCTACTTTTCCTCACCTTCACACCCCCTCAGTTCCACCCTCCTCCCCCACCCCCACCTGCTCAAGTATAAGTATGGTTGACCCTTAAACAATACAGGGGTTAGGGGCACTGACTCCCATGCAGTCCAAAATCCACATATAACTTTTGATTCTCCAAAAACTTAACTAGTTAATAGCCTACTGTTGACCAGAAGTCTTAACCGATATCATAAATAATTAACACATATTTTATATATTATATGTATTATAGACTGATTCTTACAAGAAAGTAAGCTAGAGAAAAGAACATGTTAATTAAGAAAATCATAAGGAAGAGAAAATATTTATACTACTGTACTATAAAAAAAATCCGTGTATAAGTGGACCTGTACAGTTCAAACCCATGTTGTTCGACGGTCAACTGTAATGGGTTTCCTGTTGGACTTTGACTTGATTCTATTGGTCGAATGTAAATGCAGCCAAAGATTTCCTTCATAGTTTTTGATGTGATTTTATAAAGAATTAAAGATTATACCTTATTCATTCACACCAGCCTACCTATTACTTACGCTAACACAGTTGTTCAATATTCCTTAAATGATTCGTTTAATTAATACATGGTTTGTTTGTAGAGCTCGGGCCCTGTTATGGAATCTAGGGATTCAGCAGTTAGCAAGACAGACAAAAAGAAATCCCTGACCTCATGGAGTTTAGTTGTTAATGAGGAAATACCAGTACTGATGGTGCTGTGGAAAAAACCCTAAAGGAGTTGATTGAGCCACAGGGATGAGGGGGCCGGAAGGGATTTCAGTCAGAAAGAGCAAGTGCAAAGGCCCTGGCTTGAACTGTGCCTCATGTTTTTAAAGAACCACAGAGAGGTCCCTGTGGCTGGAGCAAAGCGGCCACGAGGAGGAGGTCAAGTCTGAGAAGTAGCTGGGTCAAATTATGCAGGGCTTGTAAGGCATTGCAATGACTTCGGCTTTTATCTAGAGTGAGTCTGAAGTGGAGTCATTTAGAAAAGGTTGTTATTCATATCAATGTAATCTGCTTTTAGGGTTTCAAAAAGTAGTTTTTACCAGTGTTTAAAATGTAGATTTAGCAACCTCCTTGATAAAGACCCTCCATGTGTTCTTTGATGGAGTCTTTTTGTCTCTTGCACCTGTCCTTTGATTTGATCCAATGGGCAAGTCAAAGTTTGAAAGGACAGTGTATTATTAAAAACTAAAACATATGTGTGAAAATATAGTATTTATCTATTTCCTCTATTGTACAATTTCAGACAGGAGAGATACGACATATTTCTCATCTGAATTTCACTGCCTGGCCAGACCACGATACACCTTCTCAGCCAGACGACTTGCTCACTTTTATCTCTTACATGAGACACATTCATAGATCCGGCCCAATCATCACCCACTGCAGCGCTGGCATTGGACGTTCAGGGACCCTGATATGTATAGATGTGGTCTTAGGATTAATCAGTCAAGATCTTGAAGTGAGTACAAGATATAGGCTGAACTAGCATTTGATCAGAATTAACAGTGGAATCTAACTTTTAATAGTGTCTGATGATCTTGGAATTTTTTTATTTAGCAGGGGTTTTGTTGGGGGGGGTACTTAAAATTTTTTTAAGTAATCTCTGTACCCAATGTGGGACTCGAACTCATAAACCCAAGATCAAGAGTCACATACTAGGGGGCGCCTGGGTGGCTCAGATGGTTAAGCATCTGCCTTCGGCTCAGGTCATGATCCCAGGGTCCTGGGATCGAGTCCCGCATCAGGCTCCCTGCTAGGCGGGGAGCCTGCTTCTCTCCTTCTGCCTCTCTCTCTCTCTCTGACTTTCATGAATTAAAAAAAAAAAAAAAAAAAAGAGTCACATACTTCACCAACTGAGACAGCCAGACACCCCTATTTAGTAGCTTTTATGAATGCCTTAATTTTCTTACTATATCAGATTGTATTTTAGGGGCGCCTGGGTGGCTCAGTCAGTTCAGTGTTTGCGTTTGGCTCAGGTCATGATTCCCGGGTCCTGGGATCAAGTCCGACATCGGGCTCCCTGCTCAGTGGGGAGTCTGCTTCTTCCTTTCCCTCTGCCCCTCCCCCCCACTCGTGCTCTCTCTCTCTCTCTCTCTCTCTCTCTCAAATAAAATCTTTTTTTTTTTTTTAAGATTTTTATTTAATTATTTGACAGAGAAAGCGAGAGAAGGAACACAAGCAGGGGGAGTGGGAGAGGGAGAAGCAGGCTTCCTGCTGAGCAGGGAGCCCGATGCGGGGCTCGATCCCAGGACCCTGGGATCATGACCTGAGCTGAAGGCAGACGCTTAACAACTGAGCCACCCAGGTGCCCCAAATAAAATATTTTTTTTAATTGTATTTTAGTAAATGTTCAAAACTACCCAGATCATAATCAAGAAGAAATAATACTTCAATTTTATATTTGTTTTACTGGTTCTGACCATGTGCTCAATATCTCTCATGCAGTATTGCATTTTACTCTTTACAGTCTGTAGGCTTGTATAAGGTAAAGTCAGTGTCACTGTCACATTTAGGGATAGAAATATTGAAGCACTGGGGCACCTGGCCAGCTCAGTCAGCAGAGCATGCAATTCTTGACCTTGGGGTCCTGAGTGCAAGCCTCACATTAGGTGTAGAGCTTACTTAAAAAAAATATATATATATATATATATATATATATATATTGGGGCACCTGGGTGGTTCAGTCAGTTAAGTCTCTGACTGTGGCTCAGGTCATGATCTCAGGGTCCTGGAATCTGGTCCCAAGGTGCACTCCTTGCTCAGCAGAGAGTCTTACTTGTCCCTCTGCCCCTCCCCCCACTTGTGTGCTCTTGCACTCACTCTCACATGAATAAAAATCTTTAGAAATATATATATATAGAAACACAAAAAAAGTATATTTATGAGATAAAAAGTCATATTCTTTTTTTGTTATTGTTTACCTATAAGTGGGAAATGTATACTTTGTTATACAAATTGATGCTAGTCTGTAAAAAATTACTCCCACTTTAGAAAATATTACTAAGTAAACAAAATTAATGAGTATAATCTTACTTAAAATCTAAAGTAGTATAAACCTTACTTAAAATGTTAGAATATCTTACTGTACATAAGCAATTAAAATCATTGTCTCTTAAAGAATTTTCGTTAAAAGTAGTTCTATCTTGCTCTTCACACACTATTATAGCTACCATAATAATTTAAGTAGAACAGAACAAAGTCTGTTTCTCCCTTGTTTCAAACTGGTACTATCAGTGAAAATAAAATGATCAGGAATTTCATTCTGAAAAGCAAACTGTAGGAAAAATAATTTGTCTTTTTTTTTTTTTAATGTTGATATTAGAAATTAGTCAAATTCCAGAGGGGAGAGCATTTCTTTTGGGTATTTGTTTGTGTTTTTTGTTGGGGATTTTCAAATAGAATAACCTCCCCTAATTCTTACAAAGATTGTAAATAAAGTTATCAAATGATGGCAGGGTCAGTCCACTGACTTATTTTGTCCAGAACAGTTTCCCAAGACTGCTAAAAGGAGGAGAATGAGATACAGAATCTTTGGGGTTCAAATTCAGTAACCCTTTTTATCTAACGTATAGTTAGATATCTGTTGAATGAGTGAAAAGACCCAGGAAATTCACTCATTCAACAGATATCTTGTTTTCTTTGGCAGTTTGACATCTCTGACTTAGTACGCTGCATGAGACTACAAAGACATGGAATGGTTCAGACAGAGGTGAGTCTTGGTTGGTGTCTTCTAATGAGGATTTTCATGAAGATGCTGATGTTTTCAAAATTCTGGTTAAACCATTTCTCTTCTTAAAGGGTCTCCACGTTATTACATAAAACCAAAGATTTATGGTGGTAAGCATTAGGACTAATTCAGAAAAATATTAAAATATTTCACAGATATCTCATTTAAATTTTGCCTTTAATTTAAATGCAGGAAATGCAGTATCTGCACTGAACAATATACAGAGAATGGGGTGGCATGTTGATGGGGCAATTGGGGTTGGTACAAAATAGCATATAATTGTGGCATTCTTTCCCCATTTCCAACTTTAAAAAGATATAGAAGGTAACATTCTTGCCACAGAAATTCCCTAAGAGGGAATGGATTCAGCAGCATTGACGAGAAGTCCAGAGGGCAGGCTGGAGTTGCTTAGCTTGAAGAAGGCACTCTTGGGGGAGAGTGAATGGCTGGGTCTTTGTATCCTCTGTTTTGGTCATGTTTTCATTTCTCTTACCTGACATCAAACCATGGTTATATCACCCGCTGACCTACAGACGTGTCTTTCACAGGAGTTACATTATGTAGAGTATCTGTCTGCTCTCAGTGGTTCCCCTATCCTCATTGTTTGTATTGTGAGGAGAGATATGGAAACTATTTTCATATTTCTATAAATTCACATTTCTCTACCTCTTGAAGAATATAGAAGTTTACTATCTTTAAAATTAAAATTTGCCTCCTTTCCTTCAGATACATTTTTAATTCAAGTTAAATCTCCTAAACATTAAGCTGATTTACACATTTTTTAGGTTAAGAAGGCATACTGATCTGTATAAGCAGTTCCTTAAACCCAGGAAATTCACTCATTCAACAGATATCTATTTGAATGCCTCTTATGGACCAGGCACTCTAGGTAGGTGCTTGGAGTACATCAGTGAATGAAAAAAGATCTTCTCATGGGGTAGTGATGAGGAAGGCAGCCATTAAGCAGGTTAACTAAGTAAGTTATATAGGATCTTTGAAAGCTGTAAAATAGAGCGGGGCAAAGAGTTGAGCTGAGGCAGGCTGGGGGAAGTAGTTTAAATAGGGTAGCAGCACTGAGAAAGTAACACTGAAGCAAAGACTTGAAGGAAGTACAGTGCGGGGCATGAGCTAGCTAGCAGTAAGAGCATTTAAAGCAGGCAGAACCACCTGCTCCAAGGTAGGAGCAGGCCTGGTGTGTTTAAGAATGGCCATGGCTGGTGTGGCTGAGGTGAGAAGGGGAGGTGACAGGGCCAGGTCTGGGCTTTCCTCTGAGTGAAATGGAGACATCACAGGATTATCGGTGGGGACTGACATGATCTGACTCACATGTTAAAGGTCCTCTGGCTACTGTGTTAAAACAAGACCCGACTTGGGGAGGAGGATGCAGGGTTAGAAGCAGGGAGGTTAGTTTGGTGGCAGGCAGTGGGCCCAGCCTGGGGTGGTAGGGTTATAGGGAGAAGAGGACATTATGGGAAGTAGGTTTGCTAATGGATTGTTTGTGGCATGAGAGAAAGTCAAGGACAATCATGTGCAAATGTGGGAAAGTTAAAATACAGATGAGCACAAAGGAAATAAAAGGGTTACTTATATTCCTACTCCAGAATTGTTCATGTTTTAAGCAACCTTACATTCTTTAGGCCAAGCACATGTGTACAGGCATGAACGCTCACATACACCTGACTATTTTAAATGAGATTCAACTGTAGTTAGTGTTTTATTACTTTCCATTTAGTATGTTGTGAATTTTTTCTGTCTACCTTCAGACTCATTAATTCCTTGCAAAGTGTAACAAGAAAACTCAGATCTCTGCACCATCAACTTAACAGAGTAATTTCACCAAAAAAAAGAGTTAATTTTCTAAAAACTTTGATTTCCATATTCTTTTGTTCCAAATATTTAAAGAGTGTTATTTTTGTGTAGCTTCTTGGGTATTTCTTGACATTTCAAAACATCAAGATGAGTTCAATAAATCTAGAGGAAATTTTGTAGGAAGTTTATTTTTCCATTATAAAAGCTAATCATATTACCAAAGCACAGAAATAAAAGTGTCCTACCACAGACAATTTCAGTTAGGACTCTGGGATATTTCCACCTGCCCACTCACTCACCCCCAAGGCTTTGCCCCTCCTCATTTTGTCAGTCTGGTTTCAGTGTCTTATCATTTTTATGACACTGCACAATTCTATATCCTGCTTCTTATATTAAACATTATCACAAAATTTTTCCATATTTTCAAAATTACTCAAACATTTTATATATATATATTTCATATTATACATCTAGAGTCTTCTCTCTCTCTCTTTCTCTCTTTCTCTCTCTCTTTTTTTTTTTTTTTTTTTTTTTTTGCCATAGGATCAATATATTTTCTGCTATAAAGTCATCCTTTATGTGCTGACACGTCTTCAGGCTGAGGAAGAGCAAAAAGAACAGCCACAGCTTCTGAAATAACATGAAAAGAACGGCCTCCTGGATGCTTTTTCATCTTGCTCCCAGCCTCCAGCAGGTGTTCCTGTTCTCTGCTTAAAATAAAGATCACAGGGCAGCAAGTCCATACAATATTATTATGCTTATTCTCCTCTACCTTAGAGGGGCATTCTTCACAACAATAAATAATGTTGAAATGCTGTATTTTTACAGCTACTTTAACCTGTGATAATAATTTAAAAATTTTTAACACTAACTGAACAGTGCAGATCTTAGGGATGATTAAGGCAGCCTTTGATTATAGTTGATGTTACAATGACATGCCGAGTCTATTTTTAATGTACCAATCTTGTTTATAGCAAAATTCTTTCCCAGTATTTTAATAGAGTTATTTTATAGGGGATACTTGAAACCAGTATTTAAGCTTTAAATGACAGCATAGAAAAGAAGTAGTAAATGTTTACTGTATCAGTTTCTAATGTTTACTATATAGAATTTCCTGTAATATATTTATATACTTTTTCATGAAAATGGAGTTATCAGATACATTTGTAACTGCATTATGTTTGTTATGCATCATCTCACTTTGTAAATAAAAATACATCTTAAAAATATGAACAAGCCAACGTGTGTGCAAATTAAACATTTTCAGCTGTGTGTTCTTTCTATTTTTTTTAAGTAGGCTCCACCCCCAGTGTGGAGCCCAACTCAGGGCTTGAACTCACAACCCTGAGATCAATACCTGAGCTGAGCCCAAGAGTCGGACGCTTAACTGACTCAGCCACCCAGATGCCCCTTCAGTGTGTTTTTTTTATTTTATTTTTTATTTAAATTCAATTTAGTTAACATATGCTGTATTATTAGTTTCAGGGGTAGAACTTAGTGATTCATCAGTTGCATATAACACCCAGTGCTCATTCCATCAAGTGCCCTCCTTAATGCCCGTCACCCAGTTACCCCACCCCCACCGCCCCTCAGTGTGTTACTTCTTAACAACACCCAGGCCCCTGGGGAAGCAAGAACTTTTGGACCCCGACTTCCCATCTCCCCACTTGGTCCCAGTCGTGCCAGCCACAGGGCCCAAGAGTATTGTTAGAAACCCTGGTAAACCGGGCGCCTGGGTGGCTCAGTCGTTAAGTGTCTGCCTTCAGCTCAGGTCATGATCCCAGGGTTCTGGGATAGAGCCCCCCATCGGGCTCCCTGCTCGGCGGGAGGCCTGCTTCTCCCTCTCCCACTCCCCCTGCTTGTGTTCTCTCTCTCGCTCTCTCTCTGTCAAATAAATAAATAAAATCTTTAAAAAAAAAAAGAAGAAAGAAAGAAACCCTGGTAAACCTTCAGGGTCTGACATGAGGGTCCTGTACTGACCAACAGTAGCTAAGACATTCAGTCTCCCTGCCTTCTGCCTCCGTGTGAGTACTGTGCCTGATACATAAATCAGAATACTTTCAAGTTCTAATTGTAGTAAAGCTCAGAATATCTAACTGACAAGAGGTAATCGAAAGAAAACACCACCACATTTCCTGGCAGCTTATATTTGGTTCTGCCTGAAGGGAAAGAGATCTGCCTCAAAGAGCCCGCATCTGAGTCTCCGCCTCAGTCCTAATTCCGCCAGCGGTTTCCCACTCCGCCACAAGTGATGCCACGGCGAAACCCGGAAGGCTGCTTCATTCGTCCTCAGGGGACTAACCACTCGGAACTGGTACACTTGAATCTCTGATCTTACCCGAGTGCAACGACTTGCGGGACCCCAATCCTGAGTATCAGGCGCTGTTTGAGAGGGACGTCAGTAAACGCACAGAGCCCCACAACCGTACATTTGACTCCCCACCTGGTCCAAAGTAGCTTCAAATCTGGCAAGAGAAGCATCACCACCACCGCTCCTACTTCAATCAGAACCGTTTTTATAGATTGCATTGTAGCTGAACATTTCATTTGAAAAAAGGTCTCTTTCGCTTTAAAGGATATTTGGAAACGTCTGTTCTGAGCGTGTTGGAATCCTGAGTCCTTGTTTTCCTGTCATAAGCACAGGAAACCAGGCCAGCGGGGCGCTGGGAGCCAGTGTGCAGCTGGAGGTGATTAGCTCTCATCTGCAGTCAACAACAGGGATGGGAGAGGGGAAAGCTGAAGGAGGATCCTTTTTCTGGAAAGAATGTAGCTAGGAAATGGAAACTGTGGCAAGAAAATGTGGTTTCAGTTTTCGACCCCTGAATGGAAACTTCATTATAGCAAACATGTTACCACCCTCATCTGGGACCTGGCTCCACTACCATGGAATGGAATGAGACATTGGCTAGGGCCACTCTGGTTAGAAAGTGCATGGCACTTGCATGGTAAGGCAGGCCACTGAGCCAGAGTGACACATGGAGGTACTCAAATGTCAAATGAATGGATAAATACAACATGGTTCTTAACACACATTATAAGTACTATAAAATATACACCAGAAGATGTAACAGCTAAAAACATAATAGAAGCTCGTGTACCTAACAGTCCTGGCCAGGTGAACAGCTCGGCACGGTAGCTCTCTTTCCAATTTTCAGGAACCCAGGCTGATGGAGGTTCGTTCTATAATCAACACACAATTTCCAACGTCATCCTGGGAATTGTCTCTATTCCCCCAGCCAGAAAGGGGAAAGAGCATAGAGGACCACCTGTGGGGGATTTTATGAGCTGGGCAGGCGTAGAAGCAAAGCACATCATTGTCACTCATTCCATCAGCAAGAACTGGCCAAACGGTGCCCCTGAGTGCAAGGAAGCTGGGAAACGAGTTGGCCAAAACAGCTGTTTGCCCGTGACAACTCTGTGCTACAGAAGGGGAAGCATAAATCATGATGGACTCTATTTCTAAAACTGAAGTGGTGTGTTGTAAAAGAATGGCTTTTTTTTTTTTTTAAGATTTTATTTATTTGAGACAGAGAAGGAGAGCAGAAGCACGGAGAGTCTGAGGGAGAGGGAGAAGCAAGCTCCCCGCTGAGCAGAGCTCAAGGTGGGGCTCGATCCCAGGATCCCAGGACCCCAGGACCATGATCCAAGCCGAAGCTAGATGCCCAACTGACTGAGCCACCCAGGTGCCCCAAAAGAATGGTATCTTAAGTATAGTCCTAAGCATTGCAGGATTAGAAACAGCATTTGTCCCCAAATCAAAACTTGGGTAAGTGCCATTAGTAAAAATATTAATGAATTACCATGTTTAAAGGAGAAAAATGGCTGTTGAGAAAAAAATCAGGTGTTCACATCTGTGGTTCCAGATAGCCTGCTAGATCTCTTGCTTTTAAAATGACTATCTATGGGGCATCTGGGTGGCTCAGTCGTCAAGCGTCTGCCTTTGGCTCAGGTCATAATCCCAGGGTCCTGGGATCGAGCCCCACATTGGGCTCCCTGCTCAGCGGGAAGCCTGCTTCTCCCTCTCCCCCTGCCCCTGCTTGTGTTCCCCCTCTCACTGTGTCTCTCTCTGTCAAATAAATAAAATCTTTAAAAAAATAAATAAAATGACTAGTTATCTAAATGCAATCTGATAGATCCAACAAGTTAAAAGAACAGCTCGCCAAAGTTATCCTCTGGTGATAGGTACCTTGAATTTTAGAGAATGTGTTCCTATTTTACGTAATTCAGAAATATTCAAGGTATTTTGTTATGGTGGAGATAAATGTAACAAATTATGCATTACCCTGCATAATATTTTAAACACAATGCAAATTATAATATATTAATTTGGAATTGTATTTGGCTGCAAGTTGCCAAAAACTAACCAAATGGGCTTCTACAAATCAGACATTTCTTTCCCTAAGAAAACAAATTAAAAGCAGGCAGTTGCTGGGGTTGGTTCTACAGTTCAAGAATGTCAACAGAGGGACGCCTGGGTGGCTCAGTCGTTAAGCGTCTGCCTTCGGCTCAGGTCATGATCCCAGGGTCCTGGGATCGAGCCCCGCATTGGGCTCCCTGCTTAGCGGGAAGCCTGCTTCTCCCTCTCCCACTCCCCCTGCTTGTGTTCCCTCTCTCACTGTCTCTCTGTCAAATAAATAAATAAAATCCTAAAAAAAAAAAATGTCAACAGATACATAATTATCCTGGCCTTGCCTTCACTGAAAATGGCTGCTTCAGCTCCAGCTATTACATCCACATTCCAGAAAGGAAATAGGATTGACAAGGAGAAAGGTCAGTCAGTGCCTGGGGCAAAAAAGCAAAATTTTCCAGAAATCACAAGCAGACTTCCCCACTTCTATCTTAGCAAGAACTGTGTCACATAGCCATCTCTAACTTCAAGAAAGCTATTTTTAGCTAATCATATTGCTGTCCTGAACAAAATCTTGGTTCTGTTAATAAGGGCAAAAGAAACAGTAGATATAGGGCAGCAGTGAGCAGCATGTACCTTTCCATTTCTGCCAGTTTCCATCATTCCTTAGTGGCTAACACTGTGTCAATCTTTTAAAGATCTTCCTGACCCCAGTAATATCTGAATTTATTACTGTTGAAAATTCACAGACAGGAGGTATTTGAAAGTAGTCTTCAGCTTCATGAAGAAGACTACATATTTTATCCATTTTATCCATTCCCCCAAAATTAAGTATACTCTAGAGGTCATGCTAAGCAAACTCTCAGGACACTTACTGATAAACTATGTTGCCAAGTTTTTAGCTTAGCTCTATCCAGCCGAATGAGTAATCATTCAGGTGGGGCTCCTCCAGGTGGGCAAAGCACACAGGCTGGTCAGAAGGTTGCTTAAAGGCTAAAATATGATTCATTGGGGCGCCTGGGTGGCTCAGTCAGTTAGGCATCTGCCTTTGGCTCAGGTCATGATCCCGGGGTCCTGGGATTGAGCCCGGTTTTGTGCTCTCTGCTCAGTGGGGAGCCTGCTTCTCCCTCTCCCCCTCCCCCCCCACTCGTGCTCATTCTCTCTCGCTCTCAAATAAATAAATCATTTTTTTTTAAAATGATTCACTAAACTGGGTTAGGCTGAACTCGCCTTTGTACTCCAGGATGAATTGTGGCTGCACAAGGAAGGGAACAGATCACACTTAATGAGCACTCCCCACACATTGTACCAAGTGTTTTCTACTCTCAGGGTGTTCAGGACTGAATGTTATCACTCTTTTTAAGAGAGGAAACAAGTTCAGAGGGACTGTCACTTGCCCCATGTTGCCCAAATAACAGAGCTGGATTCAATTCGAAGTCGGCCTAACTTCAACCCACAACTCCCAAGGGGTCCTAGCTCTTGAAGTGGAATACAGCGAGTAGCCCTGGCAAAGCCCATGTTCTTCCCACTGCTATGCTGCCTCAACTGTCTGCCTGCTTTTCCAGACATAGGACTGAACTCATTCTTCTTAACATTATTTCTCTGGCCCCACTTCTGAGCTTCACATAGGCGCTGGCTTTCATGAACCCATGATTATTTTTTTGTTGTTGTTTAAAGATTTTTTTTTATTTGAGAGAGCGAGAGCACGGGAGTGGGGGGGCAGAGGGAGAAGTAGACTCCCTGCTGAGCAGGGAGCCGACCCGGGACTCAATCCCAAGACCCTGGGATCATGAGCTGAGCTGAAGGCAGTCGCTTAACTGAGCCATCCAGGCGCCCCATGAACCCATGATTATTTAGACCAGTGAGAATACAATTTATTCAGTTAGGGCTTTTGTTTTTTTCTTTTTCAGCTACATTCTTCATGCTCAAGATAATGTGTAGCCTCCAGGGCAACTTGACTGTGTCCAGTTCTCAGTAACACGTCTACAAACCACTCCTGGAGATGACAGTTTTCTGACAGGACTACTTTCAAACCCTTACATTGATTTGTGTCATGACTGTCTTTTTTTTTTTTTTTTTAAGATTTTATTTATTTATTTGAGAGAGAATGAGAGAGAGCACATGAGAGGGGGGAGGGTCAGAGGGAGAAGCAGACTCCCTGCCGAGCAGGGAGCCCGATGCGGGACTCGATCCAGGGACTCCAGGATCATGACCTGAGCCGAAGGCAGTCACTTAACCAACTGAGCCACCCAGGCGCCCTGTGTCATGACTGTCTTAAAGGATGGCTTTTAGTGGTCTTGTCCCCAGACCTGTCCTGACTGTGGTAAATAATGACCATGTACTTGATGTTTTCAGAACAGAGCATTGGATTTCACCACTTCATGTTAGGTGCCCATTTAGAGAAAAATTTAGAAATTCATTTTTATGGATTATTTAAAATTCATGTTAATGCTCATTTTAGAACTGGGAATTTCTGTTAATGCCCAACTCCACTAACTGCTCATCGCAGGGATCTATTCCCACTAGACTCTGAACCCTGCCAGCAGGAACCCTTCCTGCGTGTTACCCCTGCATGTCCTATGGGCCTATACAGAGCACAGACTAGCTTCTCGACACATAAACATTCATCAGGTAGATAAATGGGAATCCTCAAGTAATAAAGCAGCAGTTGAAAATTAACAAACATGTCACAGTCTGCATAGCTCTTTTCCATAGAAATATACTTGTGACACCTAATGGGGCTCTTTCTGTACTACCACAAAGGCGCTCTTGTCATGAAAATACCACAGTAATCATTATCTTTTTTTTTTAAGATTTTATTTATTCGACAGAGAGAGCACAAGTAGGCAGAGAGGCAGGCAGAGGGAGAGGGAGAAGCAGGATCCCCACTGAGCAGGGAGCCCAACATGGGGATCGATCCCAGGACCCTGAGATCATGACCCGAGCCGAAGGCAGACGCTTAACCGTCTGAGCCACCCAGGCGCCCCAATCATTATTATTATATTAACTCACAGGTTCTTGGGAATACTTACAAAATAAAATTGTAAAGCACTAAATCTCAAAGAATACTTTCTTATACATTTCAAAACTTACAAATAAGAATAGAGAAAAATGGAACTACCTAGAGTCCCACATTATATAGGAAGTTGTGTGAGAAAGGTGGCATTTCAAATCAGGAAAGATGAATGATTCAATATATGATGTTGGAACAATTAATTAACTGTAAAAAAACTAGATTCTTGGGGCACCTGGGTGGCTCAGTCATTAAGCGTTTGCCTTCAGCTCAGTTCATGATCCCAGGGTCCTGGGATCGAGCCCCACATCGCGGGCTCCCTGCTTGGCGGGAAGCCTGCTTCTCCCTCTCCGACTCCCGCTGCTTGTGTTCCTGCTCTCACTATCTCTGTCTCTGTCAAATAAATAAATAAAATCTTAAAAAAAAAAAAAACTAGATTCTTAACACACCATACAAAAACGTGGATTCAAAATGGAATAAACATTTATATATTTAGTTCATAGAAGTCATAGAAAAATATATGGGAAATATTTTTAATAATGTAAGAAGAGAGGGGGATGGGTTTTACCTACTGCCAGACAGTACACACAGCAGAGAGTAAATATGTTGTGCAAACCCGAAACAGAACTTCCTGCAAATACATTCTCAAAAAAAATACTATCACAATTCATAATCCACACAAAAATATAAATATTCTAACATTTGACAGATATCAAGGTCAAAAAGCATTTTTTAAAAGACTAATAAAGCTGAATATGCAAAAAATACAAAATTTCTATATCACAAAAGACATAGAAAAACAAAAGATAAAAGATTAAAAGTAGGTAAAATGTTGACAAAACAGGACAAAGGGTCACTATTCGTAATGTATTACAATGTATCAATCAAAAAGGAAAGACTACAATAGAAAGGCAAGCAAAGGACATGACTAGACAAGTGAACGTGAAAAGTACTCTACTTCAGTCATAATTTTTAAATGCAATCTTAAATGAGATATTTGCACAAATCAGAATTGACCATTCCTTAGACTGGTGCAGGTGTGGGAAGCCAGCCCCACTCAGGCACTGCTATACATCATTGGACAGCAGCCTGTCCAACATTTAATGTGAGGTTAGCCTGGCATTTCAAGTTGCAGGAAGTGATTCTCCAAAAATACTTGCACAACCGTGTGGGTATTTGTAGCAGCATTATAATATTAATAAGTTCAAAGCTATCTAAATATCCATGAATAAGGAATGGTTAAATAAATTACAGTCCTTCTATGCAAAGGAATACTTCTATGAAGCCACTGTTCTAAAGAATGAGGTAGATCAACAAAGACTGACATGTCAAGATTCTCCATAATATGTCATTAAGTGACTTATGAAACAGTATACATGGAATGATCTCAATGTTTCTTAAAATGATATAACCTATAAACAAAAATTAGAAGGCTATACATGTGCCTATGATTAGAGAGTGAAAATACGGGGCATTCACATTTTAACCTCAAGTGGTTATTAATTCCCTCTACACTTTATTACATCTAGAATCCAAAAAGATTTCCAAGCCCTTAAAAAATAACAATCATTTCAGAAATGGCCACTTTTTTTATGAGAGCGTAGGCAGTAGGAGGTGACATCTAATCCAGAACGACTTCGCATAACAACGGTTGTTACTCTTCACTGCATGGGAAGATAAGAACACACACAGCAGCCAGTAAATATATTGAGCAACACCCCCCCAAAAAAACTCCCTGAAATAGGTGAAATACATTCTCAAAAATGGATCCTATGACAATTCACAAACCACATGAAAATATAACTATTCAAATATTCCCACAGGCCCTGCCAATGAGATGCATGCATCAACTCCTCACTGTCTTTACTGGCCACTGAGTAAGATGGAGACCAGTCAGGCCAGCAACCCTTACTAGGTACAAGAAGAGACATGGCTGGTTGACTCAAAAGCTGTGTGGAAATCCATTGGCACTGATGGCCCAGGAGTTAGGGCAACTTCTTCATTCACCTCCAAGAAAGCACCAGTCTCTTTGAGAGAAGTAGATTTCTTTTTATGGCAGCCTTCTGCATAATCTGTGTCCTTTTTTCTGTGTTCATTCTTCAATCTCCTCTTGTACATCTTGTATGCTAGGTGTTAAAACATACAAGCATTGAAAAATCACTTTAGCAAAAACTATAATGTAGTACTTTGGAGCTCTGTTTGCCTTGGGTCACATATGTGTAAACACACAAAAATGAAGGGGAAAAAGAGAGGAAAAGAGATGGAAACTGGGGTTCTGATTCAAAAACGCAACATAAGTAGGGTGCCTGAGTGGCTCAGTTGGTTAAGCGTCTGCCTTGGGCTCAGGTCATGATCCTGGGGGCCTAGGATTCAGTCCCGCATCAGGATCCCTGCTCAGCAGGGAGCCTACTTCTCCCTCTGCTTCTGCCTCTCCCTTCTGCTCATGCTTGCATGCTCTCTTTCTCTCTCTCTCTCCTCTCTCAAATAAATAAATAAAATCTTAAAAAAAAAAAAAAAGAAGAGGAAGAAGGCAACATAACTAGATACTAAACTTACCTCCTCCCATAGACACACTAAATTCCTCTGGAAAATAAACCCGAAAAACTGTCAGAACAACCTCATCACATCAGACAAAAGGGAAGGAACCCATGTGGAAGTAGGTAGGAAAGACTGAGATAAAATCTCACCATAAGCCCCAGACAAGGCCACCCACAATCAGGAGGGAACTCAAAACATAGAGCTTCTCCCTCAGAAGCAAAGGACTCATACCCCAGATCAGGCACACCAACTTTTAATATAGGCATCTGAGAGACAAGCCTCCAAAACATCTGGCTTTTAAGACCAATGGGTCTGGTACCATGAGAACCACAGGGCTGTGCTGAATGGAGGAACTGCAAACCAACTCACCTGCCCTAGGACTCAGCCCAGGAGCAGCCCTTTGAAAAGTGCCCAGAACTTTATGTAGAAGAGACTCATTTCTTCATTTTACAGTATTAAACTGAGGGGCAGGAAAAGACAGACATCTAGGCCCAGGAAGAGAGTTCCATAATAAGACAAACTCAAAGAGAGCCACACCAAGATAAATCATAATTAAAATGTCAAAAGTTAAAGACAAGGAGAGAATCATAAAAAGCAGCAAGAGAAAAACAACTTGTTGTATACAAGGGGAAGCCCTAAGGCTATTTGCAGATTTTTCAGCAGAAACTTTGCAGGCCAGAAGGCTTGGCATGATACATTCAAAGTGCTGAAAGGAAAAAACTTCCAACCAGAAACACCCTACTCAGCAAAGTCATCATTCAGAAGTGGAGGTGAAATAAAGAGTTTTCCAGACAAGCAAAAGCTAAAGGAGTTAATCAACACTTACAAGAAATGTTAAAGGGACTTCTTTAAGCTGAAAAGAAAGGGTGCTAACTAGTAATGAGAAAACATATGAAAGTATAAATCTCACTGGTAAAGATAAACATACATAAAAGTAGTGAATTAATCGCTTATAGAGCTAGTATGAAGGTTATGAAGGTTAAAAGACAAAAGTTGAAAAATAATCATAACCACAATAATTAGGTAAGAAATATACAAAATAAAAAGATGTAAAATGTGACCTCAAAAAACATGTGACCTCAAAAACATAAAACATGGAGGGGGATTAAAATGTAGGGCTTTAGAATGTGTTCAAACTTAGGTTGTTATCGACTTAAAATAGATGGTTATAAATATAAATTGTTATATGTAAGCATCATGGTAACCACCAAACAGAAATCTATAGTAGATACACAAAAGAGGAGGAAGGAGTCTAAGCATACCACTAAAGACAGTCATCAAACCACAGAGGAAGAGAACAGGAAAGAAGAAAGGAACAGAAGAAAGGAACTACAAAAGAGCCAGAAAACAATGAATGTCAATGTCAGTAAGTGCATACCTATCAATAATTACTTTAAATGTAAATGGACTAAATTCTCCAAACAAAAGACAGAGAGTAGCTGAATGGATTAAAAAACAAGACCCATTTCTACACTGCCCACAAGAGACTCACTTCAGGTGTAAGGACACAAACAGACTGAAGGGGAAGTGATAGAGATGTTTCATGCAAGTGGAAACCAAAGAAAGCTGGGGTAGCTATACTCATATCAAACAAAATAAATTTTAAAACAAATTGTAGAGAGACAAGGACATTACCTAATGATAAAGGAGTCAATCCAACAAGAGTATATAACATTTATAAATATATATGCACACAACATAGGAACACCTAAATATATAAAGCAAATATTAACAGACCTAAAGGGAGAAATTATCAGCAATACAATAATAATATGGGACTTTGACACCCCATTTACATCAATGGATAGAACATCCAGACAGAAAATCAATAAGGAAACATTGGCCTTGAATGACACATTAGACCACATGGGCTTAACAAATATATACAGAACATTCCATCCTAAAGCAACAGAATACATATTCTTCTCAAGAGCTCATGGAACAGTCTCCAGGATAGATCATATGCTAGGCTACATAACAAGTCTTAACAAATTTGAGAAGATTAAAATCATAGCTAGCCTCTTTTCTGACCACAGTGATATGAAACTAAAAAATCAACTGCAAGAAGAAAACTGGAAAATTCACAAATATGTGCAGACTAAACAATAGGCTACTGAACAACCAATGGGTCAACAAAGAAATCAGAAGTGAAATAAAACACCTGAGACAAACAAAAATGGAAATACAGCATACCAAAACCAAGCTCATGGAGATAGAGAATAGATAGGTGGTTGCCCGGGGCTGGGGGGTAGGGGGTATCAGTGAAGGGAGTCAAAAGGTACAAACTTCCAGTTATAAAATACGTAAGTTATGGAGATGCAATGTACAGCATGGTGACTATAGTTGATAATACTGTATTATATAGTTGAAAGTTGCTAAGAGAGTAAATCTTAAAAGTTCTCATCACAAAGAAAAAAAAACCTCTACATATGGGGCAGATGTCAACTGGACTTACTGTGGTGATCATTTCATAATATATATAAATACAAATCATTTGTTGTACACCTGAAACTAATATAATGTTGTATGTCAATTATACCTCAATGAAAAAAAGAGGAAACTATGGAGCAAAATAACTCAATGTATCAAAATGGCTATTTCTATCTGGAATGGACCATTTGTGATTGAGGTCACTGACAGCTCACCCATTCATTCATTCAGGCCACTGGTGGCTCATCCACTCAGTCAGTCAGTCAGCCAACAACACCTGTGGAGAGCTTGCTTGCTATGAGTCAGGTGCTCTCCCAAGTGCTGGGAGGTAGCTGGGAACAAGCCAGACATGTTCCTTGCCTCACAATCTCACTAAGGAGAAGAAATTAAAACTTAAATCTAAGACCAGGGAGTTTTATCCTGCTAAGATTTCTCTTGTTTTTTTTTTTAAGATTTCTCTTATTTTGTGGTAAAATTAAACCCCAAGTATTCCTTATGTTGACTGTTATACCAGCAATCAGTATCTAATCAGTTATATCAGTATCATTGAGTATAACTCAGACCCTGTTTCCTGATAACAGTGAAAATTGCAATGGTCCAAGATTAAAATATGTGTGTGTACCTATTGATGTCTTTTTAAAAAAAGATGTATGTATTTACTTGGGGGGGTCTGGGGCAGAGGGAGAGAATCTTCAAGCAGACTCCCCGCTGAGTGCAGAGCCCGACACGGGGCTCCATCTCACTACCCATGAGACCACAACCTGAGCCGAAACCAAGAGTCAGACGCTTAATGCACTGAGCCACCCAGGTGCCCCTACTGATAACTTTTTTAATTTACTTTCTGTGAACCCATCTAGTGACGGACTCTAAAAATGATGTATATTTGGCTGTATGGATTGGTATATATCCCATATATATGATATATATGTATACAAATATGTATTTCAGGACCTGTGTATGTTTCATATTTCATAGTTGTAAAATATTTCACAACCATTCAGCACAATTCTTAGTCACAGAAGCATTGTGAAATAACTTGGCATTTGGAAGACCTTGTGGCTCTTGAGGAAACATAACAAATGTCATTTTGAAGATAAATTATTGCTCATGGAGACTTATCGAGTCCTAGAATCCAAGTTCTAATAGTGCACTGTTTTTTGTGAAGCAATGTTTGTTTATAATTATAAGCCTACTTTCACATATTTTTAATATTTTGCTATGAAAACAAAGGAACTTGTTTGTACACTTTATTTTCCCCAGAAATGTCAGGCTAACAATGTATCACAAGAGTAGCACATGCAGGGGTGCCTGGGTGGCTCAGTCGGTTAAGAGCCTGCCTTCGGCTCAGGTCATGATCCCAGGGTCCTGGGATCGAGCCCCACATCGGGCTCCTTGCTCAGCAGAGAGCCCGCTTCTCCCTTTCCCTCTTCCTGCCGCCCTGCCTACTTGTGCGATCTCTCTGTCAAATAAATAAATCTTTAAAAATCTTTAAAAAAAAAAAAGAAAGAGTAGTGCATGCAGGGTCAGATTGAAAAAGAAGTTAATAAATTTGGTTGACAATTTTCAATCAAATCTGCCCGATGGGGGCTCTCCTTACCTGCAACAATGAGAAATCCGTCCAGCAGCTGGAAGAGTCCATAGGCCAGTGGGAAGCTAAGCATCTGGACCAACTGCTTGGCGGTGAAAGACAGCTGGAGCATGGTGACGCACATCTGAATATTCTGAGCTCCAGTTTCTAAGGAAATTGTCCTGCACCTACCAATGAAAACATTTTTCAAGAGTTACTAGCAATAAGAACCTTCTTAAATTTTTCTCTTCTATATAGCAATAAATGTAAGCTATGAGCTTAGGCCACTAAAAATGTTTACTCATTTAATAATTACTTGCTGAGTATGCCTGCTCTGTAGTGATCTGCTGAGAAGCACTTCGGAACAGGACCCTAGGAACCCTGCCCTAGGAATCTGGGTAGAAAGACAGGATATACACACAGGAAAGGTCCAGTAACAACACAAGACAAAATATGATCAAGGGTCAGGGAGCTGCTATAGAAATTCAGAAAAGTGGCATAAATGGTTAGAAAAGGCTCACAGAGGCAGAGGCACGTGAAACAGTGATGTTGGGAGGGGCATTTAACGTGGGACAGTGGCTGCAATTAAGGTTCCAGGGACGGGTGTGAGCTGTGCCTACCAGGAGGCAGTGCATATGCCGTGAGCCAATCTGCGTGGAGTGAGGGTTGGAGAGGACAATGAAAAGGTGAATTCAAGATATGAAATACTATAAACTACACAACACTTGAAGGTAAATATAAAAACCCTAAATGAAAACCAATATCTAAAACCAAATGTCTAAAATTCTTTCGTGAAAGAGTTTAGGAACACAATTTTTCTACTTTCTACTTTTCTGTATTTTACTGGTTTTCTAATTGCAAACAAAAGAGAAAGAGATAAACCTCGCTTGAAAAAGAAAAATCAGGAGGGATTAAAAGGAAGACATAAGCAGGATGTTGGGGGCTGGGTTAAGCAGTCTCATCTGTCACCAGTTTATAAAGGGGGACTTCAGGTTTCTATAGATGGAAAAGAAGAGAGGAAAGAGGTGTTTCAGAATATAAACCAGCATCTCTAGGCAAGCTGGTGTGGAACGTGGAGGTAACAAGGGGAAGTATAATGTGGGAATGAAAATATTGGTCCAGGGCAAGTTCTGCATCCCTTATTTTATATCTACTTACTCTCTTGCTTGCTATGCTTTCTTTAGCCCACTCTCCTTTCAGACCCCTGTCAATTATTTGAATAAGCCGCAAAGCTGGACCTCACACCTGGACTTATTCACAAGATAAATGCAGTATCTCAATCCTGATCCTTCTCAAGCCATCAGGTATGAAAAAAACAAGATTGTTAACTACATTTTGCCATAGGAATACTTTCTCTCCAGATCCAATTATATTTCAACCACTCAACAGTCTGTTAGTCTGTCCTAATTATTGCCTTTGCAAACAAACCCCGGTTCAAATCCTAACTCCGCTACATTCCGGCTCTATGAACTTGGTCACATTACTTAATGTCTTGCAGGATTTGCTCATCTGTAGAATGAGGGTACAAATAGTAAATATTTCTCAGGCTTGTAGTAAAAAGTAAATGAGATACAATAGGCAGAGCCTTACCCAGTACCTGGGATAATCCTAAATGTTCCCCAAGTAGACTAGAAAGAGATTTCCTCTACAAAATGAAAATCAAAATGGGGCACCTGGGTGGCTCAGTTGGTTGAGCGACTGCCTTCGGCTCAGGTCATGATCCTGGAGTCCTGGGATCGAGTCCCGCATCGGGCTCCCTGCTCAGCAGGGAGTCTGCTTCTCCCTTTCACCCTACCCCCTCTTGTGTTCTCTCTCTGTCTCAAATAAATAAAAAAAAATTTTTTTAAATCTTAAAAAAAAATCAAAATGCATACCACTTTCTATTCTCTTTTACTTAAATCTATCTTTTAAGCTTTTTCATTTCCCAAACTCCACCTTTGAAGTTCAACTACCTAGTTCACTTTTCTTCAATTATTTTTTGATTTTAGAAGTGGTGCATACTCATTGAAAAACTCAGGAAATATACCCCCCCCCCAAAAAAATTAAGAAACTAAAATTACTCCTAATCCTACTACTCAAAATTAAACAATATATGGTGTATTTCTTCCAGTACTTTTCCATGCATAAAATTCTTTTGCTTCCTTCCACAAAATGGGAATCAAAATGTATCCCTTTTTCTATTCTCTTTTAAATTTATCTTTTAAGTATTTTCCAAAAACATTAAAATTGATGCATCATATTCTATCACATAGACACATTATGAATTAAGTATCTCACTATTGTTAGATATTTAATTGTTTCTATTTTTTATATTTATAAATAACACTGCAATTAACATCCTTGCACATCAATATTCGTGTGCTTATCTGAAAGTCCTAGCTTCAGGACAGATTTCTAGAAGTAAAATCACTGAGTGAACAGCTATAAATATTTATAAGGCTATTGATATGACTAAATTGCCTTCCAGTGAGTTTTTGCCAATTTATGTTCCCTCCAACATTATATGTTAATACTCATCTACAGACATAACAACATGGAGTATTATCATTTTTAATATTTCACACATTTATAAATTATATGCCCCAACTTGTAATGATACTATTTCAGATAAATTCCTATCTTATTTCTCCAGTTTATCCTTTCTCCTCTTGCCCCTTATAATTAGCACTTTTACAGAATTTGGCACAAACTGTGGATAAGTGCTTAATCTCTTGAATTTTGCTCATGCCCTGGAATGATCTCTATATTTAATGAAACCATCTCACCCCTATCTAATTACTAGAATAAGAAGAGAAATGTGTCCAGATTTCAACACATGGTGTTAACACCCCAATCCTAATTTCACAGATTACAACTTCCCATCAATCTGGCCTTTGCTCTCATTTACATAAGAATTACCATGATCTTTTCAACCTCTTTATGATGAGTTGTCCCGTTCCATCCACCTTGTAAGTCAAAACTCTTAATGTCTCCTGACAGAGCCAGGCAGCAAAGCCTGCCAGTGGCCAAGTGTTTATCCTCCTCAAAAAAGTGTAGGGATCATTTAACTGTACCTCTGCCAAGATTGGTGGGTAAGAAGTGCCAGCAGAAAGCCCGTGACATGGCCAATCAAAGGAAAGATGAAACTGATGGTCAGAAGAGTGATGTCTGAATTCCAAGATCCTTTTGCCAACACCACACCAGCAACTGCGACCACCAAAAGGAGGACCCCACCAACAATGGCCCCAATCTAAAGCAAACCAATAAAATAAGTACATGTAAACATCGTGGTCTTTTAGGTCTATTTTGAAAAGTCCGTCACTGCTCTAAGAAGCTGGGAACCTAGATGTTTTGGAACAAAGAAGGGACTTACCACCAAATCCAATCTCATTTTACAGAAAAGAAACTTAAGCTCCAAATTGGTCAACTGACTTCGCTAAGCTGGAAATTGGTGAGGCTCAAGACAAATCTAAGCCTTATTTTATGATCAGTATTGTTTCCCTTGAAGTAGAGGATTTTGCCAGAAGGATTGGGTAGTGGAGTTTTTCATGGATAGGACAAATTAGGAGACAAGTGAAAACTGACAATAAGCCTCCAGTACCCCTACACGCACTTCTTAGATCCTTCGCTGGTAACTTCTTGTCCGAGGTCTGCCCTGCCTGGCCATCTGCCATCTCTTCCTACCACCTCCTCGACTGCCGATGGCTTCTTACTGCCCTGGTTCCCTCCCTTCTCTCCTCCAAGTGAAATGTACCCATTCTTTACTAGACAATCTGGGCTGACATTAGTGTAACATAAGTACTGACAGATACCTCTTTCCTCTCCCAAATGAATACTGTTCTTCCTTTTGTTGTTCAACAAAAACAAGAAATCAACAACAAAAAAAGAATTTCCAACAGTTTGAGTTTTAAATCAGAGAGAAAGGAAGCCAGACCCAGAATATTTGGAGAAAATTAAGACTTTGACAAGCTCCCATTCATACCATGTAGACAACAAAGTATACACCTAGTATGGCATCAACCGGATTTAAAATGATTCAAGGTGTGGAAGAAGGCCGTCACGGGGGAGCAGAACAAAGCAAAAAACAATCCAATGCACCATAGATGTGCTCTGGGATTATTTTTACTGCTCAGCACAAAGACAGACTGGGCCCCTGCTTAAATGGAAGATGTTAGAACACACAAAGAAGTCCTCTGTCAAAATCCCTCTTTGTCTTTCTATCAGAAAAGATTTCAAAGTTTAAAAATACACCAAGAGCAATGTGTTCAGAAAATGTACCAGATCTAAAATTAAAAGAGGACCAAGAATAGAAAATGAAAATGTATCAAAACAATGATTAAATTATCCTAGTTTTTTACTAAGGTGCTCCAGAATATTTATGCATATTATTAAATATTTTCTGCCACCCATCCTATGGAACAGACAAAAGAAAGGGGTTTTAAATCTGCTCCTTACAGATAATAAAAGTCACCTACAGAAAATTTATCTCATTTCTCCATTGGCACTAAGGGACTAAGAGAGGATCTGGAAACACCAAAATTGCTCTAACAAAATCGAGTACTTGATAGTACTTTATCAGAAATAGAGTGTTTGAAAAGTAAGAGGTGCCCACGATCACACTCTGTCCTCTTGCTTTGTAAAGAAAATGACAGCGTGCACAGCCGCACTGGAAATTTTCTCTTACCGAAGTCACAGTCACCCACCCAGATGCAGCCCAAACGCACAACATTTAAGCCTCCCTCCGGCTCTCCGCCTGCTTGTCAAGCGCGCCTCCCCCTTCACGTCATCGGAGGGATCGTGGGAGCGGCTCCGTCTCGCGCCGAAGCCAGACCGCAGCCTCCAAACTTTGTGCGGCGCTGGAGTGAGCGGTGCGCGCTGCCGGACCGCGAGAACCGACCCATAAACCCCAAGCTACAATGAACTGAGATGTATTTGTTGAACCTCCAGTTAGCCCCAAACGTTTCTTTCTCTATGAACGTAAAATGGAAGAAAAGCATCGTAAACATCTTCAAAAAGCAGCACGTAACGCAATCTTACATCTTCTGAAATGATACATAATTGGGAAAATGGAAAACACCCTAGGATGTTGACACCTCTGTTGAGAGTGCCTCAACGTTTTTTAAAGCTATCCTGATATTTTTAAAAGTCGTTTTTAGATATCTTTAAAAGTTGCTTCAGAGATCTTTTTAAGACAAGGACATGTGCTCGTCCCTCCAGCAGACAGAGGACAAGGCCGGGAAGTCAAGAGGCGGTAGGAGGGTCCCGCTGCTTCATCGCACGGCCAGACCCCTCAGGGCAGCCTGCACGCTTTCACGTGGTCAGCAGCCCTTGTTCGTGTCTCCGACAAACTACAGCCTCGGAAGCTTCTCCGGGAATGCTTCTGAAAAACCGCCCTACTTTTTCATGAAGCCACCCCTACTCTTCACCCTGGGGCCCCGCGGCCCGCACACCTGACCAGCGTTCACCTCGAGAGCACCTGTGTGAAGCCCGGCGAACGGCTGCGCTCTGGGTTCTCTGGCCACACACACCCCCCTTGGCTTTCCTGTCACTAAAGCAGGAGTCCCACACTCGCCAGTGTGTCCTAAGCCTCAGTGTGTGGGCTGATGGGAGTGACGGAGCACGGCTGACAAGAGCGGAGGAAATATGGAGGTTAGATCCAAAAGTGTAAGACATACAAGGAAAACTGCTGGGGGTGGGGCTGTATCCAACTGGCCCCTCCGTTCCAGTCATTGTCCCCGTCCGTCTTTCCAGTCTCTGCGTCTAAGGATGCCTTAACCACCATCGGGAGCTGCTTACCTTGAGAATGATTTTGGATTGCTTAGGCCACCTGTAATTCACGTAGATACCGAAGGCCACCGGGATGGTCAGGCACACAAGGGTGATTCCTGAAGAGAAGAAAAACCCATCAGACAGTATCCCCTCTCACCTGGACTGCCTGATCCTCAACCATTTCTATTTCCATTAGATAAAGGCTTCACTTAAGGCTGCATTTTATTTCTGCATCCACCTCCAAATATAAAGAAAGACAAAAATCTTTAGAAGACGGTCTTTGAAGGGTATACGTTATGACTGAATGCCACTATTCATGTCCCATCATTTCTCTCTCAAAAACCCTCTGACGATGACATGGAATTTTAGAGACAACCAGAAATGTAAAACTTAGAAAACAGGAGGAGTCTTCAAAATTCTTTGGTTGCTGTGCATGGGGTCACCCCTCTACGACAACAGCTCTTATTTCCCCCATTGGAAGCCAACGGCTCCTCTGTTTCACATAGTAAAGAATACCTATTGCAGATATTAAAACAGTGTCTGTTACACATACCAAAGCAATTTCTCATATTCTCCAAGTGTAGCCAGGTAACCCCAAGGTGGGTGGAGAAAAAAATGCCTTTTAATTAGCCCAAGTGAATAAAAGCATTGAAGGCAGGCTCAGCAGAGCAGTGATCCACTTGCTTCCAAATCTGGCCAAATGCCTGCAAAACTGGCTGCAAAGTTATATGAATATGTTGGGCTTTAATTGTTTACAAGTGCCTTGTAGAATATATTACCAAAACAGAATATGCAAACAACTTACTGATCAGAAAAAGTTGCGTATAAAATCATGATTTCTAAGATTTCACTCAAATTTTACAAATTCAGTGGGCTCCAGCTGTTATGGGAACATGGCTCTATTCATGTTTTTGAACTATGGGCCATGGTTGCAAAGCCCTCCGAGTGATTACTTGAGACTCCAGACTGACAGTTTTAAGAATCATAGTTTCTGCCAATTCTCCAAAGACTCTGAGCAAAGGAGAGTAACCATATCATTTCCCCAAGGTTTCTTCCAAGCCTAGTAAGTCGACTGAGATCTCTAGAAAAAGGGCAGAGTTTAATGAGAAATGACGATCTTGAAAGGAGATATGGAAGAAATACGGGTATGGTTGTGGCATGTGGATATGCTCTAGTAATCAAAAGGAATCATTCATGTTGGATCAGTAAAAATGTCAAGGCTCCCAGGCCATGTGAAAAGTGGAGCTGCGGGAAGTCAAGTCTCATTAGACCCACTGTGATCCAGTTAACCTTTGGATCATAACAAGACCGAAGCTTGGTAGTGCATTGTATAAGCGTGTTTTTAATAAGTAACTTCTCTTTATTTTCAAACGTGGACTCTTGTAAGGTTAAGAGCTTGGACTTTGCCATCAGATCCCAGAGTCAGAATTCCAGTTCTTCACTGATCAGCAGCTCAAACCTGGTGAAGTGACTTAACTTCTATCATCCTAAAAATTTAGGAAGTGGAACTGGTCATAGAATCTATATAGAAGTGTTGGAGAATTTGTGTATTTAAAAACCCACATAGAGGACCCACATAACAAACCACAGCTATTATCATTCCCATCACCATTACTATTACTATTCCATTTCACAAGCCCAGTACAGACCTATGTTCTGATACGGGATGGTGAGAGTCTGCTCGAGATTCCAGGACGAGGTGTAGAGATACAGGCAGAGCGGCATCATTCCCAGCGCAGCCACTGTGGAGCAGGTCGTCATAGTGATGCTGAAAGGGAAAGTAAAATGATGCTTAAGAGGAGGGGTTTGAGGGACGCCTGGCTGGCTCAGTGGGAGGAGCGTGCCAATCTTGATCTCAGGGTCATGAGTTCAAGCCCCACACTGGGCATGGAGCCTACTTTAAAAAAAAAAAAAGGGGGAAGAGTTTGAAATGAGGGATTTAAGTCCTGACCAAAAGCAACTCCCAGGACACACCTTAGAGATTACGTCGGGTAAGTTACTTGAAGCTCATTCCCGTCTTGTTATTCAACAAATGATGGCTGCATTTGTGGTTTAGAAAAAAATTTCCAGCAATATTTGATGCTCATCCATTAACTCATGTTTATTTGAGAATCTATTTGTCCTCAATGTTCTGGTAGTATAAGGGTTTTTTCTTCTTTATACAGTTTTTTTTCTATTGAGATATAATTCATAAACCATAAAATTCATTATTTTAAAGCGTTTTAATATATTCACAAGACTATGCAACATTCTCTATTTCCATAATTTTTTATCTACCCAAAAAGAACCCCACCCCCCCATTAGCCATCACTCCTCATTCTCTTCTTTTCCTAGTCCCTGACAACCAGTAACCCACTTTCTGTCTTCATAGGATTTCTCATTCTGGACATTTCATATGAATACCATCATACAATATGTGGTCTTTTTTGTGTGTCTGACTTCTTTCACTCAGCATAATATTTTTGAGCTTCATCCACATTTTAGCATGTATTAGTATGCCATTTTTTATGATTGAGTAATATTTCTTTTTTTTTTTTTAAGATTTTATTTATTTATTTGACAGAGAGAGCACAAACAGGGGGAGGAGCAGAAGGGAAGGAAGAAGCAGGCTCCTCACTGAGCAAGGAGCCCGATGCGGGGCTCGATCCCAGGACCCTGGGATCATGACCTGAGCCGAAGGCAGCCGCTAAACCAACTGAGCCACCCAGGCGCCCCATATGATTGAGTAATACTTCATTGCATGGATAGACCACATTATTGTTGCCCTTCCACTAAGTGATAGACATTTGAGGAGTTTCCACTTTGGGGCTATTATGAATAAAGCAGCTATGAATATTTGTGCACAATTTTTTGTGCAGATGTGAGTTCAATTCTCTCAGGTGGCTACCAGGAGTGGAATTGCTGGATCATAGCTGAACTTTCTGAGGAAATGCTATTTCCAAAGCAGCCGCACCATTCTACACAACTGCCATCAATATATGAAGGTGTTCTGTTAAAAATGTTTGCATTAGGGGTGCCTGTGTGGCTTAGTCGGTTAAGCGTCTGACTCTTAGTTTCAGCTCAGGTCATGATCTCATGGGTCCTGGGATCAAGCCCCGAGGTGGGCTCCACACTCAGAGGCAGTCTGCTTAGATATTCTCTCCCTCTCATGCTTCCCCCACTCTCTCTCTCTCTCTCTCTCTCTCTCAAATAAATCTTTTTTAAAAAATGTTTGCATTTTAAAAAGTTTGCATAAATATTCATAAGGAATATTGGTCTGTAGTTTTCTGTTCCCATAATGTCTTTGTCTGTTTTGCTACCAGGAGATGGGAAGAGGGCACATTTGCCACAAGGCTAAGTGTTTGCCCAGCGTGAAGTGTTATAAATATCGGTCAGAAGAAGTTTTCCAAATACCACATGCACCAAGATTCCCATGGATAGAAAAGGGACCCCACAGCACAGATTCTCAGACAGAACAAGCTGGACAGGGCCAGAGAAGTCACAGAACCACAGCAAGAAAGAATTGATGTGGGATGCTAGACTCAATTAAAAGTTCTTTGAATTCTGATATTGTATAATCCCATGATTAGAAATAGGAATTGAAGTAGAGTGGTGAGTTACAATAGAAAGTAAGATTTCTGGACTTCAAAATGGTGCTGTAGTTGACAACAGTACTTGTCACTCAGCATCAGTCTGGGGGGACACATTAAGTTAGGGATGACAATAGGACATCCACCACAAGGATTTGGGGTGGGCAAAGGAAAAGTCAGGTGCTGTCAGCACTAGACACAAATGTGGCCATCTTGGGAAGTGAAATGTAAGTGCAGGAGCTGAATGAACCCAACCCAAACAGCCTGGCAAGAGCCATGCCACACAGCTTTACCAGGAAAACAAAGGAGAATAATCAGAACAGAGTTTGGGTCTTCGCTGAACAAAGCTGGAATGATTTCTGACAGACAGTTCATTTCTCTTTGTCACGATTGAGATTGTCTCCAAGTGAAAAGGATAACCAGTTTAGTACTGTGAGTCTTGAGGATTTGCAAGTACGTATTATATAGAAGTAAAAATCCTTCAGTTTAGAACGTTTTCCTTTTTTTTTCTTTTTTTTTAAGAAGAGGGGGAGGGGCAGAGGAAGAGGGAGGGAGAGAATCCTAAGCAGGCTCAGTGTGGCTCAGTGTGGAGCCCATGTGGGGCTCAATCTCATGACCCTGAGATCATGACTCATAAAGACTCTTAATTACTATACTTTTATTGCATCGTACAGAATGTTATTGCTTCATAAATTTATACTATGTTGTTTCTATTTTTTCCAAATATATAAAGCCTTATTTTCTTTCTTTTTTTTTTTTTTAAAGATTTTATTTTATTTATTCATGAGAGACAGAGAGAGAGAGAGAGGCAGAGGGAGAAGCAGGCTCCCAAGGAGCAGGGAGCCCGATGCGGGACTCGATCCCAGGACCCCGGGACCATGACCTGAGCCGAAGGCAGACGCTCAACCATCTGAGCCACCCAGGCGCCCCTAAAGCCTTATTTTCTAAGTCTTTAGATTTCTTAATTGGAGAACAGGACTTATTCACACAGTAAAATGCATAGCTTTGGTACAAGGAGGAAAGCATACATAATGAGCGACCAGGGGTGTGGGGGAGAAAGGACCTTTCCTGCTCTGGACAGGGGTGAGGGAGGGAGCCACAGTGCATATAGAGAAAGAGCAGAGGAGTGGATGGAGAGGTACGAGATCATGCTTCATGACAGCTGAGGGAAAAGAGCCCTCAAATGAAGGCTAAATGCCAATAGAAGATCAAAAAGATGAGAACCCAAGAAGTCGATTTAGGACCATCCAATCTTCCCCCAGTTTTTTGTGCCTCCACCCCAGAACCATCCTTTCCTCCCCCACCTCTACTCCCAACTCCCAACTCCCAAGCTCGGGCTGTTCTTTGTCCCTCTCTGGGTGACGGGACAAGTGAAAGAGTGAATCAGTAAAATTAGGGGAAGTAGGTAAATGGAAATCAGATATCCTTCAGGCCAATAAAATATTTTTTAATTGTGGCGGGGGGGGGAAATTACACAATCTGTCTGAGCACGTACGAACTGTTTCTGAACACTGTTAATGCTGCTCTATTTGACGAGGTGAGGCACATGGAGCATCCCATAACACAACCCAGAGGTAGAGCAAGAGTTCATCCACCCGCCTGAAACCTGGCAATATTCATCGTTTGAGTTCTCACGGCGGACCGCCTTGCACATAGTATATGCCCAGTCTGTGTCCGTGGCACGAATGGCCAAGAGACTGAGCGGCAAACCACCTCCCAGCCCACCGAGGGAGCCCATCTTTATGGGAGACTGTAGAGCCCTGCTCCCAGTCTGATTGTTCAGGGGATTTTCTATCATATTTTACATTGAGGGGTTTTGCTGTAAATATAGTATGATGCATAAACTGGCACAGGGCTATCAAAAGCATTTTCCGCCCAACCCGGCTGGCTGTGGGCTTTTCCTTCCTCAGTGTGCAGTGTTCCTCTCTGCACTGAGAATGTTCATCCTGGGAGAGCAGTTGGTATTGCCCTCTAGACATTTTTATTGGCATTACCTCATATACCGTACCCTACACCGGTGCTTGTTTACCTATCGATGTGTGGCAGACTGGCCGACAGTGAGTTGCTTGAGGGCAAGGACCTTATTGGCCTCGTCATTCCTAGAACCTGGCTGTTTCATGCTATGGCACATTGGAGGAGCTTATTAAATAATTACTGAATCAAAGAATGAACCAATGTGTTGATACACTGGTGTTAGGACAATGTTCTCTCTGCCTTCCTCATATGTCATGTATCTGCAGGTGAACCTTGAAAATCTTAGTGAAATGATCCCTTTACACTAAATTGCAATGGCAAACATCCCAACAGTAATCCAGAAAAACAGAGATTTTCTACTAAATAACTAAAATCATGCTTTTCCAAGTACAAATGTGAATAACATTTTAAGGAGCAAATATTTAGCTGATTGGTGCCCTTTTCAGAAATCCAGACTTAGGGGGCACCTGGGTGGATCAGTCAGTTAAGTGTCTGCTTTTGGCTCAAGTCATGATCTCAGGGTCCTGGGATTGAGTCCCTTGTGGGGTTCCCTCCTCAGCGGGGAGCCTGCTTCTCCCTCTCCCTCTGTTCCTCTCCCCCCTCATGCTTTCTCTCTCTCTCTCTTTCTCTCTCAAATAAATAAAATCTTTAAAATTTAAAAAAAATAAAGAAATTCAGACTTAGGTAATTCACAAGTGATTGTATATTTCCCTTCTCTTGTGTCTTTTAATCAGTCCTATTTTCTTTTTAGTTTTTTAAGTTTTTCTTTTACAAAGTCTTATTTTATAGTTGCTTGTTCAATGAAGAGAGGCTTTTTCTTTTCTTTTCTTTTCTTTTTTAAAGATTTTATTTATTTATTTGAGAGAGAGAGAGACACAGCGAGAGAGAGAACACAAGCAAGGGGAGTGGGAGAGGGAGAAGCAGGCTTCCCATGGAGCAGGGAGCCCGATGAGGGGCTCGATCCCAGGACCCTGGGATCATGACCTGAGCCACCCAGGCACCCCAAGAGAGACTTTTTCTTTGTTCTTTCTTTTTGTTTTTTCTTTTTAAAGCAATCACATATTACACCTTACTCAGCAGCTTGGTTGCTTTTTTTCTCCACTTAATCATAGATATCTCTTCAGGGCAATACATGTAGCTTAAACTCTTTCACTTAAAGAATGCAGAGTATACCATAATCTAAATATGCCATAATTTCTTCAATCACTCCATTAATGATGAATAAATTGCTTTGAGTGCTTTTCCACTATAAACAAAGTTATGATAAACATTCTTATATGTATTTCACTTGAAATAATTCTTTTTTTAAAGATCTTATTTATTTATTTGACAGAGAGAGACACAGCAAGAGAGGGAACACAAGCAAGGGGAGTGGGAGAGGGAGAAACAGGCTTCCTGTGGAGCAGGGAGCCTGATGTGGGGTGAAATAATTCCTTTATTTCTGTAGAATAGACTTCTGAAAATGGAATTGCCATGTCAAAGATCTTTTTTTTATTTTAATAGATACCACCATATTATTTTCCAAAAAGATTGTTACATTTCACAATCTTGCCCACTACAGGATATGATCAATCCCTTTTAATTCTCATGAGAACATTGAAAAATACATCTGTTATTTTATTATACACCTGACTCTCTAAGAGCTTGTGCTTTCTTTCATATTTGCTGACCTCTTGGATGTCCTCTGTAAACAGCTTTGTTTGTCTTTTTCTTCTCTACTTGTAGGAGCTCTTTTAAAATTAGGGTATGGATCATCATGTATAATACAAATAACTTCTTCAAACATTGTATATTTTTTACTACACTCATGGTATTTGCCATAATAAACAATTAACACTGAGATACTCATATCTGTCCATTTTTTTAATGGCTTCTGAGTTTCTCTTGTTAAAGATTTCCTCCTACCCTAAAAAAAAAAAAAAAAGATTTCCTCCTACCCTAAGGGTATTCGAATGTTGCCCCCACTTTTTACTTTCTTATAGGTTGATATTTTATATTTATATTTTTACCTCATCTAACATTTATATTTTATATAGTAAAAGGTCTGAGGCTAATCTATTGTCTTCTGTATTGAGGGGCAAGTATGGCAATATTATTCACTAAATAATTTTCCACTAAATTGAAGTGCCAACCTCCTTATATGTTAAATGTCCAAATGTATTCAAAACATTTTTTCTAAGCGAATACCAGACTTTTAATTACAGTGTTTTCATAGTGTGTTTTCACATATGATAGACCAAATACTTCCACTTAAATTTTTCTTTTCCAACTTTTCTTAGCAGTTCTTGCCTACATTTTATTCTATATGAAGTTTAAAATCACTTTACCCTATTAAGAAAGCTTACTTGGAGCCAACTTCTTCCTAACTAGAGAACAGATGAAGGAAGAAAAGCAGTTTGCCACAGCTTTCAAACCTCTGTCCATGAAGAGGGTGCACAGGAAGCTTTTTCAAATTCTTAGCCTATGATAAAGCTACATTCCTTGGCTCTTCATATTACTAAGTCCTGAAAGAAATTCCACATTACATCGCTTCAATCTTGAACTTCTGGAGAAGTTGCATAGCACTTTCCCACTGAATTGCTTTGCACAAACAGCAGAAAGGTAAGATTCATGACTGTGGGAAGCAAATGTGAGATTTCTATCAGACTGTTCTATATCCCTGATTACATAGGTTTCTGCTCTATCCTTTACACCACTGTTCGAGCCCATGGTGCTTGACAGATGGTGCTCTGCCAACTGTTAGAAATACCCACAGGGCGCCTGGGTGGCTCAGATGGTTAAGCGTCTGCCTTCGGCTCAGGTTATGATCCCGGGGTCCTGGGATCGAGTCCCGCATCGGGCTCCCTGCTCCTTGGGAGCCTGCTTCTCCCTCTGCTTCTCTCTCTCTGTCTCTCATGAATAAATAAATAAAATCTTAAAAAAAAAAAAAAAAGAAATACCCACAAAGTTTTTTTTTTCTCTCTCTCTCTCTCTCAAATGAATAAATAAAACCTTTAAAAAAATATGGGGCATATGGGTGGCTCAGTCGTTAAGCATCTGCCTTGGGCTCGGGTCATGATCCCAGGGTCCTGGGATCGAGCCCCACGTCAGGCTCCCTGCTCAGTGGGGAGCCTGCTTCTCCCTCTCCCTCTGCCGCTCCCCCTGCTTGTGCTCTGTCTCTCTCTCTCAAATGGATAAATAAAATCTTCTAAAAAAAAAAAGAAAGAAATACCCACAAAGCTGTAAGAGCACACAGTGAACATGTGTGAGTACAGTGGAAGTCACACATTCTACTGCCATGAAATCCCAGTGCAGTGTAAACGGAGGATGTGGCTAACCGGGTCTCTTGGCTCTTCACATACAGGAAAACTGTTGGCAAAAGCTGACTTCATGTAACAAGATTCCACTTGCACTGAGAAGAATGCATCATCATTCCCAAACTATTACAGAGAATAATGAGACAGCTTTAGCAAGTCTGGACAAACAGGTAAATCCTGCACCTCCCTTAAAACAAGGAAATGGCATATTTATGCAGTATGTTAAAGTGCGGTGTCTATAAGTATACAATTTTGCAATTGGATTTAAATTATTCAAATGTTGTTTTAGTATCAAACTAATGAAATTAGGAACTCTGACATTCAAAACTATGAAAGTACACACTTGCTTCTCCACTGGAAAAAAAATAAAAACCATCTGGCTAGGCAAATGGACATGGAGTAGGCTATCAGCTCAGGTCAACAGGCTTGGTGTTAGAAAAGAGTTCAAGGCTAGGTTTTCCATCCCCCAATATAAATGTTATTCCTATCTGCTGCCTCTCAACAACAATAACTAGGATTTATTGAGCACTACCTGCTAAGTATTACACCTCATGCTTTTAGATATATGTTCTCTTTTCATCTATACAATAACCATATGTGCAGGTATTTTTTTAAAAGATTTATTTATTTATTTTTGAGGGGGGGAGGGGCAGAGCGTGAGGGAGAGAGAGTCTTAAGCTGACTCTGTGCTGAACGAGTAGCCTGACATGGGGCTCAACCTCAGGACCCTAAGATCACACAACCTGAGCCAAAACCAAGAGTCTGACACTGAACCGACTCCACCACCCAGGCACCCCACCATATGTGTAGGTACTATTTCCATTTTATAGGCAAGGAAACCAAGGTACAGAGAGTTATTGAAACTTGCATGGAGTCATATGGATTCAATCAACTTCTGTCTCATAAGATGATCTTCAGTTCCCTACCAGGCCATGTCAGACTGACCGGAAGAATCTGGAGTTCTATGTCCCAGGTGTTTGCTGAAGGACCAAGAGCTACTTTACAGGTCAAAGGCCAAACTGGCCACTGAACCCCTCAGGCTCCACCACCACCAGTAGTCAGAGTCCTTTCTCTGCAGCTCAGGACACAACTACATCCTTGGGGAAGAATGGACCTCATATATCACAAGTTGTCAAACTGAAGACAGTGGGAGTTGTCCCAAGTTGCACCAATAAACTGACTGCATTTCCAGAGGGGTTTTCATGTCACACAGACAATCAGAAACCTTCCTTCAGTCATTCAGTCAGCGTCTGTGGCACGCCCCCCACCACCAGGCCGGCCCCAAGCATGCACAAGTGAACAAGCCCTTGAGGCGGTTGCAGAGCTGGTGGCTCAGGCAGATAAACAGCTCAGCCGTTGCTGTGCCCTCCTACGGATGACAAGGGGTACATATTTGATGCTGTGCGGACAGAGAGGGGAGGCATCTCTGTCCAACAATTTCAGGAAAAACATCGAAAACTGGGGTGGGGGAAGGGGGACACAGACCTCATAAATTGCTTTTCTTTTCCTATTGTCCAAAATACTTAAAACTTAAAAAAGCCTCAGATCCGCTCCTGGTTTATACCCAAAAGAACTGAAAGCAGGGACTCCAACAGATATGCACACTCATGTTCACAGCAGCATTATTCACAACAGCCAAAAGACAGAAACGATGCAAGTGTCCATTAACAGATGAATGGATCTGGTGATACATACATGCCTATGCATACATGGGGTATATACACGCAGCCTTCAAAGGAAAGGAAATTCTGGCACACGATACAACATGGATGCACTCTGGAGACATCACGTTAAGTGAAATAAGCCAGATACAAAAGGACAAACATTTTATGATTTTACTTGTATGAGATATTTAGTCCAGTTCGAAGAGACAGACAGGAGAATGGTGGTTGGCAGGGTCTGAAGGGAAAGGGGAGTTACTGTGTAATGAGTACAGAGTTTCAGTTTGAGATGACAACTATGGAGAGGTGGCCGCTGGTGACCGCACAGTGTCAGTGGGCTGATGCCACTGACCTGTACCCTCGAAAAGGATTAAAATGGTCGGTTTTATGTTATGTACAAAACTCAGTTAGACTCAGAGAGTCTAACTCATTGATTCTACAAAAGAGGAAAGTGAGGTCCAGAGGAGTAAACTGCTCAGTCACACAGCTTCTTGGGCAGAGACTAAGCCACAGACCCTGACACAGTGCCCCATATAATGACGCATGGCATTTTGTGTCAGCTGAGATTCTAAGCACTTTATAGATATTCATTCAACCCTCACAACAACTCATGAGGTAGATTATGCTTCCCCCTATTTTAGAAGTGAGGAAACTGAAACATAAGAATTTTTTTTTTTAAATTTTAGCGAGAGGGAGAGCACACAAGTGGAGAAGGTGGGGCAGAGGGAGCGGGAGAAAGAATCTGAAGCAGGCTCCACGCCCAGCATGGAGCCCAAGGTGGGGCTCGGTCTTACAACCCTGAGCTGATGACCTGAGCCAAAATCAAGTCGGACGCTTAACTGACTGAGCTATCAGGCACCCCTGAAGCATAAAGACTTTATATGATCTGCCAAGATGACCCAGTTAGTAAGTGACAGCTCTACGTGCTGGCTCCACGGTGCACTTCACTACGACAGTCTAATGCCACATCTTAGTTTTCACGTCCTACCCTCAAAGGCAAGACTTCTGTCCATCTTTAGTACGGTAGATTGCAAAAATAACCCCAGTTCTTCACCCCATTCTTAGGCATGCCCTCTGCAATGTGACCTTGCAGCACATCCACCAAGAGGCAGCATCTACTTCTCCAGTCCTTGAATCTGGGCTGGCCTTGCAAAATGCATCGGCCGGTGGGATGTGGTGGAAGTGATGATGAAACGTCCAGCCCAGATATCAAGAGACCTTGTATGCTTCTTCTTTTTCAGAACCCTGCCTCTGTCATATGATTAGGTCTAGGCTAGCCTGCTGGAGAATGAAAGACTATGTGGAAGAGAATCCAGTATTCCCAGATGAGGCCATCCAAGACCAATCTACATTTATCCAGTCCCCAAACATGTAAAAGAACCCAGCCAAGACTAGCTGAGCTCAGTCCAGGAACAGGGTAATTTTTTAGGCTCTTCATACATAACAGCCAGTTGCTTTCCAGAACAACTATAATGAAGGATAATATTATGACTAGAAGGGACCAAATAGGCAGTCCAGGCTGTGGGAACAACATGGGCAAAGGAAGTTGGGAAAGTGTGGGATATGTTCAGAGAACAGTGAGTAGTCCATTTTGACTACAGACTATTTTGTGCTTATTGGGAAATAAACCCGGAGAAGTAGGTTAGACCTGGCTTAATGTCTACCCAAGTTAGCAGGTGTTGAGAAGCCTTTATATGCATCACATTCATTTCTCTTTACAATACCATAGGGAAGTGTTATGATTTCCAGTTACTGGAAAGAGGTCCCAAGTCAGGATTTAAATATAGACCATTCCGACCCCAGAGCCTGCCTCATCCACATACTATAAAACCGTGGTGGAGAGACCCAAGGTGGAGAGAAGACTGTGAAGATACTGCAGTTGGCCAAGAAAGAAATTATGAGGGCCTGCCTTAAGGAACTGGCAGTGGAGATAAATGAGGAAGCACCGGTTGTGAGTGACAAGCAAGAGGATGGGCTATAAGTCTAGACGTTGGATTCAGTGAATGAGCAGAAGAATGAAAGGAGCCACAGGAGAATGCTGAGCCCAGGTAACTGGGACAGTGATGGGTGTTATCATCAGATATGCAAAATGCAGAAACTGGTTCATACATGTTGATTCTGAAATGCCCTGCTTGGGGTGAACACATGGAGAACTGCAGGTAAATTGAATGAAGCACAGAATTAAGGCATGAGACATATGTTTGGGAGATCTGCACAGAGCTAAACCTCAATTTCCTCCTTTGTGAAATGAAGATGTTCTTCTAAAGTCTTACGAATTTTATCTAGCATGAAAACAGAATTCCTATCAAGGACTACTTTTTTTTTTTTTTTTTTTTTTTTTGCTTAAAAGTTATTTTTGTTAGTAATCAAGTGGGAAGAAATGTAATGAATTTGGATACGGTCTCAATCAAGAATACTGAATATTCTCCTATTTGCAATTTTTACTGAGATTAAGATTTGATTACTCGTATTGATAAGCTTTTGAAAATCTAATGTTTAGTCACCATTTAAAAATTTCATTTCTTATAGGGTTTTGTTTTTTTCTTATTTTTTGTTTTGTTTGTGAGATTCTAAATCAGAATTTTAAAAAAGGGGAGAGGGGCGCCTGGGTGGCTCAGTTGGTTAAGTGTCTGCCTTTGGCTCAGGTCATGATCCTGGGGTCCTGGGATCCAGTCCCACATTGGGCTCCCTGCCCAGCGGGGAGCCTGCTTCTCCTTCTCCCTCTGCATGTCATTCCCCCTGCTTGTGCTCTCTCTCTATCAAATGAATAAATAAAATCTTAAAATAAAAAAGGGGGGAGAAGCAGTTAGTATTTATTACATACCTATCATGTGCCTGGCATCCTGAGTGTATATCTTCTCCTTAAAATACAGTCTTGTGGGGCGCCTGGGTGGCTCAGTCGTTAAGCGTCTGCCTTCGGCTCAGGTCATGATCCCGGGGTCCTGGGATTGAGCCCCACATCGGGCTCCCTGCTCGGCGGGAAGCCTGCTTCTCCCTCTCCCACTCCCCCTGCTTGTGTTCCTGCTCTTGCTGTCTCTCTCTCTGTCAAATAAATAAATAAAATCTTTTAAAAAAAAATACAGTCTTGTGGGGAATAGGTAATTTTAACCCATTTTACAAATGAGGAGATGAGGTTTATAGGTTAAATAATTTGACTAACATGAGGCTAATTAAGGACAGAGTTGGCAAAAGGAAGCAAAATGAGCTTTATTTTTATAGACTTCCTATTCACTGGTATTTTTATTACAATGTCGGCTAATAAAAGATGAAGTTAATAAATGTTCTCTTTCCCAGAGCAGAAGTGTTTGAGAACACTGGTTTAAGATTTATGTTCCTACTCAGAAGATTGAGTTGTGTTAATAAATGGCATGGAAGAAAGTGCCTAAATTGCAGACTGATGAGAAACAGATGTGAATTCACATCTGCCTTCTTCCATACTTGGCTGTAGCATTTGGCAACCTCCTTAACCAATCTGAGTCACCATTTTCTCAGCTGTAACGTTCAGGATAATAAAAGGTCACTTACAAGGTTATTATGAGAACCAAGAAAGAAGAGAAAGAGTACCTGAAAGCAACTACCTTATGCCTAGCAACATACTCAATTCATAAAATGTCCTTTTTCTTTCCAAAAATATTTAGGTCCCACTAATTTATCACTGATATGTAGACTGTGTAAAGAATATTTATCATCTTCCAATTATTATGTTAATGATCAACTTGATGTAATTGGAATTAGCAGTGTATATTAATGCATTTTTTTGAATCAGTGATTCTTTCCAAACCCCTGATAAGTGGGTAACTCAAAGCATTGTCATATGAAAATTAATTCATCTGCCTGGAATGAACCCATTAAAATTCACAGGTGAAACATATTCATACACTGAGCATTCAGCACACACAGAGAACTAGAAACACAGACCTGTAGCTGGTTCACTGACGTGAACTCCCAGCACCATCAGCACCTCTGATTCGTTCGTGCATTGCATAATAAATCTCAACTAAATGACATACACATCGAACAAAGATTTACATTCATAAGTCATTCTTCCCTTGGGAAGGAGGTGAAGCAGTTCATAAGTAAACAAAGAATCTAGAAACACCACCATTTTTTGCTTTTATTTTTCCAATTGTGCCTTCTCTATTCTTTCTTTTTTTTTTTTTTTTTAAGATTTTATTTATTTACTTGTTTGTCAGAGAGAGAGGGCACAAGCAGGGGAAGAGTCAGGCAGAGGGAGAAGCAGGTTCCCCGCTGAACAAGAAGCCCAATGTGGGGCTCCATCCCTGGATCCTGGGATCATGACCTGGGCCAAAGGCAGATACTTAACCGACTGAGCTACCCAGGCATCCCCTCTATTCTTTCTTCAAATGCCCTTTTTTCAGCATCGAAACAGGTACTCCCAAAGATATGTGATTAATTCATCCTCATTAAAGTGTAAACGAATGATAAAGCCTAATGTTTCCCAGGGGCATTTATTCACAACACAATTGGAAATAAGGTCCCTGGCTTAAACCAAAGGAAGGAGATTTCTAGTGATGAATGTTTACTCTGCAAAGCAACCAGAAAGAACATTTTTTGTCATAAAAGCCTTTATGTTGCTCCTCAGGTCAACTCAACAGGCCACCACCAGCACTTAAAACAGGACATGTCTGTCACACACCCCAAAAGCTCCTTTATCCAATGCCCCCAAATACTTGTTTCATAAAATAGATGCAAAGGTAACACGTGCTAACTAGAGCTGGGAGGGTGTCATTCTGGTTCTGCCACCACCACTCCCACCACCACCAAACAGACCCCTGTCGTGAGCTTCCTGGGATTCTCAGCCTGTGTCCTGGGAGACTGGGAGCCAGGACTGCTAACCCTGCCGGGATGGGCGAGAATGAGTTCATGCCTAGGACAGGCGATCGGGGCAGGAGGAAACCTGCCTCCTCTATTACATATGAAACAAGCCCTACTACTCGGAGAAGCAGTTGCCAATAACACAGAGGACGATCACAGCACAGTACATTTTAAGCTCGGAAAGGAAAGTCCTTCCAAGACTGAACTCCATAAAACGCTGCCCACTGGAACCCCTACCTAAAGATCAGCAGAGTTTTTAACACGGAAGTGTCAGTGCTATCAGGGGGTGACCTCTGGGCTTCCCTAGTGTACCTTACCTGAGATCCATATCTCCTTCGACCCAGAAGGTGAAAATGTTAGAGATGGTTCCCCCCGGGCAGCACCCCATGATGAGAACAGCAATAGCCTGGGCTGGCTTCAGAGAGAAGCTGATGGCCAGGAGATAGGCTGTGAGAGGCATGAGGCCAAACTGGCAGAGCAGCCCCACGGCAATGCCCCAGGGTCTCCTGATGTGCGCCCAGAGCTTCCGGAACTCCACAGAGCATCCCAGGGAGAACATGAGCAGGCCCATCATCACGGCTGACACCACTGTGAAAACAAGTTCGAGGTTCCCATGTACCTCCGGTCCCACAGGCAGCTCCCCCTCCGAACTGTTAGCAGTGCAGCCTGAGCTGCTGGAACAATTCGCTCTCATCTCTTCATCTCCTTAAGGCAGCATCACAAATGAACATCTGCCGCGCTGGCTGGGCAGGTCTCTTCTTCCACGTTTTGTAATAATGCAACCAAGTCATGCATGGAGAATCATTCCGATGGCTATTGGCCAGCCAGGTGATTCAGCCTAATCTGATCAATGTATTCATGAATGGCCTTATAAAAGTAATTATCATGGGCACGAAACATATAATAAACTGTGGTAAGTAAGGCTTTCCACTTCCGTTCTTACTCACCACTGAATATTCAAGTGAAATGAGACAAGCAAATTTATTGTCAAGTGGAGTGACTGGGCTGTGTCGTCAGCATCACATTGTGTTCCAGGAAAATAGGTTGAGTGCCAAGACATAATTTCTCCAAATTCAGTGGGGATTTCAAAGAACCAGGATGCAATGTTTTGTGGAGAGGAAGACCAACTGGAAAAAACAAAGGTGCTAAGCCAAAGCCACTCCTCCTCGCATTAGCAAAACATTTCTGTTGAAAATATTAAAGCAGGGGTGCCTGGGTGGCTCAGTCATTGGGCGTCTGCCTTCAGCTCAGGTCATGATTTCAGGATCCTGGGATCGAGCCCCGCATAGGGCTCCCTGCTCTGCGGGGAGCCTGCTTCTCCCTCTGCCTGCCACTCCCCCTGCTTGTACTCTCTCTCTCTCTCTGTGTCTCTGTCAAATAAATAAATAAAATCTTTTAAAAAAAAATTAAAGCAAAAGATCAGTTAAGGAAATGTCAGGAGGGAGTAAGGATCACTTCAGGAGTGCTTCAGAACTGGTCTCAGTTTTTCTTCTTTTTTTTTTTTTTTAGATTTTATTTATTTATTTGACAGAGCGAGACACAGCGAGAAAGGGAACACAGGCAGGGGGAGTGGGAGGGAGAAGCAGGCTTCCAGCTGAGCAGGGAGCCCAATGTGGGGCTCTATCCCACGACCCCGGGATCATGATCTGAACCGAAGGCAGACACTTAATAACTGAGCCACCCAGATGCCCTATTTATTATTTTTTAAGTAGGCTCCATACCCAACGTGGGGCTTGAACTCATAACCCTGAGATCAGGAGTTGCATGCTCTACCGACTGAGCCAGCCAGGCACCCCTCAGTTTTTCTTCTATTTCTACTAGAATTTGTATCTGAAGCCAATAATTAAATACCTGTAAGAATAATATGGTATTAAGCACCTGGTTTGTTTCATCAAACATGTGGAAACTCATTTATGTACCCAAAATAATACAAGGAAGCTGTCACTTTCTTTTGGAGAACAGAGTCGGCTTTGAGATGCCACACCCCTAAGCCTCGTGGTGAGGTCTGGGAATCCTGCAAGAGAATGTAATAAAGAGCTTGCCTTGAAGGCTGGAGGCAGAGTCTGAGGCCAGCCTCTGACCGCAGTGGCCCAGGGGCCCTTGTGTGTGTCTTAACCACACAGACACACATTTCATTGGAAAACCAGACAAGGAAAATATGGTTCCATGAAACTAAACCTACAAAAGAGCAGATGTCACACCCTTTCTCACAGAAAGCATAAAGTTTCTTTATGGGGCAACAGTTGGTGACAAGGCACACTTTATAACCTCTACCTGCCTTAAGAGGGATATTAGCTATGCATTGTTTATTTTTGGATTAGCAAATTCTTTTCCATGACAAAGTGCTCTGAGCATGTTTGCTACATAAAACTACAAATTAAGGGGTGCCCGAGTGGCTCAGCTGGTTAAGCATCTGCCTTCGGCTCAGGTCATGATCCTGGGGTCAAATGTAAAATAAAATCTAACAATTTGAGGGGCACCTGAGTGGCTCAGTCGGTTGAGCGTCCGACCCTTGGTTTTGGCTCAGGTCATGATCTCAGGGTCGTGAGATTGAGCCCGCTCAGTGGGGAGTTTACTTGAGATTCCCTCTCCCTCTGCCACTCCCCCACTAAAATAAAGAAATAAATCTTTAAAAAAAAAATCTGACTGGGGCGCCTGGGTGGCTCAGTCGTTAAGCGTCTGCCTTCGGCTCAGGTCATGATCCCAGGGTCCTGGGATCGAGCCCCGCATCGGGCTCCCTGCTCAGCGGGAGGCCTGCTTCTCCCTCTCCCACTCCCCCTGCTTGTGTTCCCTCTCTCACTGTGTCTCGCTCTGTCAAATAAATAAATAAAATCTTTAAAAAAATAAAAATTAAAAAAAATCTGACTATTTGAAGAAAGTATCAACTGGCTTAGGCAAAGACACCTTAAAAGCAGCTCTGAAGGGGCGCCTCAGTGGCTCAGTTGGTTGAGCGTCTGCCTTTGGCTCAGGTCGTGATCCCAGGGTCCTGGGATGGAGCCCCGCATCAGGCTCCCTGCTTCTCCCTCACCCACTCCCCCTGCTTGTGTTCCCTCTCTCGCTGTGTCTCTCTCTGTCAAATAAATAAATAAAAAATCTTTAAAAAAAAAAAAAAAGCAGCTCTGAAGTTAGAACCTTGCTGGAGTCCATCAGAGGTCAGCATGAAGACCTACTGCCACCAACTCTTGATTCATGCCCAAGAATAAGCCAACGGTTACACCAAGCTTGGTGAGCCTGTCAGAAGACAACCCGGGGGACACCTGGGTGACTCAGTGGTTAAGCATCTGCTTTCGGATCAGGTCATGGTCCCAGGATCCTGGGATTGAGTCCTGCATGGGGCTGGCTCCCTGCTCAGCAGGGAGCCTGCTTCTCCCTCTGCCTGCCACTCCCCCTGCTTGTGCTCTCTCTCTCTGACAAATTAATCAATTAATTAATCTTAATATAAAATTAAATAAATTAATTAAAAATGAAATTAAATTTTAAAAATCTTAAAAAAAAAAAAAGAAGACAACCCAGAACCAATGTAATGTAAAGCTGTATCAATGTAAAGCTAAGCAGAGATATGGACACTTAGGAACGAGTTGGGTCTCTGGAAAGCTTTGTGTTTCCAGCTGAAGGGGGCAGAGATGTGGTTGAGCTGAGGAAGATTGGAGGAGGGAGACCAAACATTTTCTAAGTACCTACTAGGTGACAGGGCATGCTAGGTCCTTTATTACATATGTGTCTGTATCTAGTGAAGCAGAACTTTTTTTTTTTTTTTTTTTTTACTTTAGTGAGAGAAGGTATTACATTATTTCTGTCTGGATAATGTCAAAAAGGCCTTTGGCAGACCTTCTTTGTTTTTTGTAAGTCACTCAAAGGCCCTTCTTGGTTATCCAAATTTGAGTTTAATAAGACATTCGTCATCAAGGACAATGTGATAGGAGCTTCTGCTTGGTACTCAGCTCTGATAGCTGGGGAGAAGGGGGCTGCATTGCTTAGTGGATGTTAGGAGCTTCCTGAAAGTGAAAGTGACCTTGGACTCTTACCTTCTGAAATGCGGTGCTATCAGAATTTCTCAAATGAATTAGGATGGTTTCAGCTGAGGTCCACTGTCAGGAAAAGATACTAAAGTCCAATTACCCACCATGAAAGCAAGGGGTATCTGGACTGATGACAATTTCCTCTAGATCAAGTCACCCTGGCACAGATGTCACAGGATGATATAGGACACAATGACTGGTGTATGTGGATGTAATCTGAAAAGAAGTAACCTTGAGAGGCCAAGCTTCAGCACCACCATGTTGTATGCAAAGATCTGGACTAGAAGGGACAAGGCAGAAATGGGTAATAGCCCACTGGACTGGGTGGAACCAACTGATTCAAAAGGTCCCGACAAAACAGTAGCAGCTGAAACCAGGGCCTACCAGTGGATGCCAGGCTTTTCCCAGTTTGTCCCCATCCTGGGAAGGAAACTCCCTTGAAAGAGTAAGCCCCTAGGGTTCTTGTCAATTTATAAAGGAGATTTTAGGGGCACCTGGGTGGCTCAGTTGATTAAGTGTCGGACTCTTGATTTTAACTCCAGGTCATGATCTCAGGGTCCTGGGACCAAGCCCCGCACTGGCCTCCATGCTAAGCGCAGAGTCTGCTTGGGATTCTCTCTCCCTCTCCCTCTAAAATAAATAAATAAAATCTTAAAAAAAAAATTTGTAAAGGAGATTTTAAATAGGGGATCGATCCTAAATTTATTGGCATGTAGGTATTCAAGTGATTAGAAATTTTTAAAAGGCATGACCAAATTTATACCTTAAGCTAGTGAGGTAGTTCATGAGAGCCCATTCAATCTTCACATCCGTTCTAAGAGGTAACTACTACATTGCCATGTCACAGATAAGGAAACGAAGCCTCCTAGGGTCATACGATTTGTCCAAGGTTATTAGACAAGGAAATTAACATTAGGATTTAGATCCTAGTCTAATTCTCAGCCTATCCTCATTTCCCTGGAACACATTGATGGGAGGCAATGAAAGTACTCGATAGCAGGATCATTCTGAAAAGACTGACAATCAGTTAAACATAGCTCAGGGCTAAAACACAATTTGGCATAAACATGGAGAAATAAACCAACTAATCCCTAATTTCTAAGTTTATCTCATGTGCTCACAAGCTTAAAATGCACCTGAATATGTGCAACATATATGCACCTTAATTTTGAGATCCAGCTGTACAAATCACAGGAAATATTTCATGCATTTCTATTCTCTGCAAATAGAATTAGAGGTGAAAGATATTCTTCAGGAAAGCCAACTAAAAAGCTGGCCTCTTCTGTCTGGGAATATAAAGGCTGAAGGAAAAGTCCCAAAAGGAAAGGTAATTCAACATGGTTAAGGAATTGTTCAGCAAACTCTGAAAATTAGTTTAAGGGGAAACTTCTAGATGCTTGAAGGACATAAAAAAATCCTATAGGTTCCAGGGTGCCTGCCTGGCTCAGTTGGTAGAGCATGTAACTCTTGATCCTGGGGTCTTGAGTTCAAGCCCCATGTTGGGCATTAGAGCTTATTTCAAAAAAAAAAGAAAAAAAAATCCTATAGGTTCCAAGAGTTTAGGTAAACTCATGAGATAGATCCAAAACAAAAGGAAATTATGTATTTAATCTAAACTAATTATTTATTATTAATTTAATCCAAATTAATTATTTATCCAACCCAAAGGAAATCGGCAGTAAGAAAATAGACTGTTGATGACACAAGGTAAAAAATCTAATTCTGTATATTTTTTAAAGATTTTGTTTATTTGTTTGAGAGAGTGAGAGAGCGAGGGAGAGAGAGAATGAGCGGGGTGGGAGGAGCAGAGGGAGAGGGAGAAGCAGGCTCACCACCGAGCAGGGAGCCCGACCTTGGGCTCGATCCCAGACTCCGGGATCATGACCTGAGCCGAAGGCAGACGATCAACCGATCAACCAACTGAGCCACCCAGTAGTCCCTCTGTATTTTTTTTAAAAAACCAAACCTCAGAAATAAAAATGCTATCACCTTGCAGAAAAAAAACAACCCAGTACTTGAACAGAAAATTCACAACAGTTAACAACCATAGGGGAAAAAAAGCAATATAGAAATCAACATCACTAATAAATTTTAAGTATATTAAAATAAGATGTGTTAGGGCGCCTGGGTGGCTCAGTCGTTAAGCGTCTGCCTTCGGCTCAGGTTATGATCCCAGGGTCCTGGGATCGAGTCCCGCGTCGGGTTCCATGCTCGGCAAGAAGCCCGCTTCTCCCTCTCCCACTCCCCCTGCTTGTGTTCCTGCTCTCGCTATCTCTGTCTCTGTCAAATAAATAAATAAAATCTTTAAAAAAATAAAAATAAAAAAAATAAGATGTGTTTCCTATCACTAAGAAAACAATTTTAAGGTGACTGTCCCTTGTTGATAAAAGTTGAGTGGAAGTATATTCTTACATACTGTAGGTAGGATTAAAAATTCATCTAGCCTTTCAGGGAAAAGTCTGGCACTATGTACCAAATAGGCTTTGTCACTATAATTCTAAAAAGCTGTCTTAATAAATAAGTTGCAATACTGGCAAAAATTTATTAATTATTTGGGGCAAGCTTTTCTATTTATAGTAGTATTGTTATTTATTTTTTTAGGATTATTTATTTATTTATTTGACAGAGGAAGAGTGAGCACACAAGCAGGGGGAGCAGGAGAGGGAGAAGCAGGAAGGAGCAAGATGAGCAGGGAGCCCGATGAGGGGCTCAATACTAGGACCCTGGGATCATGAACTGAGCCGAAGGCAGACGCTTAACTGGCTGAGCCACCTAGGAGCCCCAGGGCTGTTATTTATAAATACATTCTTATTTATATTACCATTATTATTTATAGATGCAGATAACCGGGAATTTAAATTCCCAAAGTGAGACTAATTTGAGTAAATTACGATACAATGAGATACTATGGAGCTATTTAAAATGTAAACATTTTGACAATGACAAATCTTTATATTAGAAGGTAAAGCAAAAAAAAAAAAAAAAAAAATAGGGGCGCCTGGGTGGCTCAGTCGTTAGGCATCTGCCTTCGGCTCAGGTCGTGATCCCAGGGTCCTGGGATCGAGCCCCGCATCGGGCTCCCTGCTCGGCGGGAAGCCTGCTTCTCCCTCTGCCACTCCTCCTGCTTGTGTTCCCTCTCTCGCTGTGTCTCTCTCTTCAAATAAATAAATAAAATCTTAAAAAAAAAAAAATAGATAGATAGATATAGATAGGTATAGATAGAATGTTCCCTGCCATGTTAACCTGGCTGGCTCAGTCAGAAGAGCCTGTGACTCTTGATCTTGGGGTTGTGAGTTCAAGTCCCACATTGGATGTAGAGATTACTTAATAAATAAAAACTTAAAATAATAAATAATAATAACATAAAGAGACCAAATTTGACTCCAAAATTTTCATAGTGATTGCTTCTGTATGTAGGATTGTGGATGATTTTTTGTCTTTATATTCTTTATATTTCTTTACATTTTTTGTACTATGTAATATCTTTGAAATGGCTATGAATTACTGTTTCATAATTAAGAAAAAAGGAACTGAAGAAAAAGGAACAGAGATAGATGAAGTTGTGGTTATTTCAAGCAGCTCCTAAAACTTGGTAACAGCCTGATGACTCTCAGGAGCCAGACTGCTAAGATGACTCAATCATTGTCTGTGTTCTTAGGTTTTTATAAGGGAGGCTCACCAATACCAAAAGCTTCCAGGTAAGAGATGCCTGCAGAAAATGGAATGTAAGGGAGTGAGAAGGTCTGATGGGCCAAGTCAGGACATAGAAAAGTGGGCTGACAAAGTGTTTATCCTGAAACAGCACCCACTCAACCTTCAGAATAAAATAACCAGAAGGGAAAATGAAGCACCTGGAATCAACTGGAAAGACGTGTTTACCTGAACAGGTGGCATGCTATTTGTAATAGTATTTGTGGGCCTTTTCCCAACAACCTTTTCTGGCCTCAGCTCATCAGATCAGATGTTATTAAGATTATAACCATAACAAAAATTAAAAACTGAAGAATTAAAAAAAAAGATTATAACCATAAATTTTCATAGACTGTTGGGACACCTGGGTGGCTCAGCCGGCTAAGCATCTGACTCTTGGTTTCAGCTCAGGTCATGATTGGGGTCCTGGGATTGAGCCCACACCAGGCTCTGTGCTCAGTGCAGAGTCTGCTTCAGACTCTCTCCGCCCCCACCCCCGCTCCTCCCCCTCTCATGCTCTCGCTCTCTCTCACTCTCAAATAAACAAAATCTTTAAAAAAATTTTTTTCACAGACTGTTTGAACCCTAGAATTATAAGAAAATCTTGTAATGAATAAGATTAATGGAATTTGTCAGCCATTGGAGCAAATTACTGATACTGATCTTCCGTGATAGTAACAGTAAAACCAACTACCACTTATTGAGTCTTTCCTATGTACCAGATCCTGTGACAGGTCATGTACATGTGAAGGGTAGTAGAACATGCCACCCCAAAATATGCCACTTTGGCATGAGGATTATTTTGAGCAGAAGGCAACTGAGAAGAAGCAGATACAAGAGCAGCTCCCTGCTCCCCCTCTATATGCCTAAAAACAGGACATAAATTTGTAAAGGTGTCTCCCTTTCCCTCTCTACCAGGAAGGACGGAAGCTAAGCCCAAGAGACACCGTCAGACCCTACCAGCCAAGAGAAATCTACACCAGAGGAATCTACAGAACAAACCTTGCTAAAACTATACCCCTTATCTCCCACAAGTTCCCCCATATATTTGCCTTCCCACAATTTGCCACCCCTACAGGCTCAAAGTCCTTTTTCTTTGTTTTGTCCCTTCTCTCTTGTTCTTTTAAGATGATATATAAGCCCAAGTTCTAACACCTCTTTGAGGTACTCATTCCTGAGTGTTCCCCTATGTATTTGCAATGCACATGTTAATAAACTTTTTTCCTCATTAATCTTTTTGTCCAGTTTACAGGGCCCCAGCTGGAAAGTTCAAGATGAAGAAGAAAAATATATCTCAGTAATCCTCCCAACAATCCTGTCATTCAGGTACTATTATTACCCTCATTTACTCATGAGTGCAGAGAAATTTAGGGAGGTTAAACAATCTGCCATGGGCTAAGCTAGGAAATGGTAAGGCAAGATCATAAGAGTCAAATCCAGGGTCAATACTATACATGAAAAATAGATGAAATAATAAAAGTTCATGAGTTCCACTTGTATAAAATATTATTCCTGCCACTCAAACTATATGTCACATCCTGGTCACTATTCTTCACCTTCCTAAACGCTTAAGTCACGTGATTTATCAGATGAGGCAACAGGTGCACAGAAAACGTGTTGACTGACATTGTGAAAGAATAATAGCCATGTTGAAGAGGGGAATATCCTAATTCACATGTCTAAACAACTCTTATTTTGAAGTAGCTACCTGATTCAAACACTCATAATCCTAAATTCAAGAAATATTTCCTAGCATTCGCTGTAGGTTGTAAGCTACTTTATAGTGGCCTCCCTAAAAGAATATATAAGCAAAACACATCCTTGACCACATAACCCAACTACCTTCCAAAGAAGAAGGGTAGGACCAGGGAAAGCCAGACACTTTTCAGTAATGCTGAAAATGGTTCCTTATATGCTTTATATACTTTTATATACTTTCAACAGAGGTTAAACCCTAAAGCCCTGGCTTGAAAAGGCCCAGAAGTGTTTTTTCCCCACCCTCCATTACTAAGCCAGAGGACATGCACCTAGTACTCTAGCCAAAATCAATCAAAATAAAGGCTGATGCTGAGCTCAAGCATCTGCATTTTACAGGAAAACCAGGCATCAACTGCAAGCATCTGGTACAAACTTCCAGCTTTTTGATCTGACATTTTCTAGCTACTATGCCTGGAACATTTGAAGTGCTCAATTAATATTAGTTATTGTGTTGGTTATTATTATTAATAACATCTGTTGCATCTAAACCAGAAAAATAACAAAGTCAGTATCAAAAATAAATTCTTCTTTGCTCCTGCTTCCAATTTTCTGATTTGCTTTTCTTTCTTTCTTTCTTTCTTTTTTTTACCAAGCAACAAAACTTTTATTAACATTTTGAACAGCTACTGAGAAAACCAGTGATTCAGCTGTTACTGAAACTGGTAGTTTCTAAACTTAAATTGGGGCAAATGGCTACAGTGCAGAGCAATGCCATCATTGGGCACTATGAATTCAAGACTGAAGAATTAACAGCCATCCCTCAGGTGGAGAACCAGGTGAGAGTTGACTCTTTCTGGATGTTGTAATCAGAAAGAGTGCGGCCATCTTCCAGCTGCTTGCTGGCAAAGATGAGCCTCTCCTGGTCAGGGGGGATGCCCTCCTTTATCCTGGATCTTGGCCTTCACATTTTCGATGGTGTCACTGGGCTCCACCTCCAGGGTGATGGTCTTGCTGGTCAGGGTCTTCATGAAGATCTGCATTTCAACCTGTTAGCGAATGCAAGGACACTGGATGCAATCACGTCAAGTCACGCAGACAAGAAGACACCGACACCCGATGATGCCAGCCATTCCTGAACCCTGCTTTGTTTTGCAAAACCCTTTATTATAGCTTAGAAAATTTCTTTCAAATACTAGAAGAGCCATGAGAGGTAAAAGATATATATATATATATATGTATATGTGTGTGTGTGTGTGTGTATATATATATATACACACACACACGTCATGTGATTGCATGATAAAAGAAGACCAAAATTAGGAAATAACCCTCCTGTTATCTTGAAGGAAATTATGTCAGCTATTTCCACGACTCATGTAAAGCAATTTCAATATTGTTAGACTGCCGTGCTAGCATTCTGATGGTCAGCCTCCTGGGAACACTTGAGCTCTGATACAACAGAGCTTCTGGGGAAGGGGGTGGTACAGGGAATGTGGCCCAGTAAATGTTTGCATGTTGGGTTCACGTTGCACTCATCTTACCTGCTCTAGACATGTGTTGGAAAGCAGGAAACTAAATTTCAACAGTAAATAGTCACCTGGTGAGCAATCTCTCAAACAATGAGAGAGGATGCCTGCTTCTGGAACTTGGAAGGAGTTGCTTTGACAAAAAGTTAATTCGAGGTAAGGAAAAAAAATGACACCTGCAATTGCAGCCCATGAAGGTGACTACACCTACATTCCAATGCTGTGAAAGTTGCGAGGTGCAAAACAAGTCTGTAGAGTGGAGGTGGATAATTTGAAGAGAAGGAAAGGGATTGAAACTGAAAAGAGACATGAATGGAAGATAGAAGCCTACTAGAAAATTCGAAAATAGAGCCTGAGACTCCTGGTACGTTGGCAACATTGTCTTCCCTAGGGATCAATTAAGACTACTATATTATGCCCATAATTTCAAATAAAATAAGCCAAGATCACTAGGTTCTTCTCATAGGTTATAGCAGTTCTGAGGTACAATGAAAACATCTCTAAACTTCCCTATCAATGCCCCTATTGTCTTGTTCCTTCCCCTTTGTCTCTCAAATGAAGCAAAAGAAAATTATAATTGAATTTCACATTGAGGTCCCTGATGGTGGGTTGATGGCTCAGGGAAGTCTGAATAGTTTCAGCAACCCCTTCGCCGTCTACCCCAAATACCAAAGGAGGAGTGCCATGTCTGTGGCCCAAGACCATCTGTAAGACTAAAGGGCCAAACCTTTTCATTATATGTATCTATCCTGTCTTCTCTCCACCATGGTATATCAATTGTGTTAGGGTTAATGGTGTATTATTTAGCCATTGGTTGCAAGATCCAGACTCAAGACAACTGAAATCCTGGACTCGGAGCTGTTGCAGTAACTGGATACAATTTTGAGAAATAAGTGTGGGTTTTATAATATGGAAAGAAGAGTATGAGTGAATGTAAGTAGCCAAAAGAGAACTGGAAACATCTAGCTCATGTTGATTGCTGCCCAGCATTCCTCCTCCTCCTGTCATGGGCTGCATTTCTTTTAGGGAAATACCCCCACCTCAGGCTTCTCAGCCATGCAGTTTGATCCAACCTTCTGCTTCAGCAGTGTGTCCTGAGTAGCTTAAACCAATCAGCTAAATCAGGGTTTCTCAGCCTTGACACCATTGACATTTGGGGCTGGAAATCTCTCTGTTGTGGGGGAGATGTCCTGTGTATTGTAGGATATTTAGCAGCATCCCTGGACTTTACCCATTAGAAGCCTTTGTAATACTCTATAGGTAAGATAGCCAAAAATGTTTACAGACATCGCCAAATGTCCTGAGGGGGGAGAGAGGCAAAAATCACCCTTCATAGAGAACCACTGAGCTAGCTAAACTCATCCCTCACTCCAAATTTTAGTAAAGGACCTACTTGCCCCATACCAGCCATATTCTCCAATATTCACTTTCTCAACAGGCCATACAGACAGCCAGGCCAGAGGTGGACCAAGCATAGTCTTCTGGAAAAGGTCAGACTTTGAATTCACATGGATCTAGAATTCCATCTCAGTTCCACCACTTTTAAAGCTGTGTCACCATAGGGAGGTGACAAATCCTTCACCTAACCCGATTCCTTTAAAACTAAAAGAGGGATCTGAAAATGGGCAAGGTTAAACATGTACCTGGCATACAACCCAGCCATTCCTCTCCTTGAGGTATTCATTCAAAATAAATGAAAGAACATGCCCATACAATGCTCATGGCAGCTTTATTTGTAAGCATTCAAAACTAGAAACTGATCGACAAGTTTATGGATAAACAAAGTGTAGGATATCCATGCAACAGAATACCACTCAGCAACGAAAAGGAACACATATACAACAACATGGATGAATCTCAAATAATTATGCTGAGCAAAAGAAGCCAGACCAAAAAAAAGTACATATTGTATGATTCCATTTATATGAAATCCTCAAAACCACAAATTAATCTATAGTGCCAGAATGCAGCTAGATCAGTGGTTGCTTGGGGTGGGAGTGGAGGGCATTCCAGGTGGAGGAGGTGATGAGAGAAGAGCAGTGAAAAGGGATGGATTACAAGGGGCACGAGAAAACTCTTGAGAGGATGAACATGTTCATTATCTTGATTGTGATGATGATCCCACAGTGTCAAAACTCATTACATTGTACTTCAAATATGTACAGTTTATGGTATATCCAATCATACCCAATAAAGCTGGAAAAAAAATGTGTGTCAAAGCATATATAGGAAGGGGCTCCTGGCTGGCTCATTCAGAAGAGCATGCAACTCTTGATCTCTGGGTTGTGAGCTCAAGCCCCACATTGGGTATAGAGATTACTTTTTTTTTTTTTAAAGATTTTATTTATTTATTTGAGAGAGAGAAAGAGACAATGCAAGTAGAGGAGAGGGGCAGAGGGAGAGGGAGAGGGCGAAGCAGCCCCCACTGAACAGGGAGCCTGACGTAGGGCTCGATCCCAGGACCCTGGGATCATGAACTGAGCCCAAGGTAGACACTTAACTGACTGAGCCACCCAGGCGCCCCTAGAGATTACTTTTTTTTAAAAAAGCATATATATATAGGGAGGAAACAGCAGAAATCAAATCCTCTGATCACTCTCTTCAAAAGTGGCACCTTTTCAACAATTTTTCAGGTAATATATTCATTCATTAAACAAATACTGATAGAATGGCTACCATGGGTAGATACTATTGTAGACAATAGAGACACCATGGAGAAATAACAAACAAGTAAGCAAATAAATAATTACAGATAATGACATGAGTGCTATAAAGGAATTAAAAGAGGGTGCCATCACAGAAAGTGACTGAGTAAAAGAAAAGTCCAATTTATCAGGGGTGGGGGGTCATGGGGACGGTCACAGGAAGCCTCCCTCCGGAGATGTTATTTGAGTGGAGCCCTAAATAGTTAGGAAACATCTCTGTGACAGTCTGAGGGAAGACAACCTTGGGGAAAATAAACAAGTGCAAATGTTCCAAGGCAGAAACAAGTCAGATTAACAGGATTAGGGTAATGTGTTTGCACCCAGTAGGACTGAAAGATGAGTGGGAGGAACAAGGTCCAAAAGGAAAGCAAGTATCAGATAAACATAGGGCCTTATAGGCCACAGGAAAGGGTGTCACTCAAGGGAGTGAGGTGATCTTTTTGACAATGATATGAATGCCATTTTTTTTTAAGTTTATTTTTTTTAGTAATCTCTGCATCCAAGGTGGGGCTCAAAAGTCATGATCCTGAGATCAAGAGCACATGTTCTTCCAAATGAGTCAGCCAGGGGCCCCTGCGTGAGTGCCATTTTTAAAAGATCACTATGGCTGCCAAGGGTAAACTAAAGAAAGGCAAAGATGGAAGCAAGGAGGTCAGTTATGGGACTTTTTCTGTGTTCCAAACAAGAGATGGTAGAGACGTGGATAAGGGTGACAGAGGTGGAGAAAGAATGGATACATTTGGGATATTTTCTGAAGGTAGACCCAGTAAGAGTTGCTGATGGATTGGACTGGCAGGAAAGAGGAGATGAGGGACACAGAGGAATTACAGATGACCCCTAGGTTTTTGGCCTACATAATGCAATGGAAAGAACACTATTTACTGGAATGAAAAAGAAGTTAACTATTCTTAAGATCATGATGAAAAGAGGCTAAAGAAACCAAGTGACAGCAAGACCCCAATAATTTGTCTGAGATGACACTATTAAGTGGTGGAACTGGTGTTCAATCCCAGGTGGTCCATGCCCTACACCTAATGCTCTAAATCTGTTCTACACTGGATATAAATACTTCTTAAAGACAGTGAACAAAGGGAGAGTTCATTTTCCCCCTTTATGCTTGCTGCCCTGTCAGCCATTGGCAAAAGTTCTGCCTCATCAAGATCCTGGCCCAGCCCTGTCCCCAAACTTTCCCCCTCTGATGTTAGAACTCTGCTCTGCTCTGTTATTGCCCTTCCTTCCTTTCAGGGTTGTTGTGAGGACTACAGGATATAAATAGAGCACCTAAAAGAGTTTCTACATCTAAGTTTTTATTATATGGGTTTTTTCTTTTCTCTTTTTCCTTCTCTCTCCCCCTCTTCTGAACCTTGATAAAATGTTTTCATTGAGGACATTTTTATCAACTGAAAAAATGAAGATTCTTTCCAAAAATTTCAGTTATTTACTATTAAATGTCTATACCATAATATTTTTCATTAAAAATAAAATACAGCATGCAATTCACCTAAGGTTTCGGTATCTAAGCCATTTTCCCTAAAGGCCTGCCTCTTCTACACTGCCAACCAAAGTTTCAGAATGTTCACTACCACTCCTCGTTCATTCTGCGTACTCCTCCTGGATGAGCTCAAAGACACCCATAGTTTCAGCTTTCTTCTCTACACCCACTCCTTCCTGAGCGGCACACCTGTAAAGCCCACTGCTACTAGAGATATCCACTCGTGTCTACCAAGAACTTTGAACACCAACATACCTAAAATCAACATAGCTCCCACACGCCCAAGACAATTCTTCCTTTCCCAAACCCACAATCTGGAATTCATCCGGAATTCCTCCCTTTCATTCACCCACATCCCCTCACTCAACCATATCCAATCAATTGCACTGTCTTGTGGTTTCTACCTCTTCCATGACCCCTGAGTCAGACCTGTACCAGCCATGCTGCCTTTACTTCCTTAAGGTATGCATGGTCACACCTGGATTACTAAGGGAAGATAGGCAATCATGAATAAAACAGGTTACTTTTTAGAAAGGAGAGGGCAAGCCTTCAGAGGGAAAAAAAAAGGAGAGCAGAAATTAAAAACTTATAATGGTTAGGGGATAAAACTGAGAGCTTCTTCCAGAAATTGGAGCAAAAGACAAAAGGATGGAAAACAGGAGAGAAAAGATAAAAAATTAGAAGGCCAGTACAGAAGATGTAGCATATGAATAATAGTACTTCTAGAATGTATAGAGAAAATGAAAAGGTAGAAATATCTACCAAAAAATTTAATACAATTTCCCACAACTGAAGGAAATGAATTTCGAGGTTGCGAGGGTCTGTGTAGTACCAAGCACAATGGGTACTGGTAAGCGTAGTTACTGCTATCTGTGTTAGTGCTTACTCTGTGCCAGGCGCTGTTCTAGGTGCTTTACATATTTAACTCATTTACTTGTCACAACCATCACTACCCACTTTTTAATTTTTTTTTAGAGATAGAGCACATGAGTTGGGGGAGGGTCAGAGGCAGAGAGAGAATCTTAAGCAGGCTCCATGCCCAGCACAGAGCCCAATGCGGGGCTCGATCTCATGACCCTGAGATCATGACCTGAGCTGAAATCGAGAGTTGGACATTAACCAACTGAGCCACCTAGGCGGGCCCCTATCACTAACCACTTTCTACAGAAGATGAAACTAAAGCACAGGAAAGTTAAATAATTTGTCCAAGATGACACAGCTTAATAAGTGATGGAACCAGCATTCAATCCCGGTGGCTCATGCTCTACACTCAATGCTCTACATCGCCATGCTACACTGGATTATTAGTCTTACACCATGATTCCTATCAGAACAGTGGGATCTAGGAGAAGATGCTGTAGCTTCCAGAGAGAAAAAAGCAGGTCTCAGGGAAAGCATCCAAAGTAAAAATGACTTTGGAATGCTCACTAACAATATTAAAAACTAAAAAGAAATACACAAATCCTTCACAATTTTAAATGAACATTATTTACAACCTACAATTCTACACTCAGCCAATCTATCAATGAAATCTGAGCAGAAAATACAGACTTTGGACAATAAGACCTCAAAAAAATATCTTCCCACACACCCTTTCTCAGGTAACTACTGGAGGATATGCTCCACTATAATAAAAAAAAATAAATAAACCAAGAAAGAGGATGGTCAGATACAGAAGAAACAGGAGCAACTACATCAAAGAGTATGAAGTGAATCCCCATGATGATAACAGAAATCATAGAGAGCTACATAAGAGTGTGGAAATAAACAGTTCAGGGTAAAGCAGGACAAGACCTCTCAGGAAGACGAAATGATAGAATACATAGGATTGTTTTGAGAAGACTGATAACTGGCAAAGAGCTTGGGGTTTAGTGATAAATACATTACAAACTAAGCAAATATTAACTCTAATTACTAAATACTGAGCGCACACACACACACAATGGCAGGAAAGGAAAAGTAATAATAGTCTACTACATAGCTCAGCTGTGAAGTATTTACACATAATAATGTTAACATAATAGTGTCATAATAATGTTAACATTCAATATTGATCTAACCAAAATTATAATATAACCTATATTTACAGGTAGATAGAAATGGTATGTATGTGTATTGAAGATGAGGAAAGAAAAGAAAAAAAATGCTATCTTCTATATGGGAAGTCAATACCTAAAAAAGAAAAATCCAAGAAGTAGCAAAATCAAAGGATTATTTAGAGACACGAAGGTAAATAATAAAACAAGTGAAAGAGATCAAATTAGTTGCCTCCACAGAAGTGGAAATGAGTGGTGAGGATCCAGAGAGCTACTGCTCTTTTGTTTTGTTTTTTTTTAAGATTTTATTTATTTATTTGAGAGAGCAAGCACGAGCCAAGGGAAGGAGCAGAGGGAGAGGGACAAGCAGACTCCCCACTGAGCAGGGAGCCTGATGTGAGAGTCGATCCCAAGACCTGGGATCATGACCTGAGCCAAAGTCAGACACTTAACCAACCGAGCCACACAGGTGCCCCTAAATAAATCTGATTTTTAAGAAATTAAAACTTACTAATAGCAACAATGTTAGATACATTGTGCAGTAGATTTGTGGTCTTTAGATTGAAAAATATTTCTAGTTTTCCAAGACACTATTGGAGGTGTTATCTCCAGCCCAGATGAATTAGTGACAGTGACCCTAAAAGGAAAGTGCAAGCTACTCAGCAGGACATGAATGACAAAACACACACATAATTAATCCCATTACCATCCAAAACATATGTGATTAATTTTTTAAAGAAAATAGTAAATTGGTTTTGATTTCTAAAGAAATAGAAACACACTGAATTTTTGCTAAAGACTGGTCTTTGGTTGTGTAATTAGAAAATGGTATTTTCCCACATTTTAAGCAGTTAGCAACTGAGCTGTCATATTTATGATAATAACATTGATGGAGGGGGAAAAAAACTAGTCAACTGGAAGAAAGAACAACTGGCGAGGGCAAATGTGTAAAAAAGGTGGAGAGAAGTGGTACAACTGGGTAACACAGAGAAAATCCCAGACACTCCACCAAGAAACTTTGGGAGTGGCTCTGGTTGGCGGATAGGCAACTTACACAAAGAACATGTGAATTTTATAAAGCCAATCTGATCTAGCAATGTGGAAGCTCCACCTCCTCAAAGTTATCCAACCAAGACTACATCCAGACCCCCTGTGCTCCTGAAAGCTGTTTCCAGGCCTAAGGATCACTAAATCAAATGCGTCACTGACATCATAATTCCTAAGAGCAAGTGTCCTCCATGTGAGCCAGCATATCAAAGGTAGGAGAAAGTATCTGAAGATAATTCAGACGATAGCTTCTAAATATTTTGAAACAACAACCACCAGATACAACTCCCCAGTGAAAAGTCAAACTGTGGGCCCACAGGGGTGGATTATGGCCCCCTAGGTATGCTTTGATCAGTCCATCCCTTACAAAATTGGAAATGGTCACATTTATAAAATTTGCATTTACAGATGAACTGATATGATGTCTAGGATTTACTTCAAAATAATCTGATGGGAGGCACCTGGGTAGCTCAGATGGTTGGGTATCTGACTTCAGCTCAGGTCATGATCCCAGGATCCTGGGATCGAGCCCCTCGTGTCAGGCTCCATGCTCAGCAGGAAGTCTGCTAGTCCTTTCCCTCTGCCCCTCTCCCCACTCATGCTCTCTCTCTCTCTCAAATAAATAAATAATCTTTAAAAATACCTAACTTATTTAAAAAACTATAATAAAACATAATAAAAAATAATCTGGTGGTAGGGACTTGGGAGGGTGGGGGTAGAAAATGAGTGAGTGTAAGTGAAATAAAATTGGCCATGAGTTCATAAGTGCTGTTCAGTGATGGAGACATGGAAGTTCATTTTCTTGTTCTTGCTACTTTTGTTACATTTGAAATTTTCACAAAAACACAATAACCAGTTGTGTTCTTTTTCCTCTTTATTTCATCTCCTCTTGCAAAACTGAAAGATTCACTCTCTGGGAAATATTGAATTGGATGATTTTTTTTCCCGATACCATTCCAGAATGGCATCAATAGACTAGAGCTAATGAAGAAAAGTGAAGAGAGTCTAAGAGACTTGTGGGGTACCAACAAGAAGACTACTATAGGGGCACCTGGGTGGCTCAGTCGGTTGTGTCTGCCTTCAGCTCACAATCCCAGGGTCCTGGGATCGAGGCCCGCATCGGGCTCTCCGCTCAGCGGGTAGCCTGCTTCTCCCTCTCCCTCTGCCTGCTGCTCCCCAATTGTGCTCTGTCAAATAAATCAATAAATCTTAAAAAAAGATGTAAGTGACAAACTGATTCTCAAAGATTATTATTTTTAAACAGAAATGATCAGGAGATGCGATAGGTAAAGTGGCCAGATTTTGAACTAAAAAATCAGGTCATGTATGGTCTGGCAAGCATATATACATTGAAAGAACAAAACCCAACTCTTGAAAATTCAAGACTTTTGGTCTCCACAAAGGTCAACAGAGTCAGGCCAATATAATACATCTTTGCTCCAGAGATTATAGCAGTAAAAAGGTAGTGATGCTCACAGTAATTACCAGAATAACTATTAGAGTAGTTCTCATTGTGGGCCAGTTTCCATTTAATCCTCAAGACAACTGTGTAGTAGGTACCCGTATCATCCCTGTTTTACATGTAAGAAAACTGAAACTTGGAGACATAAAGCAAATCTCCCCAAGTCACACCGCTATAAGCAGCCAAGCTGAGAGCTGAAGAAGGCAGCCAGGTGTAAAGTATGAACTCTTAACCACGAGGCCAGGAGACCTTTTAGAACGAGGCTAAGATAACAGAAGACACTAAACACCTACTGATTCACCTAACAAACATTAAATTGTGCTCAAATATAACTTTCATTTTTTTTTAAAGATTTTATTTATTTACCACAGAGAGAGAGAGGGAACACAAGCAGAGGGAGTGGGAGAGGGAGAAGCAGGCTTCCTGTGGAGAAGGGAGCCCGATGGGGGGCTCAATCCCAGGACCCTGGGATCATGACCTGAGCCGAAGGCAGACACTTAATGACTGAGCCACCCATGCGCCCCCTCAAATACAACTTTTTTTTTCTTTTTTTTTTTTTAAGATTTTATTTATTTGCGAGAGAGAGAATGAGAGACAGAGAGCATGAGAGGGAGGAGGGTCAGAGGGAGAAACAGACTCCCTGCCGAGCAGGGAGCCTGATGTGGGACTCGATCCCGGGACTCCAGGATCATGACCTGAGCCGAAGGCAGTCGCTTAACCAACTGAGCCACCCAGGCGCCCCAAATACAACTTTCATACCCAAGTGCGCTGTACTGGATTCAAATTCTAGGAAAATTGGTTCATGCTAGTCCAACATTTTCCAGCTAATCAAGTCCCCATTCTCTAGCCTCTCTGTAAATAAGCATTTGCCTTAAAATAAGGTCTTTGCATTTTCATGTCATTTTCACATACGTATGTGTGTTTCACATGCTCCAAGGGCATCCCAGAGAGACAATACGAAATGAAGCAAAAGGGCAAAAGGGAAAAGATGATTTTTTAGGAAAACAAAAGCAGAAAGTAAGTTCTACTTGCTACTTTAAAGTACTAGATGACAGGGGCACCTGGGTGGCTCAGTCAGATAAGCATCCAACTCTTGATCTCAGCTCAGGTCTTGATCTCAGGGTTGTGAGTTCAAGCCCTACCTTGGGCTCCATGCTGGGCATGGAACCTAGATAGATAGATAGATAGGTAGGTAGATAGATAGATAAAAATAAAGTGTGGTAGGAGAATAGTAAATGATGTTTCACTGAACACTGGAAACTAAAGAGTTACTAAAATGAAACCTAAAATTTTTCTTAACCAAACAAAATTTTTCAGTCTACCATGTTTAAAAGAATTTTGCTTGGGGTGCCTGCCTGGCTCAGTCTGTGGAGCATATGACTCTTGATCTCAGGGTTGTGAGTTCAAGCCCCAAGTTGGATGTAAAGATTACTGAAAAATAGAATCTTTAAAAAAAACAAAAAAAAACCAATTTTTCTCTCTCCTTCTTTTTGGCATCTCAAAGATGCAAATTCAAAATAATATCTCTGACAAGGAGTTTCCTCTTCCCTTAGTGCAATTTTACAAAAATCACAATGAATAATCATGTAAATGACTCAATTCCAGCTACTTTTTCATCTACTTACAGTGTTGTCTCTTGTGGTACAAAGGAAGGGACACAGAAGATCTGTCAGAGCTGTCCATCAACCCACAGGAGCTGGCTCATCTACCAATGGGCATTCATATGTCTGTACAAACTTCACACAGTAAAAAGTTGGAGACCTTCATTCCCTTGGATGTGGAAAGCACTGAGTACAGATTTGATTATGAGATGATATCACTTAGGTGGAAGAGGTCTTCTCAAACCAACTTGCCTTTCCCTTAGGTAAAGCTGAATTTCCTCAGCTACATCCTCCTGACATTTCAGGTGATTCAAGCGCTTCATTTCATACTCCCTTTCAAGTTTGATGGCTGGAAAATAAAATACATGGAGCAATCCAACTGACATTTCTCACCAGGCATAATATTGTTAAAAATGAACACTGAATCACATGGCAAAATTCATATTCTTAGATACTAAACAAGAAGGGCTACATAGGGGCACCTGGGTGGCTCAGTCATTAAGCGTCTGCCTTTAGCTCAGGTCATGATCCCAGGGTCCTGGGATCGAGCCCCTCATCAGGCTCCCTGTTCCGCGGGAAGCCTGCTTCTCCCTTACCCACTCCCCCTGCTTGTGTTCCCTCTCTCGCTGTGTCTCTCTCCGTCAAATGAATAAATAAAATCTTTAAAAAATAAAAATAAAAAAATAAAAAAAGAAGGGCTACATAGATGAGGGGTATGGGTGTGAATGAGTATATTTAAACATTTCTCTGATAATAAGCAAAATAACACAGATAAAATTTGCTATTTACTAAAGTAGCTCTTACAGAACTTACATTCTGCAGAAGGGAGCAGAGCATTCTTAATGGCTTTAGTTTTTTTGAGGTATAAAGGGCTACCAAATGTAATTTCTCCCAAGAAAGGTAACTTGATGTTGGCTAGGTTCATATACCAGGTCTTTGTAAGCAGTGCAAGTTCCCAAGGTTCCTGTCTGGGGCAAAAATTCATTAATTCATTCAATAAATATTTACTGAACATCTATTGTGGGATATACAGAAGACATCTTAACTCTCAGTTCCATTTTCCACTAGATATTTTCGCTTATGGGGGGAATTCAGGATTTTCCAGAGTTGTAAATCTAGCCAGGAGAAGGAGCTTTACATTAAATGTATAATGTATAATGTGTATATTTTATGTATATATATATATATCTATACACACACACTAATGTAGAGATATATTGAAAAATTATGATAAATTATGATGGCAGGAACTTTTGTTCAAAAATAGCCTCCCTGCAGTCAATCCAATCTTTCCATGTCTTTTAAGAGGATATAGTTAAGAACTGTACGCTCCAAGTCTTTTATGGCTGATCACAAATATGGTCATATTAGGGAAGGGAAAAGGGGGAATACTCGTGCATTGAGCAGGGTGCTTGGCATACACAAGGGCTTTGAGTGTGTGATCTTATTTTAATCTTTACAACCACCATGCAGGTAGATAAGGAAACAGAGACATGGAAGTTAAGAACCAGAGCTGGTACTTAGCCTAGGGGTAGTTATTTAGAAGCACTAGTACCAAGAGAATCCTCAGAAAACTGGAGAAGTGGGGGAGGAAATCCCAAACTATAATATTAAAAATAATCACCATGAACCTCAAATGAATTGTTTTATATAATTTCTAATTTGGAAATTTAAAATGTCAACTACATGTTTCTCATCTCAGAGAGTCCATACACGAGGAAAGGTGAAAGACCTGCTTTGGTACAAATCGGGGAAACGAGTATTCTGTACATGGGTCTACTTGTTCTCCTCCTCCAGCTTCCTTACTACTTCATCATCTAACTTTAAGGAGCGACTTGAGGTCTACAATGATTATAAATGCATTTGAACAAGGGCACAAAGATGTATTTATAAGAATGTTCACTGAAGCATTGTTTGTCAAAAAAAATTTCACAAAATAGCCTTAATGTCTATCAAGAAGAGCCTGATTAAACACACTGTGGTTCATACACAGAATGGAAGAATGAGGTTTATCCTTATATGTTGATTTGGAAAGATGAGCAATAAAACAGCTAATTTTTATCTAGCACTTACTGTATGCTGGGCACTGTCTTAATCAGTTTACACATATGAACACCTTTAATTGCCACAGCAACCCTATGAGGTAGGCGGGTGCTATTATTATGCTCATTTGAGAGATTAGGAAACAGGAGTAGAACAACTTGCTCAAGATCACAAGGCTGTTGTTCATGGGTTTAGGATTTGAAACCAGAAAGTCAGACTCTAGAATCTGAGGTCTTAATCATTAGGCTATATAAGATATGGTGGGGGAGAGAGCAAAGTTCATAGCTCCCTCTGCCTGCTGCTCCCCCTGCTTGTACTCTCTCGCTCTTCCTGTCTCTCTTTCTCAGGTAAACAAATTAAAAAAAAAAAAAAACCTTAAGAAAAAAAAGAGATATACCTGACACCAAGACATTTTTAGGTAGATTTATACTATCTACAGAGGTACTTTAACGTAGTTGACAGTAGTAGATGTTGCTTTGGAGTCAGAAGACAGACTTCCATCTCTGTCACTTGTTTACTCCATGACTGCGTGACTTTGATCAACCCACTTCGCCAAACCTCAGTTTGTGTTGTTTTGTTGTAAAGACCAAGTAAGATAATTTATAAATTCTTATTAAAAGTATTTTCCCTTTTAAAAAAATCACTATTCAGATAACTGAAAACACCTCGCATAGTCCAGTATCTCATGGAGAACCTAAGGGTTTTCGGTACTTCTATTTTACCAAGGACACTCCCCACGCCCAGTCAGTGCTCACCGTGAGGAAAATACTTACACTTTATAACAACTGCCCTGCAATATGGTCTTCACTGTGTTCTTTCTTGGCAAGCCATAAGCCATGGTGAATTTCCACCGTCCAAGTTCTTAACATAGGTGCCTGATGGAATGACTGGCATACTCTGTTTCGCTTTACCTGAAATGTTTGCAACTCACAGAATTAATGGCTTTCACTTTAATATCCACATAATAAAAAGATTTAGAAAAAGCATTTTTAGGGCGCCTGGGTGGCTCAGTCGTTAAGTGTCTGCCTTCAGGTCATGATCCCGGGGTCGTGGTATCGAGCCCCGCATTGGGCTCCCTGCTCGGCAGGAGGCCTGCTTCTCCCTCTCCCACTCCCCCTGCTTGTGTTCCCTGTCTCTCTCTCTGTCAAATAAATAAAATCTT
>NW_023270323.1:10717403-11065250 GCF_011800145.1 Mirounga leonina | reverse complement strand
GCGGGGGGGCGGTGGAAGGGGGCGGGGGAGCGGGGGGGAGGGGGGGCGGGGGGCGGTGGAAGGGGGGCGGTGGAAGGGGGGAGGGGGGGCAGGCCCTCCCACCGCCCCTTCCCACGCCGGCGCCCCATCCGACGCGCGGTCGGCGCGCACAGTCAGCCGGGCCCCCGAGGGTGGGTCCCTGGAGTCGGGAGGGAGGGGGTCGGGCGCCCGCGCCAGGTGACTCGCGCTCGCTGGTCTCGGAGGGTCGCGGTCCCCCGCGGGCCGAGGGCGGAGCGCGCGCCCGATTAGGCGCCCACGGCCGCGCACACCTGAGGGCCCGCGCCGCGGGCACACGCCTCCTTCTTGCTCGCGCCCGAGCTGCGGGCCGCGCCCAGGGCCGGGGTGCCTCGCGTCACGCGGAGGCCTCAATAAAGGGCTTTGTGGTGCCAGTTCCTTCCGCCAGGGGCGCGGGGAGCCAGGCCCGGGACGGGAGCCCGCGGGGGCCTTCGGGTTAAGCAGCCGAGGCCCGCACACACTTGACGGAACAAAACTTACGAGCAAAAGAGCTGTAAGCTAGGCCTTTCTCTGAAAATGACACTTTTAAGTGTCGGGGAGTTGTATTAAGCGACCCGGGGATTTGGTTGTGGGGACCATGTGGGGGCACCACTTGAAGAAATGTGCTCCGTTCTGGCGTGTTCACTGTGAGCGAGGCTCACCGGTGACGCCTGAGGAGCGGAGGCGCTCTTGTCAATGTTCACTCTCCCTGGTGGGTCAAGGCCGCTAGAAACGCTAAAAAGGCCCAAGCCTAGCTGTGATGCGGTATGTGTTCATCGTGGTCAGGGCAAGACAGATTAGAGGAGGTAGCCTGATGGACCAGTTCCTGAAGTCAGTGCACTGTGGTGATTCAGGAGGAATCTATTTTAATACATCGTAGATGGTCGCCACTTAAACGTCAAAGGAAAACAGCCCACCTATTTCACATGGGTCTTGGAATCAGAACAGGTTGGGAATTCTAGTCCTGCCACTTGCTAACTTTAAGGTCTTGCCTATGTAAATTCTCTAATCCTCCATTTCTCTATCTGTAAAACAAGTATCATACTCTGTATCTTGCAGGGTCCTTGTGAGGATTAAAGAGCATGTCTGTACATTCTCTGCCAACCGACACGGTAAGTGACTGTCTAATTTTGCGCTTAGTAACAACTTTATGAGATAGGCAAGGGATACTTATTATTCCAATTATGGAGAGGAGGCATGGACTCAGGTTAAAGGCCTGCCCGAGATGGCGCAGCTCATGAGTTGCAGGGCCAACTTTTGAAGCTCAACACGGTACCCTTTCCACCCTGACAAGATACCTCTGATACTAGCGCCTGTCTAATTAGGATAGGCTGGTAGGCTTGAACCACCTTTGAAGGTGCTTTTTGCTTCCCCAAAACTAGAAGGTGAGGACTCCTTCACTCTTTAACATTTCCGCTCCAGTACCATTGGAAAAGGAGCCTCAAGGAGTGAGAGTGGGTGTTAGTTCTTAACACAAAGAATGTTGAATCCATTATTGGGCTGTAACATCGATGTGGTAGATTTTGAACTGAATTTTTTCAAACAAATTAACATAGAATGGGGTGGTGGTTGGGGAGTGAGAGTACATCATGCAAATAAGTCTAAGTATTGTTTTGTGGAACTTGTATTTTGTTATCCGTACAGACTTTTTCATGCCTGTGTGTGCATGCAGTTTCAGTATAAAATATAATTCTCACAATGGGTCTAAAAAGTGTGAAAGCCACTGTCTAAGATCATTTCATTTTAGAGATGAAAAAACCAAGTTGTTAACTGAAATCACACCCAGGTGGGGCAGAGATAGGCCACTTTAGAGTTGTGGCTCATGGAGCTGTGGCTGTTCTCTTTTTATGGAGGAAGAAATCAAGATCCAGGGAGAGGATGATGTGTCCAGGGCCCCACTGAGAGAGATTAGACAGCCTGTGATTTCTCCAACTTTGAACCTCATTTCCTGTATATGTATATGATTCCTGAGAATTGTGTTTAGTTATTTCCTATGTGACTCATTTTGAACAAATATGATGGAAGTTACAGACTATGACTTCTGAGACCAGGTCATAAAAGGTACTGTGGCTTCCTTCTTGTGGTCTCTCGGATCACTAACCCTAGAAGAGATCAGATGCCATGTTAGGGCACACTCAAGCCACCTTATGGAGAAATTCACATGCAGAGGAATAGAGTCCTCTAGCCAACAACTGGTGAGGTGCTGAGGCCTCTTGCCATCACTCATGTGAGTGGAAGCAGATCCTCCAAGGCTCCATCAAGCCTTTAGATGACTGCAGCCCCAGCTGATGTCTTCACTGAAACTTCATGGTAGACCCTGAGTGAGAACCACCTAGCTAAGCCATTCCAGGATTCCTGGCCCTCAGAAAATATGAAAATAAATGCTTGTCATTTTAAGCCACCAACCTTTAGAATATTTGTTACAGAGCAACAGATAACTAATATACACTGTCTTTTTTTTTTTTTTTAAGATTTTATTTATTTATTTGACAGAGAGAGAGACACAGCGAGAGAGGGAACACAAGCAGGGGGAGTGGGAGAGGGAGAAGCAGGCTTCCCGCTGAGCAGGGAGCCTGATGTGGGGCTCGATCCTAGGACCCTGGGATCATGACCTGAGCCGAAGGCAGACGCTTAACTGAGCCACCCAGGCGCCCACACTAAGTGTCTTATTGTAGAAGGAATACTTTACACAGAGGAAAATAGTCATATTTTTATAATTGAGATTAATAGTTTGATTAAAATGAACAGTAAAACACATTATGTCTTAGAGATTCTTTCTGGGCAGCTGAAATCTCATCTAGGACCAGTTAAGAGCCCTAAAAACTGTCAACACAGAAAATATATGATACGTACCACTCTCCCACATGTCTTTAAAAACAAAAATAACATTAAATCCTATAGAAGGTGGAAGGATATCCAATAGAGATCTGGTTCTCACTCCACACCCATGAAGACTATTTTAGTATTTTCCTTTGAATTATCACATCATATCTAAACATTTCTCGGTCTCCCACCCACCCCCCCTCTCTTCTTTCCTCCTCCTCCCTTCCTTTCTTTTCTCTATGATCTCTCTCCCCCTGCTTTTCTGGTGCCCTACACACATCTTCCTATTGGGTAAGCCTTCACTGATTGTTCCAAAAAGTTGGCAGGGTTCATTCAAATTGGTTAAGAGAGCTTTGCTGCCACCTACTGTTAGAACTAAGGTACAAAGAGGTATGCAAAGAGACATGATATCCTATAACAACAAAAAAACAATAGTAGTGTGATATTTACTACACTTTGGACACTGTTCAAGGTACTTCCTATACATTGCCTAATGTAATTATCACAACCATAGATGCTATTATAAATTTAGTGGTGTGATTTTTAGGGATATTAGAGAAGTAAAAACAGGCACCTCAAGCATGAATAACTTTTCTAAAGTCACAGAAGTTGACCCAAGACTATGCAATTCTGATATTTTTCTCTGTACCATACTGTACATTCTCCCAGGATTGTAATCAGGGCAAGGTTTTAAGGTATAAACTTTAAATATTTTTGCAACTGCCCTTTTCAAATATTCTTTTAATTTCTCATCATACATATATTAACAGAATATTGTTGGGCACCTACTCCATGCCAGCAATTATTCTTCTCCCTGCCATCTGAACTTCACAGCTTAGTGGGGAAGAGGATAATAGTTTCCCTAGGACAGTTAAGGAAGAAAAGGGTTTATAGGGCTACTAAATGACTTGCTTACAATTACACAACTAGTAAATTGCAGAACCTAATTTAGCCCAGGTCTATTTCATTCCTGACCTACCTCCTTTGAGTTCTCTGGATCCCCTGATTGAATTATATATCCCTCTATTTGTGAAATGTCCACTGCATCCTTACAATAACATTGACTACCCACCCATTTTATTTGAAATTGACAGAGTAGGTTTCTTTTCTTTTTTTAAGATTTTATTTATTTGAGAAAGAGAGCACAAGCAGGGGGAGCAGCAGAGGGAAAGGAAGAAGCAGGCTCCCTGCTGACCAGGGAACCCAACGTGGGGCTCCATCCCAGGACCCTGGGATCATGACTTGAGCCGAAGGCAGATGCTTAACTGACTGAGCCACCCAGGTGCCCTGACATAGTAGGTTTCTGTACCTTAAACACATTAGTGCCTGACCAACACAGAAAATAATAGCCACAGCTAGTGTCCAGACTCCTCTGCTCTCCTTAGAGGTATAAATTACAATTTCCCAGGTGCCCATTTGATAAACTCCTGTTCTTTGGGAACAAAGCAGGTCAAAATCTATTACCTAATCCAAGACTATGGTGTGTGGTTTACAGCCTAGGATTCTCCCCAGGACAAAAGCTAGAGCAGTAAGGATCCCTGGCTGACTCTGGCAGGCACCATAAACCTGCATCTGCCATGGAGCAGATCACATCAGGATAGCTAGCCCTGACAACCACACTGGAATTCCTCCACTGTGCAAGCATAAGGCGTTAGTTGTAAGAATAGGAAGAAAGATATTTCTTTACACATTGTAATATATGAGGGCTTTGGAGTGTTACAATGTCACCCTGTAAAGTACTAATTAAAACAAAAGATTTATCTACTTTAGTCCAATTGACATTTCAATTTCATGCTAATGTATAATAACTAGGAAGTAGGAACAATTAGAAAATTAAGATGAGGTCTCCAGTTATTCATTAAATATTTGTTAAAATTATTCACATTTTATTGACTTTTCAAATTAATTCATTTATTCATTAAATATTTGTTAAAATTATTCACATTTTATTGACTTTTCAAATAAATAATAAATCATATCAATTGAGCTTTCTCTTGAAGAGATACAGACCAGATGAAGAGGTGGTGTGCTCTGATAGAAAAGGCCTAACTAGGAATCAAAAAACCTAGGCTAGAGACCCCTTATAAATATGAAAAGTTTCTGAGCCTTTGTGTCATTTATGAAACTGAACCAATAGCACCCCAAAATATTTTTATGATTGATTCCATGAATCTGTCTAAATCTTTCACATAATTACACTAAGTTTTTAATAAGTTAGCAAATGACTTTTAATAATTTTACCTGTTTTGTAGTTTGACATATTTATGTAAAGAATTCATTAAAGTTCAGGGTGCCTGGCTGGTTCAATAGGTAGAGCATGTGACTCTTGATCTTGGGGTCATAAGTTCAAACCCCATGTTGGGCATAGACATTACTTAAAAATAAATAAATAAATAATTCATTAAAGTTCATATAGAATATAAAGTTTATTTGTCCTAACCTTTTTTTGAAGATTTATATCCCAGGGTTACAATATCCATATAGTCCTTTTAATTTTATTCATCTCAGTGGTTCATAGTTCATCGTAAGCTTCCATTCAGTTAGTTTCAAGCCAATTTAACACACATATATTGAGCACTTTCTGTATGCAAAGCTTTGTGATTGGCCCCATAGTCTAAAATTTGTCCCTCTTCTCCCTCTTCCCCCATACGTAAGAAAAGTTCTCTTTTAGAGAGCGTTTTTTACAGCTACATGTAAAAAAATGAAACTGGACCACTTTTTTACACCATATACAAAAATAAATTCAAAGTGGATTAAAGACTTAAATGTAAGACCTGAAACCATAACATTCCTAGGAGAAAACATAGGAGGTAAGCTCTGTGACACCACTTTTAGCAATATTTTTTTGGATCTATCTCCTGAGGCAAAAACAGCAAAAGAAAAAATAAACTATTGTGACTACATCAAACTAAAAAGCTTTTGCAAAACAAAGGAAACCATCAACAAAACAAAAAGGTAGGGGCACCTGGGTGGCTCAGTTGTTGAGCGTCTGCCTTCGGCTCGGGTCATGATCCCAGGGTCCTGGGATTGAGTCCCACATCGGGCTCCCTGCTCAGCGGGGAGTCTGCTTCTCCCTCTCCCACTCCCCCTCCTTGTGTTCCCTCTCTCATGTTCTCTCTGTCAAATAAATAAAAATAAAATCTTAAAACAAAAAGGCAGTCTACTGAATGGTAGAAGATATTTTTAAATTATATATATCCCATATGGGGTTAACATCCAAAATATATAAAGAACTCATACAACTCAATATCTGAAAAACAGTCCAATTAAAAAAAGGACAGAGGGGGCACCTCTGGGTGGTACTGTTGGTTAAGGATCTGACTCTTGGTTTCGCTTCAGGTTGTGATCTCAGGGTTGTGAGATTGAGCCCTGTGTCAGGCTCTGTGTTCAGGGTGGAGTCTGCTTGGGACTCTCTCCCTCTCCCTCTACTCCCCCTTCTCTCAAATAAATAAATAAATCTTTTTTTAAAAAATGGACAGAGGGGGCCGCCTGGGTGGTTCAGTTGTTAAGCATCTGCCTTCGGCTCAGGTCATGATCCCAGGGTCCTGGGATTGAGCCCTGCATTGGGCTCCCTGCTCTGCAAGAAGCCTGCTTCTCCCTCGCCCACTCCTCCTGCTTGTGCTGTGTCTCTCTCTGTCAAATAAATAAATAAAGTCTTTTTTAAGAAATGGACAGAGTCCTTGAATAGACATTTTTTCATAGAAGACATCCAGATGGCCAACAGACACAAAGATACTCAAAATCCCTAATGATCAGGGAAGTGCAAATAAAAACCTCAATGAGATACCACCTCACAAGGGCCAGAATGACTAGTATCAAAAAGACAAGGGGAGGGGACACCTGGGTGGCTCAGTCGGTTAAGCATCTGCCTTCAGCTCAGGTCATGATCCCAGGGTCCTGGGATCGAGTCCCGCATCGGGCTCCCCGTTCCGCAGGAAGCCTGCTTCTCCCTCTGCCTTTCTCTCTCTCTCTCTCTCATGAATAAATAAATAAAATCTTAAAAAAAAAAAAAAAAAGACAAGGGGAGGGCGCCTGGGTGGCTGAGTTGGTTAAGCGACTGCCTTTGGCTCAGGTCATGATCCTGGAGTCCCAGGATCTAGTCCCGCATCAGACTCCCTGCTCAGCAGGGAGTCTGCTTCTCCCTCTGATCCTCCCCCCTCTCATGCTCTCTCTCTCTGTCTCATTCTCTCTCTCAAATAAATAAATAAAATCTTAAAAAAAAAAAAAGACAAGGGGAAAAAAAGACAAGAAATAACAAGTGTTGACAAGGAAGAGGAGAAAAGTAAACTCTTTGGTGGGAATGTAAATTGGTGCAGTCACTATGGAAAAAGTGTGGAGGTTCCTCAAAAAATTAAAAATAGAAATACTGTATGATCCAGCAATTCCACTTCTGGATATTTAGCCAAAGAAAATGAAAGTACTAAAAAAAACATATGCACCCCTATGTTTATTGCAGCATTATTTACAATATCCAAGATATGGAAACAACCTAAGTATCCATCAATAGATGAATGGATAAAGAAAATGTGGTATATATACAATGGAATATTACCTGGCCATAAAAAAGAATGAAATCTTGTCAATTGCAACCACATGGATAGACCTAAAGTGTACTCTGCTAAGTGAAATAACTCATACAAAGACAAACACCATATGATTTCACTTACATGTGCAATCTAAAAATAAAGCAAACGAAGAAGCAAAATAAACAGACTCAGATACAGAGAATGAACTGTTGGTTGCCAGAGAGGAAGAGAATAGGGGGTGTGAACAAAATAAGTGAAGGAGATTAATGATCTTCTAATTATAAAATAAATAAGTCATGGGGATGAGAAGTACAGCATAGGGAATATAGTCAATAATAGTGTAATAACTATATGGTGACAGATAGTAACTAGACATACCATGGTGACCATTTCTTGGTGTATATAAATATCAAGTCACTATGTTGTACACCTGAGACTAATACAATATTGTATGTCAATTATTGTTCAATACAAAAAGTAAAAAGAAGTAAAGCTCTCTTTTCCCATGGAGATGTAAGTCAGTTATGAAAAGTATACATTCTCAGCTTGGAGAAATATGGAAAAAGAAATTATCACCACTCTTTCTGTCAGTTGTGAAAGTTGTCTTAAAAGAATTAAGATTCCCTTTTTAAGCCAAAATCTAAAATTAGAATGTATATAAGCCCCCACAGACATTAAATAGCAGTCTACTTAAAATTAGGATTTAAGAAAAAGGAATTATTTCAAAGTGTAGAACTTCTTGGACTTGCTCAAGCACTTCCTAATGATAAAACTGTCTATGAATTTTACTCCTTAATTCTTTTCCATCTGCTTAATTTTCTAAGATAAGTTCTTTTTTTATAATTTTATTGAGGGATAATTGGCTATTATTACTGTATATATTTAAAGTGTACAATGTAATGATTTGATATGCATATACATTGTAAAATGATTACTAAGGGGCGCCTGGGTGGCTCAGTCAGTGAATCGTCTGCCTTCAGTTCAAGTCATGATCCCAGGGTCCTGGGATCAAGTCCCACGTTGCGCTCCCTGCTCAACAGAGAGCCTGATTCTCCCTCTCCCCCTGCTCCCCTGCTCCTGCTCTCTCGCTTACACTATCTCAAATAAATAAATAAAATCTTTGAAAAATACTTAAAAAAATAAAATAAAATGATTAAGAAGATCAAGATAATAAACACATCCACCATCCCACATAGTTAATAGTTAACATGGTTAACTCGTGTGTGTTTGTGTTGTGTGTGTGTGTGTGTGTGTGTGAATGCTTAAGTCTCCTCCCCTTGAGTGTGACCCTCTCCTAACAAATAGAATTTTCTGTATTTGTGGTAAAATCATTCCTAACTGAGACTTAAGATGAATATTTGCTTAAACATGGTGCCCTCAAGGTGAGCAACAGAATATGTGTGGACCTGAGACATTCTACCTGAGTTGAGAATCCCCTTCCCCCTGGCTGAGAGTCCTCCAGCCAGGGAGTTCCCTCAATGCCTCAGTGTTTCATCGGCAAGATGGAGATAATTCGACTTTCACCATAGGACTGTCATGGCCGTTAGTTGCCTTGCCCATATTATACAACAAATATAAATTTGCATATTTTGAGAGTTTAAAAAGCAAAAATTTAGTCTTCCAAATCTTCAAAAATCACAGAATCCTCACAAAAATGTGAAGTCTATCAACTACAAATTTAGAGCCTATAGATAATCTGCTACTGTACATAATCACCGTATTTTGGACAGATGTGAAATGAATTTGGTTTTTAACTCTTCAATGAAGAAAATTTCAAATATATACAAAGGCAAAGAGATTCACATACGGAATCTCCATCTACATATCACCCAATGTCAGCAGTTTGTCAACAGATTTCCGATCTTGTATAATGTCACTTTCCCCATAAATACAGAGTGACTTTTTCAAGTCATTTATAAGGCACTTTTATTTCACACACAAAAAATGAATATGTCTGTATCTCCAGAACTAGCAGCATTTTCTGGTTTTCCCATATGTGTTCTGAATGTGAGACTTCAGACTGAGGCCTTACTAATGGCAGTTGAAAAAGCATGGATTTGGGGGTGCCTGGGTGGCTCAGTTGGTTAAGCGACTGCCTTCAGCTCAGGTCCTGGGATCGAGTCCCACATCGGGCTCCCGGCTTGGCGGGGAGCCTGCTTCTCCCTCTGACCCTCTCCCCTCTCATGCTGTTTCTCTCTCGCTCGCTCTCTAAAAAATAAATAAAATCTTTAAAAAATAAAAAAAATAAAAAGGACTTAAGAAAAAAAAAAAAGAAAAAGCATGGATTTTGAAGCTGTCTCTAGACTGGTTAAAATTCTAGTTCACCACTTCCTAGCTATGTGATCAGGAGCAAGTAACTTCATTTCCTCTGAGCCTCAGTTTTTTCAGCTGCAAAGAGAAGCAGAACAGCTGTTAGGACCCACTCTCCAGGCTCACTTTTTTTTTTTAAGATTTATTTATTTATTTATTTGAGAGAGAGCACACGCACACACATGGAGGGGGCGTGGGGATCAGGGGGAGAGGAAGAGAAGCAGACTCCCCACGGAGCAGGGAGTTTGAAAACGTGGGGCTCCATCCCAGGACCCCAGGATCATGACCTGAGCCGAAGGCAGACGCTTAACCTACTGAGCCACTCAGGTGCCCCATCCAGACTCATTTGAGAAATAAATAGCAAAACAATGGTGAGTAATAGCTATAATTTACTAAAGAAGCCAGCCACCGCCCTAAGCACTTCTCCTGTAGTATCTTCAGTACTTGCCTGGTGCTCGGCAAATGTTCCCTTTCAGTCTTTGGAGCAGGTTTTGCTACAACAAAGATGACCAAGTCATGGCTGTGGTTATGGTAGGCTGGTGAGAACAAGTAGTGCCCGACCAGAGTCCTCCACAACATGGGGAGGGGAGGCGCCGAAGAAAGCCTTCTCACACTTACAAACCAGTCCAGTGGTCTGGAACAGGGAGGGTGAGAGATGGAATAAGGTGGAAGGAATGAGGATCAAAGGAACTAGGGAGTCAGGAAGAGAGGAGAGTACCATGTCTCTGGTCCCTCTCTAGTGGTCTCACACACCAGCTTTCCGGACTTCACACAGCCCCTCCCAGCAGTTACCTTGGAGGCTCGGTAGCCAGTCCACACTCAGGCCTGCTAAGGGGGAAGGCCAGGATTCAAACCCATATTCATCTCAGGATGCTTGTTTCACTCCACACGGCCCACATCATGCCCTTTTCAAATTATTGGAAGGACAGTTACTGTTTTACAAAGTGGCCTCTGGGATGACATGTTAGACATGGCTTTGGGCATGGGGAATGTCAGGATGGGATGGGGTAGGGAGGCAGACATGTGGCCTGACTTGGCCCCGGAAAGACCATTATTCTGGAAGACACTGCCTCACAACCCCCGAGGCTTCTGGAGCTCCCATTACTGTTTGATTGGCCTGCCTGTGTTTAATCTGCAAATGAGGGCTGCCTAAGATGTGCCCATCAGCAGTCCTGACCACCTCAGAGGATATAAAGGCTTCCTGGCCTTGGGAACCCAGACTTTTTCCAAGAAATGCTTAGAACAGCAATAAGCTGGGAATGGATTCTAAGAGTTAGGAAGGAATGATTCTAAAATCAATGTTTACTAGCAAGGAAAGCCTTCTCTTTTTTCTGTTTCTCTCTCCAGAGGACTTTGTGTCTAAACTGGGCTTTAAATATAAAGTAGGAGATCTACTAATCTTCTCAAAGGGGGTCTGGGAATTCATAAGAATCAAGTGGGAGATGAATTTAAAATGCACATTCCCAGGCTCTACCCCCAAAATTCTAATTCAGAGGGATCAAGAATCAGCTTTTTATTTTATTTATTTATTTATTTATTTATTTAAAAAAATTTTTTTATTTATTTGACAGAGAAAGAGAGAGAGCGCGCACACAAGCAGGGGGAGTAGCAGAGGGAGAGAGAGAAGCAGATGCTTAATGACTGAGCTACCCAGGCGCCCCAAGAATCAGCTTTTTAAAAAGTAAGTGCCCAGGGCGCCTGGGTGGCTCAGTTGGTTAAGCGACTGCCTTCGGCTCAGGTCATGATCCTGGAGTCCCGGGATCGAGTCCCACATCAGGCTCCCTGCTCAGCGGGGAGTCTGCTTCTCCCTCTGACCCTCCTCCCTCTCATGCTCTCTATCTCTCATTCTCTCTCTCGCAAATAAATAAAATCTTAAAAAAAAATAAAATAAAATAAAATAAAAAGTAAGTGCCCAGGTGTTTTTGGACATTTCCCTGAAATTGGCCTGGAGCCCATTGCATCATATAAGTGCCTGGAGTCTTGTGAAAAATAGAAATTCCGTAGATAACCTGAATTTTAATCAGCAGGAGCCGAGTTGGTGGGGGGAGGGTGAGGAAGGAAGCCTAGGATTCTGCATTTTATTTTATTTTATTTAGGCTTATTTATTTATTTTTAAGTGATCTCTATACCCATTGTGGAGCTTGAACCTATGACCCCGAGATCAAGAGTCAAACACTCCTCCGACTGAGCCAGCCAGGCACCCCTGGATTCTGCATTTTAAAGAGGCTTTCCAGGTGAAGGTTTACTAGTAAATTTTAAGAACTACCTGCCTAGGGAATAACAAAATATTCTCTTAGAAGGGCCATGGCCTGGAGGACCTATTTCTGCTGAATCTCATTAAGCTACTTTGGGTGTATGTTCATGTGGAAACCACAACCCCAAGACTCAACTGAGGAATGAGAAAAAGACAGGGTACTGAGAATAGGAATTGAGTAATAACCAACAATGGCTCCACATTAAAGAATCTTTGTAAAGTTTCTCCAATAGCAACACCACAGCACATTGGCTCTCTATTCATCCTTACTTGGCCTGCAGTCTAAGTTTTCTTACATGTAGATGCTCAATAAATACTCATTAAGTTGACTTGAATATAATCCCCTTTGGAGAGCCATACTTTCAACAGGTACTTCCATAAACTTTGATATATTTTTTCCTGGTGGTGTTTAGACAAATATACATGTGTATACACGCAAGGGGCAGAAGAGGTGACGGTGAACAAAAGTGGGTTTGATAAAGTAAGAAAGATAAAACTTAATGAACTGCTAAGCAGACTTCAGCTGTAAGTTAGGGAAAACATAACTACAAGTTCTAATTTTGGTTTACTTCCTCTTTTGCCCCAGGATCTTAAGTAAGCTACTTTCATTTCTCTATTTCAACTGTGTTTTTTTTTTTTTTAAGGAATATGCTTTGTGGAATTATTTTAAGTAAGTAATAAGAGTTTGGAAAGCACCTTTTACTTTTAGCCAAAATTGTGAAGAGAATCTCCACCATCTGGCATCTAGGCCAATTCAATGAGACAAGTAGTTTCTTTCTTTTTTTTTTTTTTAAGATTTTAATTATTAATTTGACACAGAGAGAGAGCACAAGCAGGGGGAGCGACAGGCAGAGGGAGAGGGAGAAGCGGGCTCCCCACTGAGCAGAGAGCTGGACACAGGATTCTATTCCCAGGACTCTGGGATCATGACCTGAACCAAAGGCAGACGCTTAACCAACTGAGCCACCCAGGTGCCCCAAGTAGTTTCTTTCCTTCTTTTCTTCTTTCTATAAACTAAAGATCATTTAGTAAATGTTAATTGAGGATTCATTATATGCTAGAAGCTATGATGACTTCTACCCACTATCGTTGAAGAAGCAGGAGAATCAAGGGAAAAGCAGAAGTTGAAGGATCAGGGAAAAGTCACTGGCCAATCCTCTGTTAGTGCTGGCAGAGGTGGGCAAGATGGAGTTTGCAAAGCCATCTGAGAAACCAGGCACTTCAGCTGTGAGAGTGGAACAGCCCAGCCTGGAGTCACTGCTGGTCAGCAGGGCCTGCACTTGAGAGAAGAGCCAGGTATGGGGCAGGCAAGAGCAAGAACATGCGGAACCTGCCACCAGTGTAGTGGAGAGTGGGGACAACTGACATATGCAAACCTCTCTGCGTGTTTCTTCCAGAGCATGACTGCTCATTCACTACTACCTTCCAAATCTCATACTGGGCTTTTTTTCCCCCAACTCTAAGGCAAATCACACAAGGAAGAGGATTCTGAAAACTGTAGTTCCAGTTCATCCAAAGAAACACCATACAAATGAGGAATTGGGTCAAGAAGTGATGAAAGTTGACCAAGAGGCCAATGCATGATTAAAGTTGACACAATGCAAAGATTCTGAGCAAAAGTGCTTATTCAGATCCCAAGCTGTTTTTAACTCCTCAGGACTTTAAGTGTGGTCTCCTGTGTCAGCACTAGAACTGTCCCACCTACAACAAACTAGTTGCATAACATGAAGGTGGAGTCAGCTCATAAATGTAAGTCTGATACCCCAACACAATGACCACAGATGCAACAATTAATAACACAGTTACAGACGTCAGTGTGACACAACAGCTATCAACAATCAATTTAAGATTTAATCTTTTATCAGATTCAGATTTATGAGGTACAGACTGCTTATCTGTTCAAATATTTATTAATGCTTACTTTATGCTACATGGAAGAAAAGTGAAACATCCTACTCGTCTCTGCATGAACCAAACACATGCCCTTCTACCCATTCTTGTTTACAACACCTCAGCTCCCCTTCCCAAGCATACCAGATCCCCCACAAGGTTGACAATAAATAAAACCAACTGATAAGGGAAAAAGAAAGAGACCCTGAGCCTCAAGATAAAGTCACAAGCCCTCAGGTTTCATAGCCCTAGTCCAGAAGGATTGGTCATAACTCCTTAAATTAAGATGCTATAGTTAAAAATAGCAGAACATCCAGGAAACTAGTTTAAATCAAAAGGGGGATTTAAAATGAGGATACTTGCCTATCTCACAAGACACAAGGGCAAGGAATGCAGCCAACCCTCAGACGGGCTGAAATCAAGAAGTAGGAAGCCAGGAACACTCCACTCCATCTCATTCCTGCTTCTCTCTGTGCATTTGCTCCTTCTCCCTACAAAGATTTCTCTGTTCCTCAAAGCACGAGATGGAATACTGCTGCCCCTCCTGAGTTTGAAGTGATAGTTTGAAGCAAATGGAGACTGACTTTCTTTCAGTCCTAATACCAAATAGGGAGAGAATCCGATTAGTTAAACTTGGGTTCAGTATTCTCTCCTTGAACCAGTTAGCCTTGGTGGTGATGGGAGAACAGGAGAACTTCATTACAAACCTGCGCCAGGACCCCATCTCAGTGGGTAAGGGAGCACCCAGTGTCAACACTCAGACTTTTACTTATAGAAGATTCAAGGTTAATCTAATGCTAGTCAAGCATATGGAGATAAATGGCTTCCTAGGGAGACTCCAGAAATCAAGCCTACTCTTCAGCTTCCTACAGTGACAAGAACAGCAGGAGCCAATGTGAAGTTAGAGGCCTAAAAATAAGAACATTGGGGAAACTGTAATAAAGTCAGGATTACTGAAACAAAATATGTCCAGGAGTGTAGTACACATTGTTGATTCCCTTCCAAAATCATTTCCCCACTTCTTTACTGTTATAGCTCTGGTCTTGTTCAGGTATCTATGCTCCTGCACTTGGTCATGTTCGTGTATGGATGCCAGTTACTTCCTAAGCTCCTAAAGGTGAATCCTGATTAATTTAAGCCAATCAAGGTAGTACCATTCCCTTTATCTCTCATGTAGACTTGGGCAGGTGATATAGTCTCACCGATGAGAATGGGTGTTCTGGGAAAGAACTTAGAAAAGATACTGATGAAGAGATTACCTTTTCCTCCTTTATACCTTCTGAGTATCTGGATATTGGATACACCTGGAATTGCTGTAGCCATCTTATGAACATAAGGAGAGCTGATCTGAGGAAAAAAAGAGGGGTTGGGGGGAAGCTGGAAAATGGAAAGACCAGGTTCAATGATAATTCCTTTGTTAGTGAATTAACTATCCTTGGAGCCCATCCTGCATTGAGACCAATGATATGAGAAAAACTTTATTGTTTAAACCACTTTGAGTTGATGTTCATTTACTTGCTGCTGCAGGCAACCCAACCAAAACAGGGGATATAGTGGGAATGAAAGCTAAAAAGACAAGCAGATAAGATTCCACACACAAAAACAAGAGTCAGAATGAAGTCAGACTTTTCAGCAACAACCCTGAAAAGCTAGATGATGAAATTATGAAGGGAAAGCTTTTCCAAGATAGAATTTTCAGACCCGCCAACTTATCATTTAAGTATGAAAGTAGAATGGGGCTATTTTAGTACACAAAATATATCTCAAATATATACCTGCACTGAATTCCTTTATAGGAAACTAGAAAGAACGTGCTTCTCCAAAATGAGGGAATAAACCAAAAAGAGAAAGACATGGGATCCAGTACGCAAGAACCTCCCTTCTGAAAGGAAGACAGTAGACAAGACCAGACCTCCATCATGAGGGGAAGACAGGTACAGTAAGTAAATAAGACTTTCCTCATGGGAAGTGAAGAAAGGTCCCGGGGGCGCCTGGGTGGCTCAGTCGTTAAGCATCTGCCTTCGGCTCAGGTCATGGTCCCAGGGTCCTGGGATCGAGCCCCGCATTGGGCTCCCTGCTCGGCTGGAAGCCTGCTTCTCCCTCTCCCACTCCCCCTGCTTGTGTTCCCTCTCTCGCTGTGTCTCTCTCTCTGTCAAATAAATAAATGAAATCTTTAAAAAAAAAAAAAAAAAAAAGAAAGTTCCCAGAAAGATAATCATGGGCAAACATTGAGGGCACTTCTATAAGGGCCACAAGCACCTTTGGCACCTGGCAGGATGTGTGGCAGGACAGGTGTGAATGTGGGTGTGTGTGAAAGAAGAGTATAATTTTCAGTAGTAGAAAGTCCATAGATACCTAAATTTTTTTATTAAGTTTTCTATTTTAACTCCAGTATAGTTAACATATAGTGTTATATTCATTCCAGGTATATAATACAGTGATTCAACAATTCTATACTTTACACAGTGCTCATCATGATAAAGTATAATCTTAATCCCCTTCACCTATATCTCTCTTTTTTTCTTTCACTCATTTGTTTTGTTTCTTAAATTCCACATATGAATGAAATCATGGTATTTATCTTTCTCTGACTGACTTACTTCACTTAGCATTATACTCTCTAGCTCCATCCATGTTGTTGCAAATGGCAAGATTTCATTATTTTTTATGGCTCAATAATATTCCATTGTGTATATATATATATATATATATATATATATATATATATACCACCTCTTCTTCATCATTCATCTATCAATGGACCCAAGCTGCTTCCCTAATTTGGCTATTGTAAATAATGCTACTATAAACATAGGGGTGCATGTATCCTTTTGAATTAATGTTTTTGTATTTGGGGGGTAAATACCCAGTAGTACAATTACTGGATCACACGGTATTTCTATTTTTAATTTTTTAAGGAACCTCCATACTGTTTTCCATGTGGCTGCACCAGTTTGCATTCTCACCAACAGTGCACGAGGGTTCATTTTCTCCACATCCTCGCCAACACTTGTTGTTTCTTGTGTTTTTTATTTTAGCCATTCTGACAGGTGTGAGGTGATATCTCATTGTAGTTTTGATTTGCATTTTCCTGATGGTGAGTGATAATGAACATCTTTTCATGTATCTGTGCACCATCTGTATGTCTTCTTTGGAAAAATGTCTGTTCATGTCTTCTACCCATTTTTTAATTGGATTATTTGTTTTTTGGGTGTTGAGTAGTGTAAGTTATTTATATACTTTGGATACTAACCCTTTATTGCATATATCATTTGCAAATATCTTCTGTGCAGAAACTTTTTAAAAAAGATTTTATTTATTTGAGAGAAAGAGAGAGAACACGAGTAGGGGAAGGGGCAGAGGGAAAGAATATCCAAGCAGGTTCCTGCTGAGCACAGAGCCCGATGTGAGGCTCGACTTCATGACCCATGAGATCAGGACCTGATCCAAGAGTTGGACACTTAACCGACTGAGCCACCCAGGCACCCCAGAAACTTTTTATTTTGATCTAGTCCCAATAGTTTATTTTTGCTTTTATTTCTCTTGCCTCAGGAGACATATCTAGAAAACTCTTGCAATGGCCAGTGTCAGAGACATTACTGCCTGGGCTCTCTTCGAGGATTTTTATGGGTTCAGGTCTCAAATTTAGGTCTTTAACCCATTTTAAGTTTATTTTTGTGTCTGGTGTAAGAAAGTGGTCCAGGGGGCGCCTGGGTGGCTCAGTTGGTTAAGCAACTGCCTTCGGCTCAGGTCATGATCCTGGAGTCCCTGGATCGAGTCCCACATCGGGCTCCCTGCTCGGCAGGGAGTCTGCTTCTCCCTCTGACCCTCCCCCCTCTCATGTGCTCTCTCTCTCATTCTCTCTCTCTCAAATAAATAAATAAAATCTTTAAAAAAAAAAAAAAAAGAAAAGAGAAAGTGGTCCAGTTTCATTCTTTTGCATGCTGCTGTCCAGTTTTCCCAATACCATTTGCTGAAGAGACTGTCTTTTTCCCATTGCATGTTCTTTCCTGCTTTGTTGAAGATTAATTGGCCATATAATTGTGGGTTTATTTCTGGGTTTTCTATTCTGTTCTATTAATCCATGTGTCTATTTTGGTGCCAGGACCACGTAATGTTTTGATTACTACAGCTTCATAATATAACTTGAAGTCTGGAATTGTGATACCTCCAATTTTGTTTTTCTTTTTCAAGATTGCTTTGGCTATTCAGGGTCTTCTGTGGTTCCATACAAATTTTAGGACCATTTGTTCCAGTTCTGTGAAAAATGCTGTTGGTATTTTGATAGGGATTACATTAAATCTGTAGATTGCTTTGAGTAGGATAGACATTTTAACAATATTTGTTCTTCCAATCCATGAGCATGAAATGTCTGTTTCTTTGTATTGTCTTCAATTTCTTTCATCAGTGTTTTATAGTTTTCAGAGTACAGGTCTTTCACCTCTTTGGTTAAATTTATTCCTAGGTGGGCGCCTGGGTGGCTCAGTTGGTTAGGCGACTGCCTTCGGCTCGGGTCATGATCCTGGAGTCCCAGGATCAAGTCCCGCATCAGGCTCCCTGCTCGGCAGGGAGTCTGCTTCTCCCTCTCCCACTCCCCGTTTGTGTTCCCTCTCTCGCTGTGTCTTTCTCTGTCAAATAAATAAATAAAATCTTTAAAAAAAAAATTTATTCCTAGGTATTTTATTATCTTTGGTGCAATTGTAAATGGGATTGTTTTCTTCATTTCTCTTTCTGCTGCTTTATTATTGGTATATAGAAATGCAACAGAGGGGCGCCTGGGTGGCTCAGTTGGTTAAGCATCTGCCTTCGGCTCAGGTCATGATCCCAGGGTCCTGGGATTGAGTCCTGCGTCGGGCTTCTTGCTCAGCAGGGAGCCTGCTTCTCCCTCTCTCTCTGCTGCTCCCCCTGCTTGTGCTCTCTCTCACTCTCTCTGTCAAATAAATAAATAATTTTTTTTTTAAATGCAACAGATTTCTGTACATTGATTTGTATCCTACAGCTTTACTGAATTCATTTATCAGTTCTAGCATTGTTTTGGTGGAGTCTTTAGGATTTTCTTTTTTTTTTGTTTAAGATTTTATTTATTTATTTGAGAGAGAGAATGAGAGAGAGAGAGAGAGAGAGGGAAGAGGGCAGAGGGAGAAGCAGACTCCCCGCCGAGCAGGGAGCCCGATGCGGGACTCGATCCCGGGACTCCAGGATCATGACCTGAGCTGAAGGCAGTCGCTTAACCAATTGAGCCACCCAGGCGCCCTAGGATTTTCTATATATAGTATCATGTCATGTGCGAATAGTAAAAGTTTTACTTCTTCCTTACCAATTTGGATGCCTTTTATTTCTTTTTGTTGCCTGATTGCTGTGACTAGAACTTCCAGTACTATGCTGAATGGAAGTGGTGAGCATAGACATCCTTGTCTTTTTCCTGACCCTAGGGAGAAATCTTTCAGTTTTTTCCCATGGAGCATGATGTTAGCTGTGGTTTTTCACATAAGGCCTTTATTGTGTTGAGATATGTTCCCTCTAAACCTACTTTGTTGAGGGTTTTTATCATGAATGGATGTTGTACTTTGTCAAATACTTTTTCTGCATCTATCTGAAATGGTCATATGGTTTTTATCCTTTCTCTTATTGATGTAATGTAGCACATTGATTGATTTGCGAATATCGAAGCACTCTTGCATCCCAGAAATAACTTCCACTTGATCGTGGCAAATTATTTTTTTAATGTATTGTTGGATTCTGTTTGCTAGTATTTTGTTGAGGACTTTTGCATCTATGTTCATCAGAGATATTGTCTTGTAGTTCTCTTTTTTGTGGTATCTTTATCTGCTTTTGGTATCAGTGTAATGCTGCCTCATAGAATGAACTTGGAAGTTTTTCTTCCTTTCTATTTTTGGAATAGTTTGAGAAGAATAGATATTAACTGGTTTTTTTTTTTTAAAAGACTTTATTTATTTATTTGAGAGAGAGAATAAGATAGAGAGAGAGAGCATGAGAGGGAGGAGGGTCAGAGGGAGAAGCAGACCCCCTGTCGAGCAGGGAGCCCGACGCGGGACTCGATCCCGGGTCTCCAGGATCATGACCTGAGCTGAAGGCAGTCGCTTAACCAACTGAGCCACCCAGGCGCCCCTTTTTTTTTGTTTTTTTAAAGATTTTATTTATTTATTTGAGAGAGAGAGAATGAGAGAGAGAGAGCATGAGAAGGAGGAAGGTCAGAGGGAGAAGCAGACTCCCTGCTGAGCAGGGAGCCCGACGTGGGACTCGATCCAGGGACTCCAGGATCATGGCCTGAGCCGAAGGCAGTCGCCCAACCGACTGAGCCACCCAGGCGCCCCAGATATTAACTGCTTTTTAAATGTCTGGTAGAATTCGTGTTGAAGCTCTCTGGTCCTGGACCTCTGTTTGTTTGAAACTTTCTTAATTGAGTAGCAACATAAACATTTTATTTAGAGATATGGAGGAAGATATGAACAAGAGTGAAAGTTGTAGCCTCCACGGAAAAGGAAATGTGATAAGCAGGAGACTGCCTGTGATAAAAGATTATCACAATCTTTTACACTCTTTGTTTTGCTGTGGACATTTTAAACTGTGATTTAAAACATTTTAATGACAGGATATAAAAAGAAACAATCATTGCAAAAGGAAAAGGAAGGTAGGCTTAGGTAAAAAACTTAGGTATAAATGTGAAATATGAGAATGCCTGGGTGGCTCAATTGGTTAAGTGTCCGACTCTTGGTTTCAGCTCAGGTCATGATCTCAGGGTTGTGAGATTGAGCTCAGCATTGGGCTCCCCGCTCAGCAGGGAGTTTGCTTGAGATTTTTTTCCCCTCCCTCTCCTTCCTCCTCTGCTCCCCCACAACTTGTATTCTCTCTCTCTCTCTCAAATAAATAAATAAAATATTTTTTAAAAAGAAATGTGGAAAATGGTCCCAAAGGACAGGGAGTGAGTGGCCTCTATTGGTTGTAGCTGTTTGCGTGGCAGGAGGTCCTTGAATGCCATCTAAGGAGGGCAAAATTTATCGTGGAATAAATAGGATTTGAGGAGTTTCAGTGTGGACATGATGCAATCAGATTAATCCTTGGGAAAATGGAAATCACTACATGGCAGGATGGAGAATGATTAGGAAACATAATAACTAGGGGCAGAAAGACCAGTTAGAAAGTTTTGCACAGGGGTGCCTGGCTGGCTCAGTCGGTTAAGCGTCTGCGTTTGGCTCAGGTCATGATCCCAGGACCCTGGGATCAAGCCCCGCATAGGGCTCCCTGCTCCGAGGGAAGCCTGCTTCTCCCTCTCCTGCTCCCCCCTGCTTGTGTTCCCTCTCTCACTGTCTCTCTGTCAAATAAATAAAATCTTAAAAAAAAAAAAAAAAAGTTTTGCACAAAATAACCAAGTCAGAAGGGAAGTCTGGAACCAGAGTGGAGGTGATGAGAAGCAGAACAACTGTGGGGAAACTGAGGAGAAAGGCTTGGTGACTTATTGGATGTAAGCACTATTGAGGGAGGGAAGAAACAGAGAAGACTCTGTTTTGAACAGTAGTGAGATCCCAGGGGCAGCCCATTTTCATAGGAATTTCCCTAACTCATTAGTTCTGTGGAATAAAGTCAAATTGGAATAATTCTTTTTATCCCACCCCATCTGACACCCTGCTCTTGGGACTATCCAACACACAGGTCAGATCTTTTACCACAAATTTTATATTAATAGGCTTAATTAACATGAAAGCATTACATACTAATTTCATAGCTGGTATATGGGACTGAAAAGCCCCTGGAACTCCACCAAGTTCCTGGCCTCCTGAGCTTAGATGAAGATTTTGGAAAGTTTTCAGAGTCTTTTTGTTTTTGTTTATTTCTGTGACTTATTTTCACTGCTGCAACATGCCTTCCTGGTGTTCTCATTAAGAATACTGAGTGTTCACAACACGCCAGGCATTTGACTTATTTTTTCCCTTTCTATCCTTATACTGTCCTATTTACAAATGAAGAGCTGAGGCTTGGAAATGTTAAAGGACCTGTTATCAATACATCATTTAACTGATAAATCCAAAGCTAGGATCCACCTCACTCTTGGTGTGGATCCAACGCTTGGTCCCCGAACCACTATAGGACCCTGTGCTCCCACTGTGAGCAGCTCCACTCTACCTTCCTGGAACGAACATTTCCCAATAGTCAATGCCTGCCTTTATCCTTATGCAAGCTGCTTCGCCTGCTCTCAAAATGGTATTTGGAGACCAATATCTGGGGACTGGTTTTGCTCATTGCTGTAGGAGATGCCACTACTCCCAAGTTTTTTCAGGAGGCATATCTAATCAATACATGTGTGTACATGTGTGTTATGCATGGATGGACATGTATATGTGAACACACATATGTAAATGCATGTACATGCATTTATATCTACATTTGTATATTGATCTCTATATAACAAAAACTACGAGTTTATACCAATACCTCCAATCCTAATCCACCACAAATTTCATTCCAGTTTTCTTCCCTTCTATACTTTTAATCCCTTCTCCAATAGTGAGAAACCTGGCCCTTATTATCCTTAGTATTTGATCAATATTCCTGAATGTAATCCATCTCCCATCACCCATCCTCTCCCCCATGCAGATACCCTGCTCATCTCACTTGTATTCCAATGCTCTATTCCAGGTTATTCCTCCCTCAGTGTGAAAGCCCTCTCACACCATTTGGGCTCTCAAGTGCACTAAGCTGCCCCATGGCATGAATGCCTTTCATTGCACATTCAGGTTCTGACTCCCCACACTAGGCTGCTCCCGTGTGTAGATGCCTTCCTTTCTTGGGTTCCAGCACCCAGTTCTGAACCACTGCCATACATGGATGTCCTCCTAGCTTCTGTGGGTCTGACCCTTCACATCCGGCTACCCCTGAGTGGATATCCTTCTCACCTTATTCAGGCTCTGATGTCCTATGCTTATGAGTCTTTTTTTTTTTTTTTTAATATTCTTAGGACTCACCTAAAGTACTTGTGAGATCTTATGTGTAAAAGAAACAGAGATAAGCTTTTGTATAAACCATCAGGTTTAAAAGCAGCAAGGGTGGTAAATAAACAAATAAAAATTAAAAATAAGTTGTACACTTGAAGTCAACTATATTCAAATAAAAAAATTACAAAAAAAAGCAGCGTGGCATGTTAAAAATCAAGTGGCAAAAAGAAAAAATGGATAAATTGGACTTCAAAAATTTTAAATTTGTGCTTCAAAGGACACTGTGGAAAGAAAGTGGAAAGACAACCCACAGAATGGGAAAAACATTTGCATAAATATATATGAACAGACCTTCTTCCAGTGAAGATATACAAATGGCCAACAATTACATGAAAAGATGTTCAGCATCATTATTCATTAGGGAAATACAAATCAAAACCATGAGATACCACCTAACATCTACTAGGATGGCTGTAATTTTTTAAAATACAGATAATAAAAAGATCAGGCTAGGATGTGGTGAAATTGGAACTTTCCTACACTCTTGTTGTGAATGTAAAGTGATACAGCCACTTAGGAAAACAACCTGGCAGTTCCTCAAAAAGTTAAACAGTGTTACCATTTGACCCAGCAATTCCACCCTTAAAAATATACCCAAGGGAAATGAAAATATATTTCCACCCAAAAACAATACCCCAAGCTGGAAACAACCCAAACATGCATCAACTAATGAATGGGATAAACTAAAGGTGGTATATCTATACAGAGGAATATTAGTCAACCATAAAAAAGGAATGAACTACTAATACATGCAACATAGATGAACCTTGAAAACGTTATGCTAAGTGAAAGATGCCAGTCACAAAAGATCACATATTATATTATTCCATTTATGTTGAATGTCCAGAATAGGAAAATCTACAGAGACAAAAAGTAGGTAGTGGTTGCCTAAGGCTGGTGAGGATGGGGGAATTAAGGGGAAAGGGAATGATAGTGAAAGGATACAGAGTTTCTCCTGGGGATGCTGAAGTGTTGTAAAATTGATGGTGATGAGGGTCATACAACTCTGTGCATTACAAAAAGCTGTTGAATTGTGCATTGTAAATGAGGGATTTATATGGTATGAACTATATCTGAATAAAAAAAAGCTCTCTGTAGGACGAGGAGGTGAGGAAAGGGCTTTACCAATTTCTAAGTTACTCTTCCTACACAACCCTGTCTCTCATATACCCAGTTATCCTTGAATTCAAGTCAGGGTCCTCCCCAAGGGCTAATCACCAGGTCTTTGGCTCCTGCAACATTTTCATATATGTTTTCTTGTCAGAATGAACAATAAAGACAAAGGAAAGGGAAAAGATACAATAAATATTCTTTTTTTCTCCCACACCTCCTCCTCTCCTTTTTTATTGTAGAGCCCTGCATTTCCTTGGGAAACTACCCCCACCTCACTTCTAGTATTCATAGTTTGGGTGCACCTGACCCCATCCCAGAATGATCACATGACATTGGCATCAGCTGATCAACATAAATACCACCAGCTTGGCTACAGTGATTGGCTCAAGGATGAAAGAGGGAATCAAGTTAACCCAAACAGCATATATCCCAGAACTTTTGGGAGAGTTTGCAGCAAAAGACGCTCTTTCCATCTTGGAACTGTGAAAATACAAGCCTGAAACTCCTGGGAACAACACACCTAACCCATGATGAACAGAGCCAGGGGATGAAGTGGGGCACCTTCCTGAAACATACTTGAGCATCTGAATTCAGCCATGTTAGAAGTTAGATTTACTCATGGATTTTAAATCTATAAGAGCTAACAACTCCCCTTTTCCCCTTTTTGTTTTATTTTGTTTAGTCGTGTTTGAGTTGAGCTATCTGTAATGTGTGAAAGAAAGAATATGCCCAGATACAGACATACACCAAAGATCAACTATAATAGGAAGGAGGATATCCAAATGAAAAAACAGGGTATTGGTAGGTTGAGCTCTATATTTAGTACATAACAAGTTTTATGTTTTTTTGACCATCTACTTTACGGAGCTAGGAAAACTAAGGCTCATGGTCACACTTAGTCAATGACAGATCCATGACTTAAACTCAGGACTTCTGAGTTTATAACACTGTGCCACAAAACTACCACACATAGCTATGTAATATAAAGCAATGTATATGTATATACATTTATAATTTATACCCACTTCAGCTATCTGCTCTAAACTTTGAAATAGTAGTATAAGGCAGAGTCAGATAGGAGTCTGTCAATGGTAACCTCCTAAATATCTTGACCCTTACATCCCCACGGCCACTGTCTATGATTAGCTCTCACCTTCCAAGTTCCTTGCTCAAAAAAAATTCTACATTTACTTCTATTAAAATATATTTTTATCTTTCATATCTATGCTCTTAAATAATCTTTAGTTTCCCTTTGTACATAATGTTAGGAAGGGATCCAGTTTTATTGTCTCCACATGGCAATCTCATTTCTTATTTATTTCTGTATCAACAACATCCAGCATTTATTACTATTTCTTTGTGATATGCCCTAATATCTGATAAAGCAAGATCTACTTTTTATTCTACTTTTCCAAGGTTGACTTAACTATTTACGGACTTTTCTCTGTGAGTGAGTTTTTCAAGTTCCTTAAAATTTTCAACCAAAATTTTGATTGAGTTTGCATTGAATTTATAGATTAATTTGGGGAAGTTAATATCTTTATAATAAGTTATCCAACCCAAATGCATGGAATGTCTTCTTACTCGTTCAGATCATCCTCTAGGTCCTTTATTACAGTTTGACGTTTTTCTCTATAAATGTATTGCTGCTAAGTTAAATGGTATCTTTTCTTAAATTATATTTTCTAGTTTATTGTTGCTGACGTAGAGGAATGAAACTAATTTGTGTATGCTGTGCTGGTATGAGAAACATTATTCAATTCTCTTATTAGTTCTGGTAAGTTCATGATTTGATTCTGTTATTCTTTATTGATGATTATATTATCTGGAAAAATATCACAGTTTTATCTTTTCTCTTATACCCCTTCAGCTTTTTTTTTTCTTTCCTAATACCATTGGCCAAGACCACTAATGCTACACTAAAAATCACCAGTAATATTGGACACTGTTTTCTTTTTCCCGATCTCAAAGGAATACATTTTAGATTTTTCTGTTTGTTGTCAGATTCACTGTTGAGTTTATATTGCACATTAATTATACCTTAAAACTTGGGTAGAAATTGGAGTGCCTGGCTGGCTCATTTAGGAGAGCATGTGACTCTTGATCTCAGGGTCATGAATTCAAGCCCCACACTGGGTGTAAAGATTACTTAAATAAATAAACTTTTAAAAATAAATAAACAAACTTAAAAAAAAACTTGGGTAGAAATGATCTGTATAGCCATGTAGGACTTGAGGTTTTGTTGTTTTGTTTGATCCTTATTGATCTTTCCAAGTTGTCTCTTCTTGCATTATTTTTGCAGTTTTTCTGGGTTTTGTCCATTTCATTTAGGTTTTAAAATGTATTTACATGTACTTCTTCATAATATTATTTTATTAAGTTTTAATTTCTGTTGAGACTGTGGTTAATCCCCCCACCGTTTCATATTGTTATTTATTTGCATTTTCTCCCCCTTTCTCTCTCTCTCTCTCTTAATCTTGCTAGGGATTCATATCTCTTCTAATATATCATTACTGTTTTCTATCTTTAAAAAAATATTACTGGGGTGCCTGGGTGGCTCAGTCACTTAAGCATCTGCCTTTGGCTCAGGTCCTGATGTCAGGGTCCTGGGATTGAGCCCTGCATCAAGCTCCCTGCTCAGTGAGGAGTCTGCTTCTCCCTCTTCCTCAGCCTGTCTCCCCCACTTGTGTGTGCTCTCTCTCTCTGAAACAAAAAAATAAAATCTTTTAAAAAAAGAAAAAATATTACTGCTTTTATTTCTTCATTTTTTTTTTTAAGATTTTATTTATTTAGGGGTGCCTAAGTGGCTCAGATGGTTAAGCATCAGCCTTTGGCTCAGGTCATGATGCCAGAGTCCTGGGATCGAGCCCTGCATCAGGCTGCCTGCTCAGCAGGGAGCCTGCTTCTCCCTTTCCTTCTCCTGCTCCCCCTGCTTGTGCTCTCTCGCTCTCTCTGTCAAATAAATAAATAAAGATTTTATTTATTTACTTGACACAGAGAGAGAGAGAGAGAGAGAGCACAAGCAGGGGGAGTGATAGGCAGAGAGTGAGGGAGAAGCAGACTCCTCCCTGAGCAGGGAGCCCGATGCGGGGCTCGATCCCAGGATCCTGAAATCATGACCTGAGCCGAAGGCAGACGCTCAGCCAACTGAGCCACCCACGTGCCCCTTTATTTTCTTATTTATTTTTATTATTTGCTTCCTTCTTATTTCTTTGGATATTACTGTTTACAAATAACATAATTAAATGCTCAGCTGCTTTGTTTTATTTTTTTTTAAGATTTTATTTATTTATTTGACAGAGAGAGACATAGCGAGAGAGAGAACACAAGCAGGGGGAGTAGGAGAGGGAGAAGCAGGCTTCCCACTGAGGAAGGAGCCCGATGCGGGGCTCGATCCCAGGACCCTGGGATCACAACCTGAGCCGAAGGCAGACGCCCAATGACTGAGCCACCCAGGCGCCCCTCAGCTGCTTTGTTTTAAAACTGTCTTGTTTCTTGGGGCACCTGGGTGGCACAGTCATTTAAGCATCTGACTCTTAGTTTTGGCTTAGGTCATGATCTCAGGGTTGTGAGATCAAGCCCGGCATCGGGCTCCCCACTCATTGTGGAGTCTGCTTGAGATTCTCTCTCCTTCTCCCTCTGCCCCTCCCGGGTTCTCTCTCTCTATCAGATGAATTTAAAAAATCTTAAAAAATCCTCAAACTATCTTGTTTCTTAATAAATACATGTAAATTATCATTTTTTTCTCTCAAAACTGCTTTAACTGTGACCCAAAAGTGTTTACATGTAGCATTTTCATTGTCATTTATTTCTAAGTACTAATTTACTTTGTACTTCCTTTTAAACATAAAGGTTATTTAGTAATATATAACTTAATTTTCAAATATGTGAAATTGCATGTACACTTTTGTAATTAAATTTTAACTTCATTGCAATATGCTTAAACAAAACTCCACCCAGAAATCACCCTAATGGACAGTGGGGAAGGGAAATACCCTCAGTAGGATTGTCTACTGTACTGAATTGAATAGTGTCCTCCCCCCAAATACGTGTTCACACATAACCTGTGAATGTGACCTTATCTGGAAATAGCATCTTTGCAGATATAACCTAGTTAAGATGAGGTCATAATGGACTAAGGTGGGCCCTAACGCAGGAACTGGTACCCAGGAACTGGAGGAAAATCTGGACAAGAATACACAGGGAAAATGCCATATGACCACAGAGGCAGATTGGAGTGATACAGCTATAAGTCAAGGAACACCAAGGATTGCCAGCAAGCATCAGTAGCGAGGAAGAGGAGAGAAATAATCCCCCTGTAGGGCCTTCAGAGAGAGGATGGCCCTACTGACACTTAGATTTCAGATTTCTAGCCTCTGGAACTATGAGACAATAAACTTTTGTTGTTCTAAGCCACCTGATTTGTGGCTTAGAAATGAGGAAACATATATATCTGCCTTGTCTGAAGTGAGAAGACAGATGATGTACCTACACTAAGTCATGTGTGGTTGCTAACAATTTGGTTGGATAGGTAGGGAAGGAAACAGATTGAAAGATTGGTGACAAGAAAGCACAGAGAAGTGGAATGTTGGTGGTCTTCTTGGAAAGGACACAGACTGCAAAGATATTTTTGTCTGGGGCGCCTGGGTGGCTCAGTCGGTTAAGCATCTGCCTTTGGCTCGGGTCATGGTCCCAGGGTCCTGGGATCAAGCCCCACATCAGGCTCCCTGCTCGGCGGGAAGCCTGCTTCTCCCTCTCCCACTCCCCCTGCTTGTGCCCCCTCTCTCGCTGTGTCTCTCTCTGTCAAATAAATAAGTAAAATCTTTATTTAAAAAAAAGATACTTTTGTCTATATGAATGACCACCAAAGGATGTTCACTACAGAGGAGGCTCTTAATAATCAAGTGGACAAAATGGCATGCTCTGTGGATGTCAGACAACCTCTTTCCCCAGGTACCCAGCACTTATTCAATGGGCCCATGAACAAAATGATTATGGCAGGGATGGAAGCTAGCCATAGACTCAACTACACAGACTTCTCATTACCAAGACTGACCCGGCTAATGCTATTGCTGAATGCCTTATCTACCAACAGCAGAGATCAGCACTGGGTCCCTGATAAGGCACCATTGCCCAGCCACCTGGTAGCGGGTTGATTACATTGGAACTCTTCCATTTTTGAGAGGGCAGAAAATCCTCCTCACTATAATAGACACATATTCTGGATATAGATTCCTTCTCTACCCATAATTCTGCTAGGACCTCCATCAGTGGACTCCCAGAATGCCTTATTCACCATTACAGTATTCCAACAGCATTGCTTCTGATGAAGAAACTCATTTCATACCAAGAGAAATGCAGCAGTGAACTTAAAAAGCCTATAGAATTAACTGGTCTTACCACATACTCCATTATCTATAAGTAGCTACTTTAACTTAAAGGTGGAATTGCTTACTGAAAATTCAGTTATGGTGCCAGATGTGAGAAAACATCTTCAAAGACAGGGTTCCGACTTGCAAAGTGCACTATATACTTTGAATCAGAGGTCATTATATAGTGTTGTCTCCTCCACAGCCAGAATACGTGGATTCAGGAACCAAGGGATGTAACTGGGAGTGGCTCCTCTCACCATTATATCATAACCTACTCACAAATTTTTGCTTCCCATCCAGGCAACTCAGATTTGCTGCTTTAAAGGTCTTTGTTCCAAAGGGAGGAAAGTTTCCAGCAGGGGACACAACAACACATGCACTACATTGGAAGATGAGGCTGCCACCCCGCCATCTTAAGCTTCTTATGTCCCAAACCAATGGGCAGTAAAAGGCATCTCTCTACTGCTGGAGTGACTGATCCCAGTTACCAAGAGGGAACTTAGGTTGCTACTAACCCATGAGTACAAATAAGACTATATCTGGAACCCAGGACATTTCCTGGGCATATCTTAGTACTTCCATGCCCAATAGTAAGTGTTAATAGAAAACCATATTAAAAAAGGGGCAGGGTAAACAGTATGGAGATTCCTCAGAAAGTTGAAAATAGAGCTACCCTACAACCCAGAAATGGCACTACTAGGTATTTACCCAAAGGATTCAAACATAGTGATCCGAAGGGGCACCTGCACCCCAGTATTTATAGCAGCAATGTCCACAATAGCCAAGCTATGGAAAGAGCCCAGATGTCCATCGACAGATGAATGGATAAAGAAGAGGTGACATGTATGTACACACACACACACACACACACACAGGAATATTACACAGCCATCAAAAGGAATGAAATCTTAGCATTTACAACAACATGGGTGGAACTAGAGGGTATTAGGCTAAGCGAAATAAGTCAGTCATAGAAAGACATGATCATATGATTCATATGATTTCACTCATATGTGGAATTTAAGAAATAAAACAGAAGACCATCGGGGAAGGGAGGGAAAAATAAAAAGACAAAATCAGACAAAATCAGAGAGAGAAACAGACCGTAAGAGATTCTTCACTATAGGAAACAAACTGAGGTTGCTGGGGGGGAGGGAGGGAGGGAGATGGAGTAACTGGGTGACAGGCATTAAGGAGGGCACATGATGTAATGTACACTGGGTATAATATGCAACTGATGAATCACTGAACTCTACCTCTGAAACTAATATTGCACTATATGTTAATTAATTGAATTTAAATAAAATAAAATTAAAACAAAAAGAGGCAGGCATATTGAGGACTGAGATGCTTCAAGAATGAAGATTTAGGTCACCCCACTAAGAAACTGACCAGCTGAGCTTCTAGTTCAGAGCAAAGGAAATACAGATAAGTTTGGAAGAACAGGATCATAAATATCGACGATGGCCCTGTGATCAGTTACAAAAACAAGGACTGCAGTAGTTTTGTATATTTTCTCATTTGTTGTATATGTGCATTTATTTGTAAATATTAACCATTTTCTTTCTTCCATTATTATTTCATATACAAGCTTTTGGAGGTTAACTTTACAACTTAGTCTTTAGTCTTTTGGTAATAGAATATTTAGTAAAATTGTGACTGAATTTGAGAAACAATATAGCCAGTGTTAAAGTATACTTTTTTTAAAGATTTTTTAAAAAGATTTTTTATTTTTAAGTAATCTCTACACCCAAATGGGGCTCAAACTCATAACCCGAGATCCAGTTGCATGCTCCACTGACTGAGCCAGCCAGGGGCCCCTAAAGTATCATTTTTGAATTTTTAATTTTTTTAAATTGTAAAATATGCATAGCAACATTTACCATTTTAACCATTTTTAAGTGTACAGTTCAGTGGTATTAACTACATACATATTTTTGTGCAACCATCTTCTTTTTCCAGAACTTTTTCATCTTCTTGAGCTGATAATCTGTACCCATTAAATAGTATCTCCCCATGTTCTCCCACCAGGCTTTGGCAACCACCCTTCTACTTTCTATCTCTATGAATTTGACTAGTCTAGGACTGATTTATTCAAGATATATATTTTTTGAAAATTAAGATCATGGGACGCCTGGGTGGCTCAGCCGGTTAAATGTCTGCCTTTGGCTCAGGTCATGATCTCAGGGGCCTGGGGTCGAGCCCCGCATCCAGCTCCCTTCTTGGTGGGGAGCCTGCTTCTCCCTCTCCCTCTGCCCCTCCTCCTGCTCATGCTCTCCCTCTCTGTGTCCAATAAATAAAATCTTAAAAAAAAAAAAAAAAAAAGGACGCCTGGTTGGCTCAGTCCTTAAGCATCTGCCTTCGGCTCAGGTCATGATCCCAGGGTTCTGGGATCGAGCCCCGCATTGGGCTCCCTGCTCCGCGGGAAGCCTGCTTCTCCCTCTTCCACTCCCTCTGCTTATGTTCCCTCTCTTGCTGTGTCTCTCTCTGTCAAATAAATAAATAAAATCTTTAAAAAAAAAAAAAGAAGAAAGTTAAGATCATAACTCTCATACAAATATAAAATGAATATGTGTCAGAGGTTTTATTTACCTCATTAATTAATGAGGAAGCCAGTAGGATGTTACAACTAGATCAAAGGAGAATTCAAACAACAACCACACATATATAGGATACAAGGAATGCTGGAATGAATTTATAAAAAGATACAAAATGATCTAATCACCACAAAATAATCAGTTGTATTCCACTAACACAATTAATTTCCATTTCCATGGGCTAAGTCATTTGCATTATTATTAGTTTTCTACCACCCACGAAATAGTAAAATACCCCCCCAAAAAAACCACAATGAAAGAAAAAGATAATTAGGAAGTGTGCTCAAGGCAGTATATTCAATAACTATATGCATAAAACATGGATGAATAATGACAAAATAACACTGAGTGGGGCAAAAAAATGGGAGAGGACTGTTATAGTTTATTGCTTGTCAGTTCCAAAGCCACCTGGAGCTGGCCCCGGTGAACTCCTCATTGGCCAGCTCGTACAGTGTCGGCCTTACAGCAGAGGGCACTGGAGGGACACTGCAAGTAGCAGAGAGGTAGGTGGCTTCCCTTCCTAGATCTTCCTGTTCCTGGGCTGTCTCCTATGAAGAGACCTAAATGGATCGCTTCCAGTTGACCCTCCCTGGTCTGCAGGCTGCGCCCCAGCTCTGGGCTGTTGCAGCACTCCACTGAACTTGTCTGTCAAGTAGACTGCAGCCTTATCCTCTCCAAGGAGGTCTGAACCTTAGCTTCATGTTGGGGATGGGGTCTCTTCCCAGTGGGTGGGTGGATATTCTTCCTCAAGCATAGGGGTAGTAATGTTGCTTACGTTTGCTATTTTTTAGCAAACCTCTTTTACCTCTCTTAATAGTTAACCACCTTTTATTAGCTCATAATGTTACATTAAATATTCTCTGATAAATTATGGGTGTGGTCTCTGTTTTCCAGACTGATACAACCATAACCTTATTTATTTTCTTCCTATTCATTTCTTAAACTTATCACATCCTTATTATTACCCTAAGGAATATATATTAGCATGCTCTCCTGTCCCTTTCATATCCTCCCAAAGCATCCATCATATTAATAATATCTAGTATTTTAGTTTTGTGTTGTAATGGATATATTTTCTCTTTCTCTTTTCTTTGGTTCTAGTTACTTTTTCTTTTTTAAGGCTACAACAAACTTTACCTAAATATATGATACATTTACTTCTGATAAATCTTAAAACACATTAGGATTTTTTATTTTTCTTCTCATTTCTGTACTTCCTCAAAAAAAATTTTTTTTTTAAAGATTTTATTTATTTTACAGAGAGCACAAGTACGAAGGGCAGCAGACGGAGGGAGAAGGAGAAGCAGGCTCTCCGCTGAGCAGGGAGCCCGATGCAGGGCTAGATCCCAGGACCCCGGGATCGTGACCTGAGCTGAAGGCAGATGCTTAACTGACTGAACCACCCAGGCGCCCCTCAAAAATGTTTTCAATCTGAGTCTTTTTGTGGCAAATTTTCTGAGAACTCGTATTCTTGAAGCTGAATATCACTTTTCCTATGCCTTTATATTTGAAAGACAATCTGGCTGAATACAACATTCTAGGCTCAAGTTATTTTTCAGTATAACATATACTACTCCTTTGTCTTCCTGCAGCCGGTAGGCTGTTGAGAAGTCTAATATCAGTATGATTCCTATTCCTTTGCAGATTGTATGTTTTCTCTTTCTAGAAAGTTTCAGACCTTTTCTTTATCTCTAGTACTCTTTCACTATAACGTGTGTAGGTCTGATTTTTCCTTATGTCTTCTCTGAACTTTCTGATCTGAAATCATTCATTCTTCCTTAGTTATGAGAAATTTATTATTTCTTATAATATATCCTGTTCTTATTTATTCTTTTAAATTTTGTCTTTTGAGACTCCTCTTACAAAGATGCTGACACTACTACTTCTATTCTCCATATCTCTTTGCTATGTTTTATTCATTATCATTTCCTGCTAGCTTTTCCATTTGTTTGAGTTTTTTTGTTTTGTTTTTTCTTGCAGGAAATTTTTTTTTAAAAGATTTTATTTATTTGACAGAGAGATAGAGAGAGAGCACAAGTAGGCAGAGAGGCAGGCAGAAGGAGAGGGAGAAGCAGACTCTCCACCGAGCAGGGAGCCCGACGTGGGGCTCGAGCCCAGGACCCTGGGATCATGACCTGAGCCAAAGGCAGCCGCTTAACCGACTGAGCCACCCAGGTGCCCCTTGATATGAGTTTCTAAAGGAGAAACTCAGCAAACTACAGCCTATGGGCTAAATCCAACTTGTCATCTGTTTTTGTAAATAAAGTTTTATTGGAATAGCTATGTTCATTTATGTATGATCTATGGCTGCTTTTGTGCTACAGTGGAAGAGTTGCATAGTTGCAACAGACCATGTGACCCACAAGGTTTAAATATTTAAAATACTTGCCATCTGGCCCTTTACAGAAAAAGTTTGCCAATCCCTACTCTACACGATAGGAACAATTTTCTTCTTTCTATCCTGAGGGCTTAGAATGTACCTTTCCCAGGTTTGTTGAATGAATGAATAAATAAGCTTTGAAGGACAAATATTATATCAATAGGTAGAACTGAGAGAGATTTATTTCAAAAGATGAAAAGAGCATTCTAGCTAAAGGGAACAGAAATAGTATAAGCAAAGGGGTGCCTGGGTGAGTCAGTTGGTTAAGCATCCAACTCTTGATTTCCGCTCAGGTCTTGATGTCAGGGTTGTGAATTCAAGTCCCACATTGGGCTCTATTGCTGGGCATGGAGTCTACTTAAAAGAATAAATAAATTTGTTAAAAAGAAAAGAAACAGTATAAGCAAAGATGAAAAAGTGAAAAGGGTAGATTTCCGGTAAAGCGAAATATTTAACAAAAGTGAAGCTGGAAAGACAAACTCTTTTGGGAAGTCTGGGGTCTAGAATGGGGAATTGGTGCTTAGTTCTCTTTGCAATTGCCAGATATGTCACATGACCGGAGATATGCTTTAGGAGGACTCATCTGGCAGCATTGTGGAGAACACACTAGAGAGAGAAGACAGAGGAGGAATGGAGAACAGTTCAGAGGCTGCTGGAATAGTGAAATACAAAGAAGCTGACTCAGTATGGTTGATGTCAGCTCAGAGACACAATGCAACTTGATAGACTCACTGTACTTGGTCTACATCCCAGCCCCACAGTAGCCTAACTGTGGGGTACTAAGCAAGTTGCTCAGTCTTTCTGGATTTCAGTCTCTTTGTCTGTAAAACATGGTGATTCAGTGAGGATCCAATTAGGAAAATAACACTCATGCCAGGTAATTTAATAGAATTTAATAAGGGAAGACAGTCTTTTAGGCTGAAGAGCTGAAAGACCAAGCAGGGGATTAAGCAACTGCAGGAAGCAATGGCCACTTCCAAGGCTGGGACTAAGGAAAGACAGTGTTAGCAGAGCCCAGGAGGCAGAGCTGCTGATCGTGACCTGTGGGAGCTAGAGCTAGGGAGAAGGAGCAGCCACTGGTGCAGAGCCATGCCCAAAGCAGAGAGAGGAGAGCCACTCTGGAGTCTCCTCTCTCCCTGCCCTCCTGTCTCCTTCCAGTGACATCTATTGGCCAAACCTAGACAGAAGTCAGTTCCCAACAAAGAAACCTAGGAAAGGTGATTGCAACAATCAACCCCTTGTGATTCACAGCAGAGTAGAGGAAGAGTAGGGACTGGATGTGAGGCAAACACGCAACTCCGCAACACACATGGATGTATCACCAGAGGTTACTGTGACCAGCGCAGCTGAGACTACACACTGGGCCGCCACATGGTATACAATCAGTAAATGGTCAAGGGTTTGGGTTTTTTCTTTTTTCTTTTTTTCTTTTTTTAAAGATTTTATTTATTTATTTGAGAGAGACAATGAGATAGAGAGAGCATGAGAGGGGATAGGGTCAGAGGGAGAAGCAGACTCCCCGCTGAGCAGGGAGCCCAATGCGGGACTTGATCCCAGGACTCCAGTATCGTGACCTGAGCCGAAGGCAGTCGCTTAACCAACTGAGCCACCCAGGCGCCCTGGGTTTGGGGTTTTTCTTACCCTTTCTTACATCTCTATCCTCATCTTTTACCAATTTCCTCCTATTTTGGACATATTGAACTATTTCTAATTTCTAAAATTCACCGTGAACTCCATCACTTTGGGACTTGTGCATGTTTAGCTCCCTTTGCCACACACCATTGCGCCCTTTCCTGATGACTTTCATTTCCCCCAACTCCCTCTTTCTTTTTGTTATTATCCTAGGTTCGGCCTCTGGCAGGATTGTCCCTGAGTCCATCAACACTTCTCCCATAGCGCCAGGTAGACTGTATGACAATGAATTTATCTCTTTGTTTTAGTTTTCTACTGCTGTATAACAAATTACCACAAACCTAGCAGTCAAAAACAGCACACATTTTTTACCTCACAGTTTCTGTAACTAAGAAGGCCAGCATGCTTTACCTGCGCCCTCTGCACAGGATCCTACCAGGCTGGAATCAAGGTGTTGGCCAGATGTATCCTCCTCTGCAGGCTTGACCAAGGAAAGATCCGTTTCCAAGTTGCCTTGGCAGAATTCATTTCCTTGCAGTTGTATGACTAAGGTTCCTATTTTATTGCCAGCTGGTGGCCAAAGACCACTCTCAGTTCCCAAAGACACCTTCTGGTCCTTATTTTATGGCCCTCTGTGCAACATGGTGATTTGCTCCTTGAAGGCCAGGAGGAGAGCTTCTGCTATAGCTTCAAATATCTGCTTTCCTCCTCCTTGGACCCCTAGATCCTCTTTTTAAAAAGAGCTCACCTGATTAGATTGGGCTCACCTACATTCAAGGAGAGAAAAATTAAATAGCAAATACATACCAGGACTGGGAATCTTGGGGGCCATTTAGAATTCTGCCTTCCATACTCACCTTCTAGATGTGAACTGTCCAAAGACAAGGCAAGTTTCTTGTTTGTCATTATATCCCAGAATTGAACAGAATTAGTACCTGACACTTAGCAGCTATTCACTGAAAGAATGAAGAAATACAACAAGAAAGGGAAGGGAACTTGTAGGGGAGGGAGATATTAAATATGACTTGGTAGGTAATGGACATTTGAACCTGAATCCTGGGTCTATAATGGTGCCATTATAAAAAGGTGAAAACCAAATAGGAGGAATTGGGTTGAGTGGGTTCTGATTATGGAAGAATGAGTGGACAGAATGAAATAATATGTATTTCATACTTCATATGCTGAGTTTGTTTTGCCTATGGCACAACCATGTGGAAATTGCCTGCGAACAAATGAGGGTGAAAGTCTGGAACTTAGAAGAGAGATATGGGTCGAGGTGAATCATAGTATTGAGTATTGAATTCTTAAGTTGTGCCATAGTTGGTAGAGTACTCTTACCACCAATCCTTCTCCCATAACTTGGCTTTTGTATTCTGGCTCTGACTCATGTCTTTCCCTTTTCTACTTCCCAACTATTTGATTTTCCCATAATTACTCAAATTTTTCTTATCCTCATCCTATTTAACCCTCCAGATGTAACTGTCAGAATAAAAACCTATTGCCAACTCTCTTGGGCCTGCTGATGTGGATTTAACTGTAATAAACATTAGTTGGGATATTTAGACTAATCTAATTATGTGTATAGTGGTGAGAACATGACCTTGAGCCACAGAAGAGCTGGGTTCAAGTACTGCCTCTGTTTATTTGCTGTATAATCATGATCAAGATGAATGATCTCTCCGAGCTTATTCCTTCTTTATACATGAACTAGATATCTACGCATGTTTTCAAGAGGATTAGATAAAATTTTGTGTGTGAAATGTCTGATAAATTGTAGAAATTCAGTTAAATCCTTGCATTAATTTTTTTTAGAGAAAAATATGGATGTTGTGCTCATATTCTTTTGCTCCAGATTCATTGGGATTTTTCAAATTACTATTAGACATATGAAATCAGTTTAACAATATTACTACATGACTAAAAAACATTCATAATCCCCACTGGGATTGGGAAGCAGTATGTAGTAGCAATGAGTAAAAACTCACAGATGATATGAAATTCGTATTGTACTGGTTAGAAAATGTGATGTCAGGTTACTTGGAACCATATTTTCTGCTAAATATTCATGATGAAATAAAGACAGCTATTTTAATTCCAGTAATATCGCACCTAGTTCTTTTTAGAGCTAAAGACAGCAGGTTTATATTTGCATATCTGCCTCCCAGGTTGAGATGTAAAGCTAGGAATTTCTGTATCTGCCTACAATCTATGCTGAGCTCTCAGCACACTTTCTTACGTGGCCTCAGGGATTATGATGGCAGTCTTCCAGTCTCCTATTCATTTTCATAAGGTAGCCACAGTAGTCTGTCTAAAATGCAGCCTGGGGGCACCTGGGTGGCTCAGTCGGTTAAGCAACTGCCTTCAGCTCAGGTCATGGTCCCAGGGTCCTGGGATGGAGCCCTGCATCCGGCTCCCTGCTCAATGGGGAGTCTGCCTCTCCCTCTGCCTGCCGCTCCCCCTGCTTGTGCTTTCTCTCTCTCTGTCAGATAAATAAATAAAATCTTTAAAAAAATAAAATAAAATAAGATAAAATAAAATGCAGCCTGTTTGAATCTCCTACTCACTGCACTTAGGATGAAAGGATAACTCTAGGTTGGCATGGCTGGTACTTTACCAGCAGCTTTCTGTTGACCTTTCCTGTCTTCTATCTTATCACTGCCCCTCATAATCTTTGCCCCAAGGTCCTACTACCCCCTCTTTGTGTTCTTTTTTTGGGAACTGGCTCTTCCACCACTTTCCCTTACCTGGTTTAAGCTAAGCTTTCCACCTCCCTCACTGTCACCTTTTCCTCATCTACACACCTCCCAACTCTGGGTTGCTTGTTTTCTTTTACAAGTGTATGCTCAGCTTTCAATTTGGTTGGGATTTATTTACACTTTGAAGAAATTATCCCTTTGAAATATACATGCAGTAATTTTGGAGTAACATAATTTAAACTGCCGGTCTTGCTAACTGCGGAGTTTAGGAGCGCTTCAGGCTGGTCAAGCAAACAGCTGTCTGTGTCGTGATGCAGGCACATTTCCCACCAGTCTCCATCTTAACATTATGTTCCTGCCCCTTTGTACCATTCGGGCGCTCTGAGAATATAGCCTATGAATTTCTGTGAGTCCCAGGGGGTTCATTTGTTTGTCTTTAAATTTTAAGTAAAAACATGGCTGAAAATTGTCAAGTAGCATCCCAGGAGTCCTTACATGAAGAGGCAGTTTTAAAAAGGGAGAAGGCGGGGGGCACCTGGGTGGCTCAGTCAATTAAGCATCTGACTCTTGATTTCAGCTCCGGTCATGATCTCAGGGTCGTGAGATCCAGCCCTGCATTGGGTCCATGTGGGCATGGAGGCTGCTTAAGATTCTCTCTCTCCCTATCCCTCTGTCCCTCAGTAGTAATTTCTATACCAACATGGGGCTTGAACTCAGGATCCCAAGATCAAGTGAACTGCTATTCTCACTGAGTCAGCCAGGTGCCTCAGAAAGGCAACTTTTTGAAAGAAAAAAAAAAAAAACTCACTAGAATAACTATCCTGCTTTTTATTTATTATGAAAAAATTAAGGGGTACCTGGGTGACTCAGTCAGTTGGGCATCTGCCTTTGGCTCAGGTCATGATACCAGGGTCCTGGGATCGAGCCCCGCATCGGGCTCCCTGCTCAATGGGGAGCTGGCTTCTCCCTCTCCCACTTCCCCTGCTGTGTTCCCTCTCTCTGTCAAATAAATAAATAAAATCTTTTAAAAAAATTAATTTTGACTTAAGTGTTTTTAAGTAACCTACCATCTTTCCAGAAATTAATCGATAGAAGTATGCATTGGAATTATTTATTTATTTGTTTCTGCTAGGCACTGGAACCTTTGTTATTGATACAGCCTATCACCTAGCACATTGCCTTAAGAATATCCATATAAATGGAATGGACTACTCTCTGAAGCAAAACTACATCATCTTCTACAAAAAATTTTTGCAAAATGACATCCTTCAGCTCCAAAAGCAGGAAAATAAAATTATCATACTTTCACTGACAACCTTATTTACTAAACTGACCACAGTTTGAAGGTATTAGGAGGTAGTATGGGATGATTAAAAGGAACATGACAAAGGAAAAAGTTTCACATAGGAGTGGTAAAGACAGATTATAAAATATTATTATGCACATATATATTACAATGAAATAGATTAGTTCTATAACAAAAAGGTTAAAATATTTGTTATGGTTAGAATAGATACCAATCTCGGTTAGAAACTTTTAAGAACTATACAAACACCCGTCTGTCAGAGGTGACTCCTGCTCAGAGATGACCTCTAATCATCTAGAGGCACACCAAATTTCATCAGGGACACCTTCATTATTTTAGCTGTTAAAGTAAGCCAAATCAATATCATCATGGGAGCATAGGGAGTAGGAAGAGGAGTTATATTTTGGAAAACAATCCATGGGAAATTAAGTGAGGTAACCAAAGGTTTAATTTGGAAATGCAAATATCTATTGATTGGGTTTTCAGTCAACACCGTTCATGTACACAATGAAGGAGTAATGAGGGGCAAAGCAAGAGGGACAAGAAGAAGGAGGAGGAAGAAGAGGAGGAAGGTGAAAAGAAATACAGAGGGCACTGAGTGGGTTATTTTCATACATTATATTCATTTACATTTACATATTACATTTGAATAAGGTAATCTTCATCCAAATAATTTCACCCAGTTTAAACCATTACTGTAAAAACCCATCTGAGCCATTCAATGTAATCTTTCTGCATCTCTTTCAGTGGGGGAGGTGAGATGGCGCAAAGGCTAGACTCGATGCTTTCCTTGTTGTGTTCGTAGAAGGAATCGAGTAGCATTTTAACTAGACATTAGCTTTCCCTTCTTCCTTTGGTTCTGTTTGCCAAAGCCCCTACCCCTATGCGGATTTTCTGGGGTTGGGCGGGTGAAATGTAAGAACCCAGAGGATGGATTCAGGAGATCTGTTTCCCATGCCACTTTGTAGCTTGTGGACACTGGGCACACCACTTAATTTTCAGCTCTTCGGGTTCATTATTTGGGAAATGGCGATAATGATGTATCTGTTTTATAAGGTTGTTGCGAAGATGAGTCGGGCCTGTGTGTGAAAAGCCCTCCATAAACTGGAAAGCACTCTCTAGATATGAGTTATTATCTCCTTTAAAGGGCACAGAATCTGTTTCGATTGCATAGGGGATTGCAGAAAGACTCCTTGACACTTTTAGTCAGAACGTGACACGGAGCTGACTGTCTCTGTAACACGAAAGGGTTCTTGTGTCCCACATCAGCCCGGGGCAGGGTCACCCACGCTGCCTGCGCGGTCACTGCAGTATTCCGTCCTCAGAGGTTGCTCGCCCTGGATCCTCCCACCGGTTTTCCGAGGAGGGCGGCGATGTTCCTAGCCATTTGGGTCGCGCCAGCTAGAGGGCGTGGGCCGGGCTGATCCGCTTAGCGCCGGGCTGCGGGGCGGGGGCGGGCCGGGCCGGGCCGGGCCGGGGGCGGGGTCTCCCGAGGAGGGCGTGGCCTTGCCTCCGGGGCGTTCTGGCGCTGCCGGCGCGCGGAGCTTGGGAGCCAGCAAGCGGACTAGCGCGCGGCTCCTGCGCAGTCGGCCGCCGCCTGCGCGCATCGCGGGCGCAGCTGCATTTTCGCCTCCGCTCCTCGCGAGCCGAGAGCCGTGCGAGCCGCCTCCGAATCCCGGGAGGACGCGATCCCCTTCGCTCTCCGCACCCGCGCCCTTTCCCCACCGCAACAGGTCAGGGGAGGGCGGAGGAGGTGGCGAGGGCGCACGACCTGAGACTGGAGAAGCAAGGGTCAGGAAGGTAAGCGGAGCCTTGTGCGCCCCCGGGCTGGGGGTCAGCCTCGCCGGGAATGTCGCAGCCGCGGACTTCTGGGAAGCCCAGGCTCTCCCCGCCTCGCTGCCTGCTTCCCAGCACGCTGACTCAAGTAGCTGGCGTTCCCACTTTTCCGGTGGGAACCTTCGGGGGAAACGGGCGAAGGAGACGCGGAGCTCGCATCACCCTTGCAAATCCGGGGCAGGTAGCGTCTGGAAGAACTGGGGGTGGAGCGGTGGGAAACACAGGAAGAGACCCATTTTCCTTCCCCACTCCCCCAAATCAGTCGTCTGCTGGTGCGCCCCGCGTCTTGCGGAAGGATGTTCGGTTTTGGAACCTAGACTCGGGGTTGCGTAATAGAAGCGTCCCAGAAGTTTCTCGGGGAGTAAAAGCGGGGCTTTTCTCTCTTCCATCCCGAGTTCCCCTTACCTCCCCCCCCCGTCATTCTCACCCCTCCCCCTTGCGTCTGATTGAGAGAATTAGTGGATCCAATCCAATCTAATTGTGATTGAGATGGAGGCGCGTGTCGGTGGTCCGCAGCCTCGAGAGAGGGAGGGGGAAGGTTGAAGGTGGCACCTTCTGAGACTTGCCCCTGGGGCGCAGGGAGACTGCATCTGCAGAACGTGGAACTGGTTAATTTCTCTTGATAATTTTTTACGCCGGTGTCTTATCCTCGTGTGACTGCTTCTTTCGAGCCCCCCGACGCTGCGAGCGCCAAGGTCGTCGAATTAAAAGGGAGAGGACTTGGAGAGTTGTGTGAATCGTACCCACCTTAACGTAATGGTAGTTACGTTAATGAATCTGCAAGGGATCTTCGGGGGTCTCGATACTTTCTTACTAGGTTGGTTGGTCTTGCAGGAGTTTCTACACTCACCTACACCCCAGTATTGTTATGCAAATTTCCCAGGAAGACCTTTGGCTTTGGAGGTGGAGATGTGTCCGTTTCTTCCGGGAGCCAGTCTCTCGCGGGGAGGGGAGGTGCGGGGGGCGCTTGCAGACCATGTTTTGCTATGTTTTAAGTGTGGGATGGGGCAATTTTAACCCTGTTGGTGCACGTTGAGGGCTGGGGGCCGGGGGATGACATACCATCGAGGAACCAGACAGATTTAAAACCTTAAAGGCGAAACCGGAATTAAGGCGAAGACCCAGTGTTCCCTGGGACAGTTGCAAAGTGAAAAAAGCTCAGAAATTGAGATACAGAAACATCAGGCTAGGGAGCGCCCTGAGAAGTGTGGGGATTTTGCTTGTGCAAGATTATTTCAGAGCGAGGTCCTGCAGAGTTCGTAGAAGGTAGGCAGAGGTAGGATACCTCTGCCGGCAGTACGTGTGTCATACTCCGGGTGGAGATAGAAGGCACGTAAAAGAAAAAGACCTTTGGACTATGAGTCTAGTTATGCTCAGAGGCTTGAGAATACGTAGGCATGGCCCTGTTTCAGTGTTTACTTCCTCTGTCTAATGTATTTCCTTAGCTTGCCTTTCATCTTTAGTGGAAAGGATTCCTTGAGTGGATATTCTGGACATAAATTCACAGGAGAGTTGAAAATTCTGCATGGCTCCCTGCTTTAATTTAAAGGTGTTGTCTCTTGCCAGTGTTAGAAAATATTGTATTTGAAGATAAAGACGCAGAGAAGGAATGGAGAGTACTAAAGAATAATGACCCAAGAGAACGGAGACTAGGAGAGAAAGCAAGAGAATAACTCGTGCCACTTGTGTAAAACTAGAAGACTAATTTGAATTTAGCTAGTTTAGGAGAGGGGGAACCACAGAAAGGACTTGGGATCTTTAAGACAAAGTAGTATTGAAGAGTAGGACACAAGGCTTTGGAAAAAATGAGTTTAGGTGCCCCTAGTGGATGAGATCAAGCCCCTCAGGCTGCACGCTGGGTGTGGAGCCTACTTAAATAACAATAAAAATGAATTTAGATATTGGGGGATCCCCCCTTTTTTCTTTTTCTAAATATAACTTACAGGGATGATGAGACTAGAGGTGTAGGACTTGCAGGCTTTCCACCTGCAGAAAGAAAATGAACTGTTAACTTATCAGAGTTAACATGTTCTATACGTTCACTGTAGCAATCAAATTTCTGTGGTGGCTTTGGCATTTGTGATTTGCTTAACTCTTCAACTTTGTAAAAATACAATCTTGAAGAATCACAGTGTGTTAAATTAGAATACAAAGGTCATCCAGGGACTGAGAATTTATGGTCAGAAAAGCCCAGTGATTTTATTTTTTTTTTTTTTAAGATTTTGTTTATTTGACAGAGACATAGCGAGAGAGGGAACACAAGTGGGGGGAGCAGGAATGGGAGAAGCAGGCTTCCCGCCAAGCAGGGAGCCCGATGTGGGGCTCGATCCCAGGACCCTGGGATCATGACCTGAGCCAAAGGCAGATGCTTAACGACTGAGCCACCCAGGCGCCCCTAGCCCAGTGATTTTAAACACTGCTTTCTCTGGCAAAATGTGGAGTAGGCATGCATTTTTTGCCACCAGAAGTCACTGTTTTGCTGTGAGGTTATAAGACTTAATACTTGGAGGTGGAGTTAGACTACATCAAAACTGGCTGTCTCTTCTGCATCCTATGTGGTTTGACTGCATTTTGAAGGAGTGGGTTGAGCTAAAAGTTACTGTTTTATTAACTAAAATTCTCAATTGATTTTGGATTAAATTTGGAAGAGTACTGTTCAATTACGATACATACAAGTTGCATGTCTGAAAAATGTCTACAGATCACTGTAGCCATGTGATTGTTCAGTTGAAATTATATTGCCTTGAGTTGAAAAGATGGGTAAAAAAATTAAGTTTAGAAAAGCAAAATTGTTTTCAATATTTTCCTTTCTTTGGAGTTTTTTAAAAAGATTGATTGATTGATTGATTTGAGAGAGAGAGCGAGAGCGCGCATGCACAAGTGGGAGGGGCAGAGAGAGAGGGAGAAAGAATCTTCAAGCAGATTCTGCGCTCAGCACGGAGCTCAGGAGCCCAGGAGCCCAGCACGGTGCTTGATCCCACAACCCTGAGATCACAACCTGAGCTGAAGCCAGGAGTCAGTCCCTTAACCGACTGTACCACCCAGGCATCCCTCAATATTTTTTCAAGAAGCAAGTGAAAGGAGTTTCATGCTCAACTGTAATTTGTGCTTTCATTAAATGAATTTGCATGATCATTTATGAAATTAATTGGTTGTTCAAATTATAAATCTTTAAGATGGACTTATGCTTTCACTTTTTAAAAGGTAGAGCTAATATATGTATAAATATTTGGATCATTGTAAGACAGGGAACAATATACCCTGCAGGTGTCTCTGAAGGTATGGCAACATAGTTGGGATAGTGTCCTTACTATTAAAGCCCTATACTGAAAGCTGACCTTCAACTTGAATTCATTTGCTAACTTAGATATGTCTGTTGAAGCTAAAAGCTTGAAGTTCCTCTATTTTAAGAACTCTAGATTATGAACTAATTTTTCAGGATATTGAGAAAGTATGTTGGAGAGAGTACAAATTAAAGAACTGCATTAACATAAATCTACAAAGTTTTGTAAATAATATTTTCCTCATTAAATTATAAATTCTGGGGATGCCTGGGTGACTCAGTCATTTAAGTGTCTGCCTTCAACTCAGGTCATGATCCCGGAGTCCTGGGATCAAGTCCCGCATCAGGCTCCTTGCTTAGTGGGGAGCTTGCTTCTCCCTCTGTCTGCCGCTCCCCCTGCTTGTGCTCGCTCTCTCTCTGTCTCTGTCTGACAAATAAATAAAATCTTTTCTTTTTAAAGATTTTATTTATTTATTTGAGAGATAGAGAGCGTGAGAGGTGTAAGGGTCAGAGGGAGAAGCAGACTCCCCACCGAGCAGGGAGCCCGATGTGAGACTCAATCCTGGGACTCCAGGATCATAGATCTGAGCCAAAGGCAGCCGCTTAAGCAACTGAGCCACTCAGGCGCCCCAAAATAAATAAAATCTTAAAAAATAAAAAAATAAATAAATTCTGTTCCCAAACAATCTTTAATTGGCTGTAGTTTTCTAGCTGTCTCTCTCTTTTTTATACACAGTAGTTTATTTAATATTTACTGACTTGAATCTCAGATTTTATTCAAATAGATTTCATAAACCCTGTAATACATTTATTAAAATCCTACCGCAGTGCAGAAGTAAACGTGAAATATGTAGTTCTTTGTAGGTACACATCCTTTACTCCTGTTTATATATGCACAACAGAGTATTGTAGAATTGAAACCCTGAGGTTCTAAGGCCATCAGGGTTGCTAATAGGAGTTTCTGTCTTATGCCTTAGGACAGAACTTCTTCAGTAGTGTTCTCCAGGGGAAGAAAATCAGCTGATTCTTAAATTAGCTGGCCCATTTTAAACATGACTAAGGATTTCTTGTTAGAGTGACTTTTTCCTATTAAAAGGCTGAAATTATTGTGACAAGTGGAGTCCAGAGGAGTCAATTACATCATTAATATAATACCTCATATTCATTCCTAATACCTCATACGTATTGAGCATCTTCTATGTGCCAGGCAGTACTCTAAGCTTTGGAGAAACTGTGGTAACACCATGATCAAGAAAGAGCGAGCTCATGCAGGTGGACTTTACATTCACATAGCATAAAAGCTATTTACCCACAGCTTTCAAATAATGTATCATTTAAGCTTAATTGCAGCTCTAAAGTTGGAGTTCATTTTCCATTTTAAAATCAGGAAATTGAGTTGAAGAAGTTAAGTGACTTGACTCTGTGACTCAAAGCCCGGTGCCCTTTCCACTATGGTACACTGAGTTGGCTTTGTTGATATGTGGTTTCCTGTTTTTCAAGAATTACAGCTTGACTCTAAAATATAAATAGTGTTTCTCCCTTGGCTAAGTAATTCTTTCTGATCATTATGGGAATAAAAAAGCATTCTGGACATATATTTGTGACTCGAAAGGAAAATATTATGCAGGCCTATTAAAAAGACATTTGATATTTATTTGCACCATATAAAGATCCTTACCTTCCTAAAAAATTATATGCAAGGGCTTATGAAAAACCATCTCCCTTAGTGTTTGAAATCTATTCAAGTTATGAAAGGTCAGTCACATCCCTATGTGAATCAGGATATACCCATACCATTTCCTTCAATCTTATAGATTCAGTGAATATATGCAATATAGCAGTGGTTTTCAAACTTATATTGTCAGAATCTTCTGGAAGACTTGTTAAAACACATGTCTCCCCCCCACCCCCAATTTTTGATTCAGTAGGTCTGGGGTAATGCCCAAGAATTTGCATTTGTAACATGTTCACAGGTGATATTGATGATGCTAGTTCTGGAACAACACTTCAAGAACTACTGCCATATAGCAGAGAATTTAAAATTTTAAAAGCATGGTTACTGAACCAGACAGCTTGGGCTTGACTCTTGCATATGCCACTTACTAGCTGTCACACCTTAGGCAAATTGCTTAACTTTTTGTCAAAAACCGAAGGCTCTGAGATTTTACCCTACTTCAACAGGTTAACCTGCCACAGTTTCGTGGGCTCGACTTTATTGCTCATAATAATAGCCGTAGCCGGGGCGCCTGGGTGGCTCAGTTGTTAAGCATCTGCCTTCAGCTCAGGTCACGATCCCAGGGTCCTGGGATCGAGTCCCTCATTGGGCTCCCTGCTCAGCAGGGAGCCTGCTTCTACCTCTCCCACTCCCCCTGCTGTGTTCCCTCTCTTACTGTGTCTCTCTCTGTCAAATAAAGTCTTTAAAAAATAATAATAATAATAGCCATAGCCAGAGTGTCAACATTTTCTTAGACTGGTTCCTTAAGCCCCGGTTTCCAAAGCAAGACGCAGAGAGTCAAATGACACCTGGAAATAAAGAGGGTTGCATTACAGGAGAGGAATCCTGAGCTTAGGGAAACCTAGTCTTTTATAATGGGCAGTGTGCCCTTTGCTCCGGAGGGAGAGACAGTATTTTGTTTATACTGCTCAGTAAACATGCTGCCCTGTGCTGTAGGAGACACTGTCTATTTTCCAAGGCTGTTCTCTATACAAACATCCTTAAAGATTGTCTAGAACAAAGACAGTTGCTGACTCTGCTTGTACAATATGCAGAAGTGCCATAGACCCATGGAATACTGGCCCCTAACACTTTTCCATTTCCTTACAAGATGGGGTTAATAAGACTGTTACTCCTAATAAGATCTCCCTTACTGGGTAGTTGAGTAGATTAAAGGTACTAAAATTTGGCAAGTACTTGGAGCAGAGCATAGTAACTGCTGCATAAATATTTCCTGTTATTATTCCTGAAGGAAAAATGTGTGTGTGTGTCTTAATGGTAAGTATTACCTTATAAGATGAAATAATTGTTTTACTGAGTATCCCTAACGTTGAGTTTGTTCCAAGGAACTTCTTTAATGGGTCTACATTTTAAAATGGGATAATGCATTGTTGTACCAGCCCGTGGGGAATGAGGCAGAAACATTTACTACCAATATTCATGTGTTCTCTCCTGTTTCTCTGCCTCGTTACGATTACATAGAATCATGTGACTAATTCTGGGGGTGCCTGGCTGGCTCAGTCCAAGGAGCATGTGACTCTTGAAGAGTATGCAACTCTTGATCTTGGGGTTGTGAATTCGAGCCCCATGTTGGGTGTAGAGATTACTGAAAAAAAAAAAAAAAAAACAAAAACAAAAAACCAAAAACCAAAAAACAACAACCCAACAACCCATAAATAAACTTTTGGGGGGAAAAAAAATAATAGTCATGTGACTAATTCTGTCCAGTGGGCTATCTGTGGGAGTAACATGTGAGCTAAAGCATTTAAGTGGCCCTCATGAGACCCTCCAACTCCGTTTACTATGGCAAACCCTGAAGCCACATTTTGAACTAGTGGAGATTCCAACAGTTTGGGTTTCTCAATGTGGAGAAAAGCTCCTTGCCCTCTTTCCTACCCCAACACACCAGTATGCAATGGACATGAAGAGTGAGTATGAAATAAACCTTTGTTCTGTCAAACACTGAGCTTTTGATTTAATTTGCCACTACAGGATAACCTGGATGACCCTCACTATCTTCCAGTGCCTGTATATAAAATATAATACCTACCTACTGCAAGAAACTTGACTATTTTAAAATATAGATTCTGGATGGATATATATATATATATATATCCATATATATATGGATCTAGACTAGGAGCTTGTATTCTGTTGAGAGGATATGAGCAGTTAACATTTATTTTTATTATTTTGCATAAGGTAATTTCAGATGGTTAAGTACTATGAAAAATAGGTGTGGCCAGCATTGTTACTTTCCTTCCCAACACCCATTCCCATTTTTTTGTTGTTAGAAGAACCTTAATTGTGTGTGGGACTACATTGTGCCTAGTCTTAGGTGATAGATCATGCTTGTTCTTAGCCAGTGCTAACAATTTGTATCCTAACTTACCTGCCTCCCCTGCAGCTTTAGGAGGCCATGTGACCTAGCTCTGGATTTTTGATAGGCAAGGTCTTGGGGAAGGATTTTCCTTTCCTAACAAAAGAGAAAGATGTGGCTGGCATAGCCACACCTTCCTCTTCTCATCTTCTTCCAGCCTTAAATGTAGGTAAGATATCTGCTTATGGTAGCAGCCTTTTTGTACCATGAGGTGACAAGCATAAAGACAACATGCTAAATATGGCAGAGCAGAAAGAGCCAGAGTTCTTGGTGGCCTCATTGAACGGCTAACACTAGTGGCTACTGGACTTGCTGTGGAAGTATAAACTTCCATTAATTAAGCAGTTGTTACTTGCAGCTAGACACATTCCTAACCCATGTAGATTATAATGGAATTGAGAATGGTTGGCTGGAGGATATGATTGAAGGCACAACAGTGCCACATTAGCTGCTGTAACCAGGAAGGCCTCTTTGAGAATGTACCTTTGAGCAGAGACCCAAATGATGAGAGGGAGCCAACAAGGTGTGAAATGTGTACTTGAGGTTGGGGTAGCACTGGAGTCCTCTTAAACAAGGATTTTGAAATGAAGAGACAGTTGGGGAAATCCATGATGGATTTCTAAGCTATGGGTGCCACATGTCATTGGAGAGCTAAAGGAACTGTTGAGTGATCAGATCAGTTTGGGGCCTTGGGAGATTATGATCTGCTTGGGGCAGAGTTCGGGAGAATGCTGATGAAAACAGTGTATGATCCATGACTCACCCCTGACACATTGCCTGTTACCAGGAGACTGTTAACTCCTGGAGGAATGTGTGTGGAAGGGAAGGGAAGTAGACTTGACAGGGACTACTGACCAGTCCACACTCCCTCTTGAATCCAGACGGAGTTCTTTTCCTCATATTCTCCTTTGGGAACTGGGTCATGGTCATGGGGCTTTGAGACTTGCTTATCTCTGTTGTCATTGAAAAGCAAAATATGGATTCTCCCAAGCATGTGCTTTGATTGGCAGAAAAATAACCCGAACAACAACTGCGACTGTTTCACTGAGTGCTTAACATGAGCCAGGCATTGTGCTAAAAGTATGACACACCTTTTATTTAACCCTACGACAATCCCCTGAAGCCCCATATTACTGATGAGAAAGCTGAGACCTTAGGGGAAAAAATAGTAATTTTTTTGAGATTATATAGCTAGTAGGTTGCAAAACAGACCTTTTAACCAGCTTGTCGTAAGACTTCTGAGAGTGGGTTCCCTAGAATGTGCTAGGTTTTGGAAGCCCTTAAAAAGTGAGGGAAATTTTTTTTTTTACTTGACTTGTTTTACTTGCTATTTTGGTGAGAAAAGCAATTTGATATACATGACATATTTTTAAAGATTTTATTTATTTGAGATAGAGCACATGCAGTGGAGATGGGGGGGTGCGGAGTGGTAGAGGGAGAGGGAGAAGCAGACTCTCCACTGAGCAGGGAGCCTGACCTGGGGCTTGATCCTAGGACCCTGGGATCATGACCTGAGCCGAAGGCAGATGTTTAGAGGATTGAGCCACCCAGGTACCCGGACTTTTTTATTTCTGAATAAATTTGTTGCAAGAGGCTGGAAGGACTACAGAAGACCTGGCAGGGTACATTCCTAAATGAAACATATTTGTTTCACTTATATGAAATGTAACATAAATGTTGCTGACTTAAATAAGACCTGCTGTGTATTCCCCTCCCCCGCCAACTCCACAAGAGCTGCTATGTATTGAATGATTATGATGTGTCAGTGTGCTAGGCATTTTAGCTAGATTATATAATTCACTCTTTTCAGTAACACTGTAAAATTTGCTATTTTCCATTTTATGGATGGGAACACTGAGGCTGGTAAGGTTTAATTTGCCCAAAGTGATCACCTGTCTCACTTGAACCTGTCCTTTTTCTGCTGTACAGCCAAGTTGGTACTTTCTCTGCTTTTTTCTTTTTATTTATTTATTTATTTATTTTTAAGATTTTTTTTTTTAATTAATTTATTTGGCAGAGAGATAGCACAAGTAGGCAGAGTGGCAGGCAGAGGGGAAGGGAGAAGCAGGCTCTCCGCTGAGCAGGGAGCCCGATGCGGGGCTCGATCCCAGGACCCTGGGATCATGACCTGAGCCGAAGGCAGCCGCTTAACTGACTGAGCCACCCAGGCGCCCCCTGCTTTTTTCTTTTTAAATAGGAAGATTTTAAACTGCCTACTCCCCCCCCATCACATTTTGTCTTTATAATCTTTGGGGGTATAATATTAAAAATGTATGAAAACTTAAGGAAGACCTCTGATTTCAATATTTATAGGCCAGTCCATTTTCCTTCCAGCCCCTCTATTTAGAGAAAAATATGTTTACACAGATAATAAAGGATTCATAGCATACATAATAGAAGTGTCCCTTTCCAGAGAAGTCACCATTTATAGTTTGGTGTATGTGTGCACACACGTGTGTGCGTGTGCCTGCACATTTGTGTTTGTATGGTGCTTAAACAAAAAACATTTTTTTAAGCAAATTGGCTCACATTGTACATGTTACACATCTTGTTTAGATAAACGTATTATTTTTGATGTTTTCTTGCATCTCATGATGTATCATAATTGATTTAGCCATTTCTGTGTTGGCATGTATTAAGTTGTTACCAGTTTTCTTAATGTTATAAACAATATTTTATTGCACATAATTCCTTGTGCACATGTGACTATTTTTATTTTGTTCTGTTTTTTTTTTAAAGATTTATTTATTTATTTATTTGAGAGAGAGAGAACGAGAGAGAGAGAGCACATGAGAGGGGGGAGGGTCAGAGGGAGAAGCAGGTTCCTTGCTGAGCAGGGAGCCCGATGCGGGACTCGATCCAGGGACTCCAGGATCATGACCTGAGCCGAAGGCAGTCGCTTAACCAACTGAGCCACCCAGGTGCCCTATTTTGTTCTGTTTTTGTTTTAAGTTTATTTTTTAAATTTAAATTCAATTAACATATATTATTGGTTTCAGAGGTAGAAGTCAGTGATTCATCAGTCTTATATAATACCCAGTGCTCATTACATCACATGCTCTCCTTAATGTCCATCACCCAGTTACCCTATCCCTCCACTCCCCCTCCCCTCCAGCAACCCTCAGTTTTTTCCCTGAGATTAAGAGTCTCTTATGGTTGGGCGCCTGGGTGGCTCAGTTGGTTAAGCGACTGCCTTCGGCTCAGGTCATGATCCTGGAGTCCTTGGATTGAGTCCCGCATCGGGCTCCCTGCTCTGCAGGGAGTCTGCTTCTCCCTCTGACCCTCCCCCCTCTCATGTGCTCTCTCTCAAATAAATAAATAAAATATTAAAAAAAAAAAAGTCTCTTATGGTTTGTCTCCCTCTCTGGTTTCGTCTTATTTCATTTTCTCCTCTCTTCCCCTATAATCTTCTGCCTTGTTTCTTAAATTCCACACATCATGGGGCGCCTGGGTGGCTCAGTCATTAAGCGTCTGCCTTCAGCTCAGGTCATGATCCCAGGGTCCTGGGATCAAGCCCCGCATCGGGTTCCTTGCTTGGCAAGGAGCCTGCTTCTCCCTCTCCCACTCCCCCTACTTGTGTTCCCTCTCTAGCTGTCTCTCTCTCTGTGTCAAATAAATAAAATCTAAAAAAATAAAAATAAAAAATAACTGAATTCCACACATCAGTGAGATCATATGATAATTGTCTTTCTCTGATTGACTTATTTCACTTAGCATAATACCCTCTAGTTCCATCCCCGTCATTGTAAATAGCAAGATTCCATTTTTTTTTTTTTTGTGATGGCTGCATAATATTCCATTGTGTGTGGGTGTGTGTATGTATATATATATACACATCTTTATCCATTCATCTGTCAATGGACATCTGGGCTCTTTCCATAGCTTGGCTATTGTGAACATTGCTGCTATAAACACTGGGATGCAGGTGCCCCTTCAGATCACTATTTGTATCTTTGGGGTAAATACCCAGTAGTGCAATTGCTGGGTCATAGGGTAGCTCTATTTTCAACTTTTTGAGGAACCTCCATACTGTTTTCCAGAGTGGCTGCACCAATATCTTCTCCCATTCTGTTGGTTGTCTTTTGGTTTGTTGACTGTTTCCTTCACAGTGCAGAAGCTTTTTATCTTGATGAAGTCCCAATAGTTCATTTTTGCCCTTGCTTCCCTTGCCTTTGGCGATGTGTCTAGCAAGAAGTTGCTGTGGCCGAGGTCACAGAGGTTGCTGCCTATGTTCTCCTCTAGGATTTTGATGGATTCCTGTCTCACATTTAGGTCTTTCATCCATTTTGAGTCTATTTTTGTGTATGGTGTAAGAAAATGGTCCAGTTTTGTGACTGTATTTTTTTTTTTTAAGATTTTATTTATTTATTTGAGAGAGAGAATGAGAGAGAGAGAGCAGGAGAGGGGGGAGGGTCAGAGGGAGAAGTAGACTCCCTGCCGAGCAGGGAGCGCGATGCGGGACTCAATTCAGGGACTCCAGGATCATGACCTGAGCCGAAGGCAGTCGATTAACCAACTGAGCCACCCAGGTGCCCTGTGACTGTATTTTTAAGAAAGATTCTTTGAAAGAGACATTAAGTGAAGCGTATACTAATTTCCTTTCTTAGCAGTGGTTTAGGTTAATAACTTCCTGACTACAGTAGGCCTCCATTCCAACCTAACCTAACCTTGTGAGTTGCATGGCTCCTCCCTACAGCTGTGTAAATCATACATCAGCATCTAAACAGTCTTTCATGGGCTGAATTTGGGTTGTTTTTTTGTTTTGTTTTGTTTTGATGAGACATAATTGAAATAACAGACAATAATCTGGCAATGCAGCCTCCTTGCACCTGACTCTGGGGAAAGGTTCGTGCCTCCTGGCAAATTAAAGAATAAAGAATTTGAGTTGAATAGACAAGTTCTTGGCTGTGCTCTGGGGCCAGATCCCTCAGAGAATAAGTCTCTTTCACTTTGTACTGTGTCCACTCACCCAAGAAGCCAGTGGTAAGACCCACAGGTTTGTCCAACCCCTTCAGTCTTGGACTTGTCAATCTCTAGGACAGTTAAAAAGAATAGTCTTTTAGCGATTTATTTATTTATTTGAGAGAGAAAGAGCAAGAGTGCGTGTTCATGTGAACATGAGCACATGTGAGTGGGGGAGGGGCAGAGTGAGAGAGACTCCCCAAGCTGACTCCCTGCTGAGCATGGAGCCTGATGCGGGGGCTTGATCCCAGGACTCTGAGATCATGACCTGAGCCAAAATCAAGAGTTATCTGCTTAATCAACGGAGCCACCCAGGTGCCTCCAAAATAGACTTTTTAAAGAGAGGTTTAGGTTCTCAGCAAAATTGAACAGAAGGGACAGAGATTTCCCATAGACTTCCCTGCCTCCCCCCCACTCCCCTTCCTACCCCCATGCACCGCCTCCCCATAATTAACATCTCCCAGCAGAGTGGTATATTAGTTACAAATGAGGAATTTGCATTGACACATCATTATCACCTAGGGTTATAGGACCATCTTTCTCCGCAGTTCTGCACGGCTTGCCCTTCATTTCCTTTAGGTCTTTGCTCAAATGTTACATTCTCTGATCACCCTATACAAAATTACAACACCTTACCTTGGTTCCTTGCTGCCACTGTACACTTTTGTTTTTCTCTGTAGCGCCTTTTAATATCTAACATCGACGTATTTTTCTTACGTGTCTTCTTTGCTAAACTCCTATAGTTTGCAAGCTCAGTGATGGCAGGTCTGTTTTCTTCACTCCTATTCTCTGTATGTGGCTTAAGAGTAGATGCTCAGGAAATACTTGCTGGCTTAGTGACTAAATGAACAAATAGGGGAACTCAGGACCATTCTCAAGGTTGGTGTTCCTCCACAACCCAACCTACCATCTCCCTCACTGCCCTCTGGCTCTCCAACAAGCCCGAGGGAGGGCACGGTTGGGCTGCAAGCAGGTGGGCATCTTGATTGGGAGGGTTGTGTGGGAGACTGCCATCACAGACTCTTTGGAAGCTGTCACAGTGTTATGAAGAATAATGCTGAAAGGACACACTATTTTATTGAGCATCTACTGTGTGCCGGTCCTACATGTTGAGAGAGAGAAAAGGAGAGAGCAGCAGAAGAGGTGAAGGGAGAGAAAAGGAAGGAGGGGGAGTAATGGCGGGAAAGGGAAGGGAAAGAGGGTAGAGAAAGAAGGGAAAGGGAAGTAAAAGTGTGTTGGAGAGCGGGAAAGTGAGAGAGAGTAAGGGGTGGCGCCAGCAGTGGTGGGGTGGGGGGAATGATTGGGATTTCAGTTGGAGAATTTAGGAAACTTGCCTAAGCCCCTGTAGGGCTGCTAGAGCTGGTTGGAGGAGTGTGTTACTCCAAAGCATGGTTTTTTGTTTTTTGTTTTTTAATTTTATACCCCAGAGCATGTTTGACCCTGAAAAATTTAGAGCTCTACCAGTGTGAGTTTAATTAGAGTATTTGTAGCATCCATATTGCATTCTTTCTTGGGGGGAGGAGATAGAGTGACAGTGAAATCTGCTGGTATGGAAACATTGTGGTGAGCAATTTTAATTTCATGGAGGAGGAGATAAAAGACCTTATCAGGTGTCAGAGTAGAGCGGGACTATATTCAGTGTTCAGCCTCAGCCGGAAGTGTAACAGCCTCTTAAACGTAAGAGGCAGGCTAAAACTGTTACAAATGTAGTGTGTTTTCATTTGTATCACATAGTTTGTTAACTCTGTACCAAGATGATTTGTAATAGATCCTTTGCCTTAAGGATGTTTGGAAAAATTGAAACTATTTAAAGCAAGTTAGGAGAAGTGCAGTAAATTTACAAATACCTACAAGAAAGGGAAAAGGAAACAGCTGTTGATAGTGTTAACCAGAGAGAGAGGTTGTTTCTAGAGATACACAGGACAGTACCAAGGCCATCTGCCCAGATTGTATAACTTTTTCTGTTTTCCTTTTTCCTTTTTCTCTCTTTCATTTTTCCCAGTACTCTTTTGAGAGAATGCTCAAAAATGTCTTTGGAGATTAAGCACCTTTTATGAGTGGAAGTAAATTCTTACAATTGGCTCTTATTTATCCTAGTTTTTTATTAAGTATTCTTATGTAAAAACCAACTGGCTGATTTCCTTTCTTGTGCATACTCTTACCTTTCTACCTTTTGATTCTAGGGAGGGTGCTGACACAGCCTGTTACCTCAGGCAAATTACTTAAAACCGAGTTGCAGTTTTCCTCTTTAAAATGACTTATTAGTATATGGGGTATTAGCATCTACCTTGCAAGTCTATTTTCATGTTTACATGAAATGTCATTTTAAAAGGGCTCAACACAATGCTTGGCAAGAGTAGACACTGGGGAAATGTTATTTCCTTTCTTCCTTCTCATGATAAACTTGTGCATATTTCTTCTGGCTGAAATGGCTGTGAGCAGCGGCCTCAAAATTAAAAGTACATTTGGCCTTTGATATATGGTAACCAGTTTCTTCCTGCAACTTGAGAGTTGATGAAGAACCACTCTCTGATTCCAGTGAGAACATTGAATTCTGTTTCCAGTAAGATCTTTTTGGAAGTCATGTATACCTATGAGTTTACTTATGCGCTAATAAGTCACAGGTTGCGCTTTCTCTTTCAGATGAACAGACTTGTTATTTTCCACTGACTGGCAGCAATGGCGTTCACCGGAAGGGTCAAGAATAGCGGCAGCAGGTAACGGTGAAATCCATGATTCAACGATGTGACAATATTTAATTGTAGAGTGTATTTTTCAAAGAATAAGCTTGATCGAAGAAAATATGGGAAAATTCAGTTTTCTCTACATGAAGCCAAACCTTAGACTGCCCCCATATTTTCTTTCAATCTAGCATTTTCTGAGCCTCCTAACTCATTTCTTTACATATGGATGTTATAGTAGATCAGCATCCTAATTCTGGGTTCAAGATACTGGTCTATATTACACAGCTTTGGAGAAATGAGCCACCTATTCATGAAATCCACCTTCTCCCAAGAGCTATGAAGGAGGGAATTTTGTCAGTTACATTTTAATGCTTTCAGATCTCTCCCTCCACATAGAATGTGCACATGGAGTTAACTTCCTTCTTGCATATCCTACATGATCAGGGTTGGCCGAGGGGAGCATATTAACATTCTGAAGCAACTATTAAGAATAACTCATTTTCTACCCAGAGGGAATTCTTTTTTTTTTTTTTTTAATATTTTATTTATTCATTTGAGAGAGAGACAGAGAGAGCACAAACAGGGGGAGAGGCAGAGGGAGAGAGAAGCAGGCTCCCTGTTCAGCCGGGAGCCTGACGTGGGGCTTGATCCCTGCACCCAGAGACCATGACCTGAGCTGAAGGCAGATGCCCAACCATCTGAGCCACCCAGGCGCCCCTCCAGAGGGAATTCTTAATGTCACTGATCAATTTTTATTTCTACTGTTAGATACTCAAGCTTACTCAACTAATATTTATTAACAGATGATGGTGCCTGTAATTCTGGAAGGTCCTGCCTGGATGCTTTCCTACGCCCCCTCTCGGGCTCATTTGGGAACCTCTTCCTCTATTCCAGGTGGCCTTGGTGGTACTGTTGATAGAGGAAGGCCCGTGACCCAGGCTGCAGCAGCCCCCCTTCTGCTGGAACTCGGGGACGCTGATGTCCGCTGCCTTTAGGCTTGTGCATGATGTTCGTTACACATAAGTTTTACATTTTTATGCCATTAAATGTCTTGTCCTTTATGGGTTCTGGTTTTATTGTGCTGAGAAAGGTCTTTCCAACTCCGAGATTGTGCAAATAATGTCATGTGATCTCTGCTGACACTTGAACGGTTTCAATTTTTGCATTTAAATCAGAACTTGAGCTGGTGGCCTCTGGGACGATCTGGTCAACAGATGGGTTTTGTTTGGCCCCTCACAGTGTTCTAAAAAAAAGATCTGCCCGTGTTTTTTACCTAACCATCTAGACTCCCCAAATCTCTTTAGAAATGTAAGATTTCACGCCAGGGGGCTTGCACTGCTGTGTGGCAGCACTTAGGTACCATTGAAGGGCTGCTGTCTTTCCCAGGGCCTGAGCTGAGACGAGTTCTAATTCACACCTTACCAAATGGCATGTCACCAGTACGCTTCGGGGTATGCCGGCATGTTCATCCTGTCGGCCTGCCCGTCAGCCAGAACTCCAGAATTCCCACCTGTTTCCTCCTGCAGACATCTGCTTTGTCAGGTTGCCCCAGAAAGACTCGATGTAAAAAAAAAAAAAAAAAAAAGGTCTGGAGAGTGCAGATGCTTTTCTAGTTTGCTGCAGTTCCCACACAGGTGGACTCACACATTTACTTCACGGCTTAGCCCCCTTCACTTGTGACCCATGCCAGATCTTGGACTTCTACATTTTTAAAATTTTTATTGATTAATTATTATTTTTTAAGATTTTATTTATGTATTTGACAGAGAGAGACACAGCGAGAGAGGGAATACAAGCAGGGGGAGTGGGAGAGGGAGAAGCAGGCTTCCTGCTGAGAGGGGAGCTCAAGACCCTGACATGACCTGAGCTGAAATTGAGTCATATGCTTAACCGACTGAGCCACCCAGGCGCTCCAGGAGTCATTAAAAAAAAAAAAAAAAAAAAAAAGGCTAGCCAGTTGTTTCAACATAATTTAGTAAATCTCTATCTTTTCTCCATTGATTTGAGTGCATCATCTTAATTACATCACATTTTTTAGTCTGTTGGACTCTTTTGTTCCATTGATTGTTTCTTCTGGCAATGGTGCCCTACTATTTCACTGTATTTTCTTAGATCTTAATATTCAGGCACTTCTTTTTCACTACTTTTCATTTTTAGAATTTTGGTAGTTACTCACATCTGATTACATTTCCATGCTTCCTCTGAAGTCATTAGTCCTTTTCTAGAAAAATGTTGGCATTTTGATTTGGGTCCCTTTGAATTTCATCAATTAGGGAGAGTTGCATTCTATAGCATATTAAAACTGGGTCTTCCTACCAAGAGTCTAAATATCAGAATGGTGAACTTTTAAGAGGATGAAGAAATTTTAAATTTCAACTGTAAGATTTTTGTGGGCATATGATTTTTCAAAAATTTCTAGTTGTTGACATCGCATCCTATGTAATTTTTGGTAGAATAATTATAATACAGTATTATCAGTGACAAGATTAAAAAGTATTTTGTATTCTATTATTTACATGTTTGCTATTGTTAATAATTATTAGGATGGGTGGGGCACATGGGTGGCTCAGTTGTTAAGCGTCTGCCTTCGGCTCAGGCATGGTCCCAGGGTCCTGAGATCGAGCCCCACATCAGGCTCCCTGCTTGGCGGGAAGCCTGCTTCTCCCTCTCCCACTCACCCTGCTTGTGTTCCCTCTCTCGCTGTGTCTCTCTCTGTCAAATAAATAAACAAAATCTTTTAAGAAAATCATTATTAAGATGGGTAAGTGGCATTTATAGGAACATTCTGGCAGTTATAGAACCAGTTTTATTGTTTATTACATTTTTTTTCAACTCATAACCTCCCTGATGTGCTCCTTTAATACCCAGTGCAAGTGATAAAGCTAGGCAAAGTCCTGAATGGAGCTCAATTTTTAATATATATCAATAGCTTACTGTTTAAATGTTTAATCATGACAGGTTAATCTTTTAGTAGTCCAGAAAAAAACCCCATCAAATTCATGTGGAACTGGTCCAGGGCTAGCACGTATTTGAAAGGAAACAGATGTGTATTGAGTATGCAACTCTAATTGTTCAAACTAAACAGAAATCTGAGTGTGAGCCCTTACTTTGCTCAGGGATATCAAAAGTCATAAGTGTGGGCAGAATATTAATGTAATGTGTAAAGACAGTGTTTTAGTTCTTATAAATAATAGGCTTATTCTCTAATTTGCAGATTTATCAGCATTAGACACTAGTGAATTTCAGCTCACTTATATTTACCCCCACCTTCCTTTTCCTCCCCTTTCTTTCTGTTCTTTATAAAAATTGTTATTGGAGTATAACAAACTGAATAGGGCAGACATTATTAGTACAGTTCAGTGCGTTTTCACAAAGTGAACACACTTGTGTAACCGATCAAGTGACAATACCAGCCCTCCAGAAGCCTCCTCTTGTCCCCTTTCAGCTACTAACTCCCTCAAAGGCTGCCACTCTTCTGACTTCTAACACCATGAATTTGTTTTGTTTGCTTTTGAATTTTCTTTAAACTTAATCATGGAGTATACTTTTTATATTTTCTCTTCAGTATTGATGTTTATTTTTATTCTATTTCATACATTTAAATATCTTTAACTTTTAAATATCTCAATGTTTTTTGTATTAAATTACTATGTTAGGTATATTTTATATGGCCCATATTAAATATTTTTATGTTCCTTTCCATCAACTTTCCAGTCTGATATGATAATATAATTATCCTTATTCTTTCTTCCATTTCTTCCTCTTCTACCCTCCAACTATTAGCTCTGCTTTTAGTTTTAAATTGTCCAGATTGACAGCACATTTTATTTTATAATTATGCATTAAAAGCTTTGTCTCTAAATTGGTAATAGAAGTTTGAAAAATCGATCCCGGTGTCCTGGGATCGAGTCCCACGTCGGGCTCCCTGCTCAGCGGGAAGCCTGCTTCTCCCTCTCCCACTCCCGCTGCTTGTGTTCCTGCTCTTACCGTCTCTGTCTCTGTCAAATAAACAAATAAAATCTTAAAAAAAAAAAAAGTTTGAAAAATCAGGGGCACCTGGGTGGCTCAGCCGTTAAGCATCTGCCTTCAGCTCAGGTCATGATCCCAGGGTCCTGGGATCGAGCCCTACATCGGGCTCCCTGCTCAGTGGGAAGCCTGCGTCTCCCTCTCACACTCCCCCTGCCTGTGTTCCCTCTCTTGCTGTCTCTCTCTCTCTCTGTCAAATAAATAAATAAAATCTTTAAAAAAAAAAAGTTTGAAAAATCAGTAGCCCTATTCACATTATTGTGATCGGGAAGCAAAATAGTGTTTAGGGTTTCATTTCATATTTCATATAGGGTCATATTTCATATGGGTTCAAAGTTCTCACAAGTACCACTTGAAAAAGAAGGTTCATTTTGGTCAGGACACATCAGTTCTTTAGCGGAATAAATTGTTCAAATTCCTGCCACATTTTAAATTGCTTCATCTTTGAATGGTGTTTTCATTTTTCCTGGAGTGTTTAGTTACTTTCTTTTTCCTTATTGAGCGAACATGGCTTTTTGCCATTTCATCAGTCTGTTCCCCTTCTTCCCCTTCTTACTCTTTTTTTTTTTTTTTTAAGATTTTATTTATTTATTTGACAGAGAGAGCGAGCACAAGTTGGCAGAGCAGCAGGCAGAGGGAGAGGGAGAAGCAGGCTTCCTGCTGAGCAGGGAGCCCGATTCGGGGCTCTATCCCAGGACTCTGGGATCATGACCTGAGCTGAAGGCAGCCGCTTAACCGACTGAGCCACCCAGCGCCACCCCCCACTTCTTACTCTTACTTACTGATTGAAAAGTCTCATTTCCCTCTTGGAATCATGAAACTAAAATTAATTTTTACAAAGTGTGTGCTAAATTACATTCTTCTGAAATTGGGCTCAGGTAAGTGAAGCCAGAGAGTAAAGCTGGGATACATTCTGGGAAAATGTTACTTGATGATGGGTGGAAAACATGTGAAGGTAAAACATAAGAATGAAAGAAATTTTATTCCAGGCTGTATCACCAGATTTGTGGGACATGATTTTATTGTTTTCTGCCATTAAGGGTAGGTACTTCTTATACAGATTTTAGATCTGCTGAGCTATGCTTTTCAGTATTTGGGAAGATTTGAAAGATTGAATTTTTTGAGTGCTGAATCATATTATAGTACGGTACTCTTAGAAGCTCTCCTTTTCCCCAGCAGAGTCTGAAATAATGTTTAACTCTCCTAATTGAGAGGAGTCCTCAATTAGTAAGGAAGCTACAAGGTGTTAAGCCGATTAACACCTATTACATGGACAGATTTTCTTTGAGTAAATCAGGGGCCTAACTTCCAGATGCTTACTAGAGAGATTAATGGCTGTAGGCCATGTTTTCTTGAAACAGGGATTGGCCTGGGCATTGTAAATAATCCACACCTGGATTGTGAACTGGGCAACTAGGAAGGTTCCCTGTATTTGCCAGGCAAGCCATCTAAGGGGCCTGATTTACAAGTGCAATAATGTTTCCTATGTAGCACTCATTGTATCCCTTTATTTTAGAAAATGGTTCCTAATCATTAAGTATGTGACTTTGTTGCAAGTAGTTTAAGATGAGTCACTCAGTTTGACGGGTTTAGGAGAGTTTGGTTTCAGACTTATCCCCGACCTGAGGAAATCTTTTTCAGAATTAGGTATCTCCCAGAGGGACAGTTAAATGAGGGGGGAGGGAGGCTGAACTGTCGAAATACACTGCGTAATTTCCACCGTGAAGTCCCGTTGAGCTAGCGTTAGATCTGTGATAGAGCGAGCCGGAGTGTGGGACTCCGCAGTGGGGTAGCTGTGTTTAGATCTCTGACACTCTGGTTACTTGGGCAGATTGCTCAACTTGTAAAGCCTCATTAAAATGGGGATAAGAAAAAAAGATGGGGATAGGAAGAATAATGGGTGTAAAGTGCTTATCATAGGACCTCCTACATCATAAATCCTCAGTAAATTATTAATTCCACCACTTTGGTGATGATGGTAGAATGGTGGATTTCAGGGGAGTGAGAAGCTTCCTTAATTCTATTTTGAGGGAAAAGGCTTTGTTTAGAGGCAACTCTTTGGATAGAAGAGATTTTGTGAGCTACTCCAGGAATAGCATTTGTACAAAGAATGATAGAGGAAACAGACCTTTAAAAACAAAAACACAGGGGGCGCATGGGTGGCTCAGTCATTAAGCGTCTGCCTTCTGCTGGCTCTGGTCATGGTCCCAGGGTCCTGGGATCGAGCCCCACGTCGGGTTCCTTGCTGGGCGGGGAGCCTGCTTCTCCCTCTCCCACTGCCCCTCCTTGTATTCCCTCTCCCGCTGTGTCTCTCTCTCTATCAAATAAATAAAATCTTTAAAAAAACAAAACAAAACACAGAGTGTTTATTTGCAGAGCATGTGGATACACTTACAAGTTTTACTGTGGTCTATTTTACATTTAATATTGGCAGTGGGATTGTCCTAAATCACACACACAGTATAAAAAAAAACACTGCTGCATAGTATTTTCTTTTCTACAAGTAGCATTGTCTTTATATATTAAAAAATAACACTTAATGGAGGTATAATTTACAAGCCATTTTAAGTATGCAATTTAATGATTTTTAGTAAATTTACTGAGTTGTACAACCATTTCTCCAGTCCGTTTTCAGAATTGCACTCCCAGTAGATGCCTGTTTCCCATCCCAGCCACAGGCGGCCATTAATCTACTTAACAGTTTTGCCTGTTCTGAACATTTCATGTAAATGCAATCATATAATATGGGTTTGTTTGTGTCCTTTTTTTGGTGACTGGCTACTTTCACTTAGCATAAAGTTTTCAAGACTCATCCATGTTGTAGCATGTGTCAATATTTCATTCTTTTTTATTGCCAAATAATCCATTGTATGGATATACCAATGTTTTATTTACTCTTCACCAATTGATGGACATTTGGGTTGTATCTACTTTTTGGCTATTATGAATAATATTGCACATATGTTTTCATTTCTTTTGGGTAGATATTAGAAGTGGGATTGCTTTCTTGTAAGGTGGATTCATGTTTAGAGTCATCTTTTTAAAATTTTATTATTTTTTAAAGATTTTATTTCTTTATTTGAGATAGAGAAAGCACAAGAGAGGGGAGGGTAAGAGGGAGAAGCAGACTCCCTGCCGAGTGGGGAGACGCAGAGGGGGAGCCTTATGCGGGACTCAGTCCTGGGACTCTGGGATCATGACCCGAGCTGAAGGCAGACGCTTAACCTACTGAGCCACCCAGGCACCCTAGAGTCATCTTTAGATTATTCTAAGTTCCGGTTCATTGTATTGATGTGTCAATTTCAGATTCATTTGTGTATGGTTTTTCTCTTTGCCTTCAGCCCTGAACTGTAACTAATGCTAAGACTTGGAAGAGAATGGATTAATATTATTTAGTGCCTTCTATGTAATGGATACTAGTCTAGGTAGTTGGCATGATATCATTTTAGGTGATACTTTGGTCTGTGGTGGTAGATAAGATGGACATTGATTTAAATTGTTTAGGATTATGGGGGCGCCTGGGTGGCTCAGTCGTTAAGCGTCTGCCTTCGTCTCAGGTCATGATCCCGGGGTCCTGGGATTGAGCCCCACATCGGGCTCCCTGCTCAGTGGGAAGTCTGCTTCTCCCTCTCCCTCTGCCTCTCTTTCCGCTGGTGCTCTCTCTCTCTCATGCTCTCTCTCAAGTAAATAAATAAAATCTTAAATAAATAAAATAAATTGTTTAGGATTACACCATCTCTGTGGGGATCCTAATTTTATGCTATCTGGATTTGGAGAAGAACCTTTTTCTTCTTTTTGGGAGGCTTCAACGATAATCTTTTTTTTCTGAAGCTGTAGCAGTTAGCCTCTTTAGGAATCTGTGGAACAGGGTTAGGAAGAAGAGAATTTCAGTTCCAGGTTCCTGTGGTTTCTAGAAGCCTGGAGGACATTATTTCAGAGTCATGTTTTCTGTAGCTCATGATAACCCTGTAAAGTGGTCAGATTAGATGGTAATCTTCTTCCTTGTACTGGAGGAAGGAAAGGCTTGGAGAACTTAATAGCTGAATGTGTGAATCAGACTATGGGGAATGCTGGGGGCAACTAGTTTGTTTTGTTGTGAAATTCTTAAATTACTACACAGAATAACATTTAACATGTGAGGCACTGTGCAGTTGCATTTCTGCTCTTGACCAACAAGTTTGGATGCCTTCATCAGATGATGCCTTTTTCATAAACTGCAATGCAGACTTGTCACCATTTTTGTTGCTAAAATTGTAGATTCTGGATTGTGTATGTTTATGTAAGTAAGATGTTCATAGATATAAAGAGAACATGTCTTATAAAAGCTATTGAAAGCATGAGGTCATCCAAGACTTCGTGTTAAGAAGAAGAGTCTAGGGCGCCTGGGTGGCTCAGTTGGTTAAGCGACTGCCTTCGGCTCAGGTCATGATCCTGGAGTCCCTGGATCGAGTCCCGCATCGGGCTCCCTGCTCAGCAGGGAGTCTGCTTCTCCCTCTGACCCTATCCCCTCTCATGTGTTCTCCCTCATTCTCTCTCTCTCAAATAAATAAATAAAATCTTTAAAAAAAAAAAAGAAGAAGAAGAAGAGTCTAAGGGACGGAGGGAAAGAAATCTGCATTGAAGTAGCAATAAAGAAACAATGTTGGCTCTGATTGGCCTTGGTAATCTAATTTAGTATGGACTTAATCTTAGTTCTTGCCTACTGTCTCCTTTCATCTCCTTCACTTTAAAAGACATTTTTCAAATAAAAATTTGAAGACTTTTTTTTCATAGAAATATTCAGACATTAGTATAAGTAGAGAGAATATTTCATGATCAAATACCCTTTTCCCATATTTAACATTTCTCAGTATTTTGCCACACTTTAAAAATCTATCCTTTGGAGGCACCTGGGTGGCTCAGTCGTTAAGCGTCTGCCTTCGGCTCAGGTCATGATCTCAGGGTCCTGGGATGGAACCCCACATCGGGCTCCCTGCTCAGTGGGAAGCCTGTTTCTCCCTCTCCCACTCCCCCTGCTTGTGTTCCCTCTCTCGCTGTGTCTCTGTCAAATAAATAAATAAAATCTTAAAAAAAAAAAAAACCACCTATCCTTTGTCTTTTTTTTCCTTTGCTGAAGTGTTTTTAAAGATTTTATTTATTTATTTGAGAGAGAGAATGAGAGACAGAGAGCATGAGAGGGAGGAGGGTCAGAGGGAGAAGCAGACTCCCTGCCGAGCAGAGAGCCTGATGCGGGACTGGATCCAGGGACTCCAGGATCATGACCTGAGCCGAAGGCAGTCGCTTAACCAACTGAGCCACCCAGGCGCCCCTGCTGAAGTGTTTTTAAAGTAAGTCCCAGGCAGGCATCTATTTTTTCACTCCTGCATACCTTATGTGGATCACTAAAAAAATATGGATAGTTCCCTACATAACTGTACACCGATTTCATACCTAATAAAATAAATATTTTATTTTTTTAAAGGTCTATTTATTTATTTGACAGAGAGACAGCGAGAGAGGGAACACAAGCAGGTGGAGTGGGAGAGGGAGAAGCAGGCTTCCCGCTGAGCAGGGAGCCCGATGCGGGGCTCGATCCTAGGACCCTGGGATCATGACCTGAGCCGAAGGCAGATGCTTAACGACTAAGCCACCCAGGCGCCCGTAAAAAAACATTTTAGATTCATGTAATGGCTAGCCCATATCTGAACTGTTCAGATTGTTTAAAAATGTCCATTAAAGTTAGGGGTGCCTGACTGGCTCAGTGGGTAGAGCATGCGACTCTTGATCTCAAGGGTTGTGAGTTTGAGCCCCATGTTGGGTATAGAGAGGACTTAAAAAAAAGTCTATTAAAGTTACTTACATCCTGATTTATGCAAGCCAAATGCTTGTGTTGTGTTAGGTTTTGCTTCTTTGTTGTTGTTAAAATTTTATTTAAGTAATCTCTACATCCAACTTGGGCTCGAACTTAGAGCTACAAGATTAAGGGCCTCATGCTCTTCCAGTGAGCCAGCTAGGTGCCCCTAGGTTTTGTTTCTTGAGTCTTAATCTAGAGCAGCTACCCTCCTTGAGGGGTGTTGGGGGGAGGGAGGGATTGACTAGTTGTAGAATTGAGTTGACTGTCCTACTTTGTGGATTTATCTCTTTGTTCCGGTGGCTCTCAACCAGGAATAATTTTACATGCCCCCCACTCCCCCTGCCCCAGGATTGGGGGGACATTTGACAACGTCAGGAGAGATTTGTATTGTCATAATCTAATGAGTCGAGGGCAGGAGTGCTGCTAAATATCCTACAATGCACAGTATGGCCCCCACTACAAAGAATTTTCTGGTTCCAAATGTCAGCGTTGCTGAGATTGAGAATCCCTGTGGTTCTATCCCAGGTATTTCCTGTAGAATGGAAGTTAGCTCTAAAGCTCAGTTAGACTCATTGCTAAAAATAGTTTAATAGTTCAAGAGTGCTGATAGTGTTCTGTGTTTTGATCTGGGTGCTGCTTACAAGAGTATATCTCTGTGAAATGCATGTGTGAGCTGTGCACTTTTTAAAAATTGAAATATAGGAACACCTGGGTGGCTCAGTGGGTTGAGTGCCTGCCTTTGGCTCAGGTCATGATCCCAGGGTCCTGGGATTGAGTTCTGTCCCGCACTGCACTCCTTGCTCAGTGAGGAGCCTTTCTCCCTCTGCCTGCTCTGCCTGTCGCTCTCCCTGCTTGTGCTCTCTGACAAATAAATGAATAAAATCTTTTAAAAAAATTGAAATATAATTAACATAGTGTTATTAGTTTGAGGTGTACAATATAATGATTCAACAATTCTGTACATTACTCAGTGCTCATCAGGATAACTGTACTCTTAATTCTCTTTATCTGTTTCACCCCTCCCCCCCTTCACCTCCCCTCTGGCAACCACCAGCTCTCTGTATTTAAGAGTCTGGGGTTGTTGGGTTTTTGTTTTTTTTTTTGTCTCTTTCTTTGTTCATTTGCTTTGTTTCTTAAATTCCACATATGAGTGAAATCATATAGTATTTGTCTTTCTCTGACTGACTTATTTCGCTTAGCTTTACAGTCTCTAGGTCCATCCATGTTGTTGCAAATGGCAGCAGGAGCGGTGTATATTTTAAATATATGTTATATTCTAATTTTTAAAGTTTACTTGAAAAAGCCTTACTAGTCCTGCTGTGTATCTTTGACTATCATGTTGGATTCTTAGATGTGTTAGGAAATCTTTAAATCCTCTTCCCTTTTAAACTTCCTTAATATTCAATTCCATTTACTGCAAGGGAATGACAAAGATGACGTAAAACAGGTGCCTCGTGACCCAATTATTGGGATGGTCGAGTGTCTGTTATGGCCAAGCCAGGTATTTTTCTTGTTCTGGAGCATTGCCAGGAGGGAGATCGCACCTAAGAACAGCGAGTAAAGTTAGGCCACTTGGGCTTTGTCTGACAGCTGAAAGGGGAGAGAGTCCCTCCAAAGGGGATGGTGTCAAGAGAGAAGGTCGCCTTTTGTGAGCAGTGGGGTTTGGGAAAGGGGCATTTGGGGCCGAAAGAACCAGCAGAGGTTGGGAATGCATTAGGGCTGTGCTGGGAATCCTTTCTGGAAAGTTGTCTTAAAGCCAGCTTCTCTTCCCCCACCGTCTCTGATAAATCATTGGAAGGAAAGGCAATGAATTTTTCCTGACCGTTGGTTCTTGCTGGGGCCGGGACTTCGTTTGCAAATGAAAGGACTGCTGTTGGAGTAGTTGAAATCACAATGGGCCCCTGACTCTTTTCACATCAAAGTGTAAGAGAATCTCCAGGGGTGATAAATGGGGGCTGCTGGACTCATTACTTGTAAACAAAGCTGAGGGGTGACCTCTCAATTTTTTTTAATTAAAAGAAAACAGGGTTTTCCAGAGCCGAGTGTGGGGCTGCTCTTCGTTTGAATTCTGACTGTTCATGCCAGAGATTTCGGATGAAGTTGTGAGGCGGCGGCCACCGTTAACCCGGGTCGGCCGTGACTCCAGATCCGGCTCAGCGTACCCTGCCCCGGGTGGCCTCGCAGGTCTTGCTCCCTGCTGGAGACCCGAGTGCACCGGGTTCCGCGATGTGCCGGTTGCCATAAGGGGAACAAGGCAGAATTCTTTAGCTCTGTACCTCCGAGGAGTTTGAGGGCTTATTAGACCCTTACTCTGCTCCTTTTCCCACCCAACCTCAAGAGAAAAACTCCGTTGCTCCTGTGTCGGGCAGGAAGAGGTCAGTGTTTGTGACTTCTCAGAACTTTGTAAAGAAGTCCAGAGGCTCTTGTTTCCAATTTTACTTTTAAGGTTTAAAGTTCTATTCCTTTTATTTGTGTAGTGCAGGGTTTTGCATGTGATGGAAACCTGCCGCCGAAAGGATGGTATTTGAACACTTTATGTTCAGTGTTTCTGTGGAAGGCGACGCTATTATGAACACTAGTAATCTAGCATTTTAGGGAGTCAAGACTTGGAAAGTGCTCTCTCAATGCAGTTCCGCAGAGTTGAAGGTGCACCTTCGGTACACTCCCTCGTGTACCCCACTCCCCACCAAACTTCTCCCTTGGTGGGTTTTCACCTGGCTCCTTTGATCCTGTTAATCTAAAGCCCCGACCAGATGGTAAACTGAAGGTCAGAGACTGCCCTTTGTGAGTGGAGCTCAGAAGGTGCCGGGCACCCAAGAATTTCTAATGTGTTTACTGACTTTCCAGGTGTTCGGTAATCGCCTTCTGAGTGTATCTTCCAGACAAGTGGTAAGACTTGAGAAAGGAGCAGAAGTCGCCGCCGGAGGGGAGCAAGCAGGTCCCTGGATGGTGGGTAGAGAAGCAGTCCTCCAGCTGGGGTGATTCAACTAGAGATAAGAGTACTGGAGGCCCTAGAATGGTGAGCCCGTGGGAGATACTGCAGTTAGCACTGCCTTTGTGAGCTCCAGGTGCCAACGGCAGCTAATGTTTGATGAGCACAGGGGCCAGAATTCGTGCCAATACATCTTTATTTGATAGGCATGAAATCATGCCTGACTCATCGCTGGTTGATAATCAGGCTACCTTCCTTTTATCACCAGACCCTACGCCCTTAACCCCCTGGTCCAGGTTGTCTTGGCAGAAGCTTGGGGCACGGAAGCACGTTCTGAGCTCTGATTTGAAACTCGCAGGCTTGGACCAGAGACCTTCTGGAGTGGACTGTTCCTTTTCTGACACCAGAAAGAAGAATTAATCAAAGGTTTCCCCTGGGACAGCGCTTTAGCCTGGCTCCAGTAGTCATAGAAACACACATCCTTTCTAGGGAAGGGACAAAACTGGTTTCTTTACACTGAGGTGTAGACGGTGCAGAGAGGACAAGAAAGGAAGAGCGGGGGCTGGGGTGACTGATGAGCCAATGGCAGGAAAACGATGACCTGAGGGATAGAGGTGGTGCCCAGACTAGGATAAGTTGGGGTCTCCCTAGCTGACCTCTAGCAGAGCTGTTGTCAGTCCTCACTGCGGGATGTCGTGTGCTCTCTTGGAGAGCACCTCGCGGTCTGTAGAGCATTGCACAGATGTCAGGTGGTGGCCCTGGTAATAAATCAACGTCTCAACGGTTATTCAGATTATCTTTTCAACATCCGGTGAGACTTAACTTTCCTCCAGTGTGTGCTTGATGACTGAAATAGGAAATTGTCCTTAATTGAAGAATGGAGGCGTTGATTTTCAAATATGACAGAATATTTAATGAGAGCCGAGACTATCTCGTCTCAAAAATATATTTAAAAATATGTGCTAGCTTGTAAAAAACCCAAAAAGCCAAAAAAACAAAAGACTTAACAAGGGGAGTGAGAGGGGGGATTTGGAACAGTTCTTAATTAATGTCGATGGTACTATTCCTTTCTGTCCCTGTGTCCTCAACCTCCCGTAGCGACTGGGTGAATGGAGTTCTTACAGGGCCCACTGAGACTCTGCCATTGAATTTTACCTGGCGGCAGCTGAAGTTCAAGGGAAAAAGTTTACTTTGAAATCCGTTAGACCTGGGCTTGAATTCTAGCCCTACTAGATTGTGTAATGCTGGGCAATTTACTTAATCTCTCCAACCTCTACTTCCTTCATCTGTAAAATAAGAATAATGATGTGGGGCGCCTGGCTAGCTCAGTCAGGAGAGCACACGACTCCTAATCTCAGGGTCGTGAGTTCAAGCCTCATGTTGGGCGTGGAGCCTACTTAAAAAAAAAAGAAAAATTATTATGTGAGATAATGTATTTTTTAAAACCCAGCAGTGTGCCTGCAGTGAGTCGGTATCTAATAGATATTAATTTCCCTTTCTGTTGACCTGCTTTTGAGAATTTTAGTGTTCAGGGCCTAGAGAATTTGTACTCTGTGATGTTCCTGAAGCACCTAGTAGAGTGTAAAAGTCTGGGCTCCACTGGGCACTATTTGGGAAGTTGCCCTGCTGTGCTTTTGAGACCCAGCTCTGAAACACCTGGTCAGTGACTGGGGGGTGGGGGTGTTGGGGGGGGTGGCAGTGTGTGAACTGCTTAATCAACTGTTCCTGCGAACTCTGGGCTCAGGTGATTGAGATTGATTTTTTTTTAAGTATATGTGCTGCTAAAGCGAGCATGAGAATGATTTTTGTTTGTTACTATGGGATTTATATTATTGAGCATTTGGGTAATTCCTAAATGGTAGATGACACTTTGCATTCATTTCTCAATAAAATCCTCATTTCATATTTCCTGTTAAAATGTTACATTAAGAATATACATTAGGGTATCCATCAAGATAAGTGTGCCTGACTATGTAGAGACGATTTTTTTAAAAAGATTTTATTTATTTATTTGTCAGAGACAGAGCGCGCACAAGCAGGGGGAGCGGCAGAGGCAGAGGGAGAAGCAGGCTCCCTGCCGAGCAGGGAGCCAGTTGCGGGACTCGATCCCAGGACCCTGAGATCATGACCTGAGCCGAAGGCAGACGCTTAGCCAACTGAGCCACCCCGGCGTCCCTAGAGAGGATATTTAATAACATTTTTTACCCTTTTATTTTAAGGAAATAAATCATTTATTTCCTTTGGGTTAGTTTTATTTTATTTTATTTATTTATTTATTTTTAAAGATTTTATTTATTTATTTGAGAGAGAGAGAATGAGAGAGAGCACATGAGAGAGGGGAGGGTCAGAGGGAGAAGCAGACTCCCTGCCGAGCAGGAAGCCTGATGCAGGACTCGATCCAGGGACTCCAGGATCGTGACCTGAGCCGAAGGCAGCCGCTTAACCAACTGAGCCACCCAGGCGCCCCTGGGTTAGTTTGATTTTAAATGAAAGGTCTATTCTGTTCTTCTGATAATCCAGGATGCACGCATTCATTCAGCAATGACTTACACAGGTAGGGCCTTGATGTCACAGGTGTCTCCCAGAAACTAGGGGGAGTGCGTGGGGACGGAAGGAGCTAGGACGGGAGTAGGTTAGCTGTCAGGAGCCCGGACTAGAGCTGGCATTCTAACTACTATGTAAAGGTATTACCGTCGAGTGGTTTTCATACAGGGCTTTAAAAAATTTTTTTTTAAGATTTTACTCACTTACTTTTGAGAGAGAGAGCATGCGCGTGCGCTCACAAGTAGTGGGGGAGCAGAGGGAGAGGGGGAGAGAGAATCTCAAGCAGATTCTGTGCTCGAATCAAGGCCTACATGGGCCTCGATCCCACGACCCCAAGATCCGGACCCGAGCTGAAACCAAGAGTCAAGTTCTCAACCAACTGAGCCACCCGGGCACCCCTAGTGCTTTAAACTTTTTTCAAAGCGTTATTAACAGTCTTCTGTTGCATTTTAACCTCCTAGGTATCTTATAAGGTGGGTAGGCTTACAGAAGTTAAATGGTTTGCCCAACATCCCAGAGTTAATGATAAAACAGTCCTCTTAACCTGGAATGAGTTTTCCGTCACTTTCCCAGCCTCCCCCTTACCCCCAGGTCTTTCAAAAATCTTACTCATTTTTCCAGGTTCCACTGAAATCATGCCTGTTTTAGAACTCTGACCACCCACAGAATTCATTGCTCTTTTGGTGCGCTCTCACCTTTGTCCTTTCCTCTGTGCCACAGTTTCATTAATGCTTCTCTTTTCCAAATTCACCCTTCAGGACCTGCTCTGTTGTAATAGACTAAGCGTTTCTCCTTTACAGGGAGCACGGTGCTCACCCTGGCCACATGCTTGGGGAGATTCTCTTCCGGGTCGAGGTTGCTTCTTTTTCTCACTCCTGCTGTGCAGGGCCTCAGTGTGAGCACGCGCACGGTGTGTGTGCGCACGGACCCAGTGGGGCTCGGCCTCCGTGCACGCAGTCTCTTGGCAACTTTGCAGCCCTTGCCTTCATCCTCTCAGAGCAGACACTGCACACTCCAGGCCTCGTGCCTGTAGAAGTGCCTGCCGCATACCCGCCAGCCGCCTGGGCCCCTGTGCCCAGAGGACTGTTCCCTGCTGCTCTGTTAGTGTAGACCCGTGCCCAGCGGGCGGCAACCACGCCCTCGCCAGTGACCGCCCAGCTTCAGTTTGGGGGAGGGACTCCCCCAAACTTCAAAGGTTGTTCTTCCTTGGGTACCCTCTCTCAGCTCCGGGTACCCTTTCGACTTGTCTTTAATTCCCCTACGAGGGTTGAATTATTTTTTGATATTACATTTCTGTTCACATTACTGTGTGGTTTCTCTTTCCTGGTCGAACCGAGACGAATACAACCTCTAGTGCTTGTTTTCCTTCGTCTCTGTGTTATTTCACACATCTGTGTAAATTGTTAACTACTTTGACAGCAGAGGCCTGTTGAATCCCGCAGCATTATCTCTGTGCTTTGCAGATAACCTGTGAGGAATGAATGATTGCGTTTCCTGCTGCTGTTGTTGCTGTCAGAGAGAGAGAGAGAGAGAGAGAGAGAGGGAGGATGGTTGTAATGGGTATTCATTGCTCTTTATGGGAAAGACAGCTCAAAGTTCTTGCTGTCTTACTATGCGTTAACTTGGTGGTGTTTCCGTGGAATCCTGTCACAGTTGAGACAATTACTTGGTGACCCAGTTATCGAAAAGTACCTTTTAAGGCCTGTGTGTAAAGTCTTCAGAACTGTGTAAACAGCGATTTACTGCTGCCTATTTATCTTCACTGACCTTTTAAAAACATATTGCTAAAAAAACAAAGCAAAACAAAAACCCAAATTGCTTTAAAGTACAGCAAGCCTTGTAGCCAATGGTGCTTTAAAAATCGTGTGTATTTCACTTTTCAGGCTGATTTGTCAATGTCCCCTCACGGTAGTAGTAATGTTGTCTGTGTGGAGCCAGGGTGTTCAGCTTGGGTTAATGTGCAGGTTCCATACACGTACTTGCTAATCCTTTTCTCTCACCAACCCATGAGCAAAAGAGGAGTATAGGGTATAGCCCACAGGGGAAAACATCTTTTTCCCTCCACTTGGCATTCTGAGTCTGTGTCTAGGAAAGCGGTGTAGCCAGAAAAGCAGGGATATTGCCTGTATTGTCAATATAGGTGCTTCCTTATGGTTCAGAAAGGAAATATTGATACTTGGTATCATTAGGAGGCTAATGGGCATTTTTGAGTCAGTAGGAATTACTTGGTTCAGGCAGTTTGCTGATTGACCCTTCACGACGTGCCGATTTCCACGCACGGGTATTTGCCTCTGCCTTCCCCCCGCTCTACTCCATCAGTGTTTCTCTGTCATTGTCCAAATCTTTGTACCCCTTCCCTATTCCATCCACTCAGATAACCTTTTTTACACTAAAGCAAGATTTCTCTCCTTAATGAAGATAGGACCTCAATTTGAAATGTTAGAGGGTAATTGTGTGAAGAAAAAATTTGTTGTTTCCTTTCAAAAGGATTCACATCTGGCATCCTTTGAATCAGGGAATGGGTGTGGTGTTTTGAACTATCTCCCAGAGTATATCTTTGTAGTAAAATAGTGTCTTGATAATCTGAGAAATACATGCAGTTTCTTTGGAACTATATGTAACCTGGACAGAGGAGTGCAGTGTATTATTTTACACTTCAACAAATGCTCAGCACCTACTGTGTGCAGAGTGCCATATAGTAAATTGGGCACACGATGGGCCATTTCCTTCCCTCCTCCCCGATAACCTTCTCTGGGACATTCATGCTGGCTCATAAGCTCTTTACCATTCTGATGGGCTCCTCCCACTTCCACATGCAACTTCCTTTTTTTCCTGCTTAATAAAAGTTGTCATTCCTCAAACCTTTGTCCCTGACTTGCTTCCTTCTTATACCACAGATTTTCTTTGTACAGTCTCTCACTGTGGCTGTCCTACCCATGATAGGTGACTCCCACATCTGGATTTCTAAGCCAGCACGGCTTCCACATCTGCCATCATTTCCCTCTCCAGATTCTTCTATCTCTCTAAAGGTTAGTCATGTCCTCTCCATCCTGACTTCATTGCTTCTCCTCTTCATGGCTATTCCTCAGTAGGAGGAACTGCTTTACGCTAAGAGGTTCCCCGTGTGTTCATTTTGCTCCTTTACCTAAAAAACTTTCAGGGCTCCCTATCATCTACTGTTTATAGTTGGATTCCCTTAATGGGTCACCCAAACCTCCATCCCCTGGGCCTCAGCGTTTTCTTCAAGTCTCATCTCCAGTCTTTCCACCAACCCCGGTCCCTCGCTGTACAGAAGTTCTCACAATTCCCTTTGCAGGATTTTGTCTTTCAAATTACGTCCTTTGGCATATGCTATGCCTTTCTCTCATCTTTGCTTCATTCATCTGTAAGTGCTACCCAGGAAGTACAGGGCTTTGCAGGAGCATATGGAAAGGGCACCTAAAGGCAGATTTGCAGAATAATCAAGGGAGACTTCTTGGAGGAAGATGTGGCTGGGCAGAAAATGAATGTATGTTTAAGAGTTAGTCAATTGAAACAGTTGGGTAGTGGAATGGGGAGAAGAAAAATGTATTCCAGGTAAAAAGAAACACACTTGTGAAGGCTTGGGTTAAAAGCAAACAAAACATAAGGCTCCTTTGAGAAACCAAGTAAATTTCATTATAGCTGGAGAATAGAGTACCAAGCCAGGAAATGATCTGGTGGGCCATGCTAAGAAATTTGACTTTGTATTTAGGGGAATGGGAAGTCCTCAAAGAATTTTAAGTGGGTTGGGGCGCCTGGGTGGCTCAGTCGTTGGGTGCCTGGGTGGCTCAGTCGTTAAGCATCTGCCTTCAGCTCAGGTCATGATCCCAGGGTCCTGGGATCAAGCCCCGCATCGGGCTCCCTGCTCGGCGGGAAGCCTGCTTCTCCCTCTCCCACTCCCCCTGCTTGTGTTCCCTCTCTTGCTGTCTCTCTCTCTGTCAAATAAATAAAATCTTAAAAAAAAAAAAAAGAATTTTAAGTGGGTTAATAATGGTTGACATGATTTTATTTTTATTTTTTTTAATTAATTTTTTTTTTTTAAGATTTTATTTATTTATTTGAGAGAGAGAGAATGAGAGACAGAGAGCATGAGAGGGAGGAGGGTCAGAGGGAGAAGCAGACTCCCTGCCGAGCAGAGAGCCCGATGCGGGACTCGATCCAGGGACTTGATCCAGGGACTCGATCCAGGGACTCCAGGATCATGACCTGAGCCGAAGGCAGTCGCTTAACCAACTGAGCCACCCAGGCGCCCGGTTGACATGATTTTAGAAGGTCACTTATCAAATGGAGAATGGAGTGTAGTAGGGCGCAAGAGGAAGCAGAGAAACCAATTGGGGGACTATTAAGTGGTTCATGGGAGAGCTGGAGAGGACCAAATTGATCCTGGATAATTTTGGAGAAATAGTGAAAAAGGATTTGTAGGTAGTTGGATGTAAAGGATGTATAAAAGAGAAGGGTCAAGAACAATCCCTAATTATTTGGCTCTGTTACTGGGAGATGCTGCTGGCAAGGTGGGGAAGACTGGAGGTGCTATAAGTTCTTTGGCAAGAGTTTAAGTTTGAGATGCCTGTGCAACTCCTTGCAAGTGGAGATGTCAAGTGGGCAATTGGTTGTCTAAGACTGGAGCTCACTAGGGAAGGTCTGGACTTAAGATACACATTTGTTTAGTAGGAATTGAATCACAGTTATCCATGAGATTTTCTTGGGAGGGTGAGAAAATGAAAATGCCTAAGAGGAGGAAACTAAGTAGCAAGAAGTTTCAAGGAGATTGAGAAGACAACAGCAAGGAAGTGGGAGGAAAAACAAGGGAGTACTAGTTTGGGGGCCAAGAGAAGAGAGCATAGGAAGGATGGCTCAGCGTATCAAATGCTGTTCAACTATTCGTTCACTCACCTGTTCCGTTCAACCTCTCCTGTCACCCTTGGGCAGCAGTGGTTCCCCCACCTCTCAGAGATACTGCCTTTTATTAAGACATTTATTTCCTCAATTGCTGTGATGCTTATCTTCCTTACAAGATTCTGTGATCAGACAGCTGATTTAAGGGCTGTCATCTTTGTGTCCCCACTGAGCAGGGAGCCTGAAGACACGGGGCTCCATCCCAGGACCCCGGGATCATGACCTGAGCCGAAGGCAGATGCTTAACTGACAGAGCCACCCAGGCGCCCCATAAATTAATACTTTATTTTTTTTTTCATAAATTAATATTTTAAAAAATAAATGAGAATTCACCTCTGTCATCAAGAAGTGGTCATGGCCTCTTAGTGATTTGCCTGCTTTTGTCTCTCTGGATTTAGGGTGTGTTTTTAAATATATCAGTATTCTTTCACAGCGCCTTGTAGAATTTTCTGCACTCAAAATGGCGGAAGTATGATGTTTTGACTGTGCCTGGTTCTTGTGATGGACGAAGAGCTTAGGAACAAGACTTTGTGACATAGGGAGTTACACTAGGGGATTATGGGAAATGGCAACTCTTGTAAAAATAAGCTGGTCAGTGGGTGGTAGGTGAGCTGAGGGAAAAGATTTATGAGCAACATCCTGCTCTGGGATCACTGCTGGGGACAGAATAGGGGGAGAAATTTCTGTATAAATCATGAAGGCAGCTCAGGAAATAAAGTCTGCTCTTGGGGTCTCAGGGGGACCTTTTATGGATATCTTTTGCAGAACACATGGGTGAAAGAGAATTGATAGGTGGTATTCTTTTTGAGTCTGTGTGGGGGTTAATGCTGGGCTGAGGTAATCCATCTTTCAGAAGGAGAGAAAAAGAAACAGGAGAAAACAGAGAGATGGCGCACAGAGGGCCCAAGAATTATCTCTAGCTTTATAAATGTTGTTAAATTGTGAAGAGAGTTGAAGGGACCATTTAGTAGGAAGCAGAAGATTGTGTTCATTGGTTTCAGGTCTGAAATGGTATCCTGTGTGTGGAGTTTCTCCCTGTTCCTTCATTAATCTGCATCAGTTTCTGCTCGAGTTTCAGGATGTGTAAGTGAGATCCTAATGTCTTGGCCAGAGGGCAAATTATTTGCCTAGAAAAAAACAAAAGAAAACCAAAAAACTCTATTTTTGTCTTTTCAAATGAAAGACACTTGAATCAGTCCATCAAAGGGGGGGGGTTCAATTCTAAACTAGGATATACTACAAAATAGGAAAGTAGCTATTAAAAAGAATGAGATAATTGTAAGTATGTGAACATGGCATGATACAGTGTATGAATTGCAGAATAAAATCAAAAGATATGATTCTGTTTTTATGAGTAGAGATGTAGACAAACATACATAGAATGGGTCTGAAAGGACATTTACCAACTTTTGCAGCATTAATTTTCTTGGGAATAGGATTATTTAGGATGCTCAGTAGGATGACTTTTGTTTTTTAAATTTATACACTTACGGGTAATTTTTTTCTTGATGTGTGTGTATTATATTAAAATGAAAACATTTTCTAAAATATTTGAAAAAGTTAGGGAATGGTCTCTTGTTCTGCTACTTCCTCTATTTTTTATTTATTTATTTTTTAAAGATTGTATTTATTTATTTATTTATTTTAGAGAAAGAGAGAGCAATGTGCAGGCGGGGGAAAGGAGAGGAACTAGCAGGCTCTGCACTGAGTGAGCACAGAGCTCACAACCCTGAGATCATGACCTGAGCAGAGATCAAGAGTCAGATGCTTAACCGACTGAGCCACCAGGCGCTCCTCCTTTTTTCTCTTGCTTTTTAAAAAGATATTTGAAAGGGGCACAGGGAGAAGCAGGCTTTCCACTGAGCAGAGAGCCTGTTGCAGGATTCCATCCAGGACCCTCGGATCAGGACCTGAGCCGAAGGCAGACACTTACCGACTGAGCCACCCAGGTGCCCCAGTTCTGCTACTTCCAAAGGAATGTTAAAATGTTGCTTATTCACTTATTCAGCCAGTAAATATTTGTTTTGCATTCCAGGCATTATTCTCTGCAGTGAGGATACGGGAACAAATAAAACCAGCAGGATGGTGCTTTCCTGGAGCTCGTGGCCAGTGTAGGGATAGACAAAGAGTAAATACGTAACAGCTCAGGGTTATAAAGTAGTGTTGGTGGGGGGGGGGGAAACAAAGTCAGATATGTGCAGGAAAGGGCTGCTATTTTATACTTTACATCCAGTCCTCAGGAAAGGTCTCTCTGGTGCGGTAATGTTTGAGGAGAGACCTGAAAGAGTATAAGCCAGGCAGATGATTGGAGGTGTGGGGGGTGGGGTGGGGGGGGCTGACTTTACAGGCAGAGGGAGCTTGTGTCGAGGCCCTGGGGCATCATGCGTTTTGCAAGTTTGACAAAGCGGGGCAGCTAGTGATGTTGGAGCAGGGGTGGGGGATGAGGTCAGAGAGAGCCAGCAGGAGGCGATTATGCAGGGCCTTTAGGCCACTGGAAAGTTGTTGGAGTGAGATGGAAAACTATTTTTGACCAGAGGAGTAGCAGTGTCTGAGTGTCCTTTTAACGGGGTCCCTGGGGAAAGCTTTGTGGCGTTTACACTGTGGTGGGCGTGCGCAAAAGAAACCATCTCTGTCGTGGGTGGGGACTATCCTTCCCCTTCACTTCACAAGTAGAGAGAGTTAAAGGTTTGGTACAGGAACGGGAAACATTACAGAGGCAGGACCGGGCCCCGAGTTTTCCTGGCTGTCACTTCAGCACTCTGTTATACAGATAAGGAACTTTAATCTGGGACTTTCCATTTTCTGATATGTTATAACATGTTATTTTTAATAGTTAGATCTCTGATGAATTATCACGAGCCTTAGGCCTGTGATGCTGTACAGAATTTCCAGGGGTTCTGGCCTCAGTCCTCTTTTTGCATAAGGATAATGCTTCTGACCTAGGGTGTTTGCTAGAATTTTGAGTCAGAGTATGACCTAGTGTTGCTTTTTCCCTGGCAGTGTTTGGATGCACCTACACGTTCGGTGGTTAAGCTTACCTTGGAACCATCTGTACCTTGAGTGTGTATGTTAAGGGTACACTTACTTACCATAAGGCTGGTAAATTAAAGAGTTACATCATCAGAAGCTAGCTTATCACGGTCGGCTGGAGGCAAAGCAGTGTGCCATGTTCTTTAAGAGCTGTAATATAAATAGCAGTATTATGCCCTCAAGGAGTTTGCAGTCTGTTGGGTACAACAGGCAACAGCACTAATGTTTGATACAGAGTTGCAAGATGAGAACTGGAAGTACAAAGGAGGTAGAAGCCAATTATGAGTGGTGATAATGGGAAAGGCTTCATGAATGAGGTAGTGCTGGAGCTGGATATTGGAGTTTGGAGAGGACCAGAAGGTATTTTGGACTGGAGGGACAGCCAGAGGAGCGCCATGAAAGAACACGGGCTTAGGGAAGGGTCTGTTTCAGCTGGATTAAAGTCTTTGCAGGAGGTGGAAAAGAGGGAGGCCATGGGTGCGGTGGGACCATTGCATCTGAGCCTGAGCTGTTACAGTCCAGTCCAGTGGCCACCGGCCACATGTGGCGCTGGAAACGTGGCTGGTCTGAGCTGAGATGCCCCGGGAAAGGACAATACACGCAGATTTCAACGACTGGTCTGGAGGGGAAAAAAAAGTAAAACCACTCATCGTTAACTTTATATTGGTTGAAAGTCAAACAATGAAATTACGTTTTGGTTATATTGGTTTTAAATAAAACATTACTAAAATTTATTGCCCTGGTTTCTCTTTACCTTTTTAATGTGGCTACTGGCAAATGCAAACTTAGATTTGTAGCCACCATTATATTTTTATTGGTCGTAGCTGATCTAGGCTAGGCAGACTAACCCTGGAAGAGGGAGTGGAAGGGGGGCGAAAAAGTGAGAACGAGAGGCAAAGAAGAAAACTACAGGATTTACACTACTGGGTGTGGGAGAGGTCAGTGGCCCCCCCTCCCCCCCAGGCTCTGGCCTGATGTCGCAATGAACGTGAAGGAGTGCGCGACTGCAAGGAGGCGCTGGAGGGCGGAGGACAGTGATGATTTCATTCGGGCCTGTTGGTCACAGGCTGTGCTGTAGGGAGATTGGCTTGGCAGCAAAATGTGGAGCTGGCAGGAGCTGGAGGTGGGGAGCAACTGGTTGCTGCAGCCTCTTGGGGGGGGGGTAGGGTAAGAGCATGAGGTACTGTAGAAATAACCTGCAGAACAGCTTTGCAGTTGACGCTGCGTTTTACACTGGGCTTCCCAGTTCTGCCTCAGACAGTCCCTGTCTTTTTTTCTGAAATTACCACACCTTTTATCACAGGGGAAGAGGAAGCGTGCAAATTATGGTGTGGCCTAAAAATTTGAATGCAGATATTTGGACTAGTATAGAAACTTCTCTTTTTCCTTATTCTTTCTGGAAGCAGATTGCTTTGGTAAAGAGAAAGGAAGTATCCACATAACAAATTTGCCGAGCTTTATTTCCTAGAATCAGAATGAGGACTACAGAGTTCTTATTAGGAAAGCCCTCCTTTTTGAGAATTGTTTTCATTCTTTCATTCATTCAGCAAGTACTTACTTAAAAACTATGGCAGGGAGAATGTTAAAATCTGATGTATCGGGGCACCTGGGTGGCTCAGTCGGTTAAGCGTCTGCCTTCGGCTCAGGTCATGATCCCAGGGTCCTGGGATCGAGCCCCGCATTGGGCTCCTTGCTCAGCAGGGAGCCTGCTTCTCCCTCCCCCACTCCCCCTGCTTGTGCTCTCTGTCCTACTGGCTGCAGGAAGACAAAGGAGTAGTATATGTTATACTGAAAAATAACTTGAGCCTAGAATATTGTATTCAACCAGATTGTCTTTCAAATATAAAGGCATAGGAAAAGCGATATTCAGCTTCAAGAATACGAGTTCTCAGAAAATTTGCCACAGAAAGACTCAGATTGAAAACATTTTTGAGGGGTGCCTGGGTGGCTCAGTCGGTTAAGCATCTGCCTTCAGCTCAGGTCATGATCCCTGGGCCCTGGGATCAAGTCCTGCATTGGGCTCCCTGATCAGTGGGGAGTCTGCATCTTCCTCTCCATCTGCCTCTACTCCTCCCCCTGTCCGTGCTCTCACTCATTCTCTCTCTCAAATAAATAAATAAAATCTTAAAACAAAAAACAAAAAGCCCACAACTGCTTTAAAAACTCTGCTAGATCATTGCTCCCTAAAGAGAAATATTACAAGTCTCTGAGCCTGGGGTGCTCCCCTCTCCTGGCTTTCCTCACCTCTCTTGGGCTCCCTGCTGTGCAGAGCACCTTTTCACCAAGAGCTGCCTCTTCTCCTGCCTCTGTGTTTCTGACCATATTGATCCCATGCCTTGAATGATCTTCCAAAACTACTTGGTTTTCCAGGGGAAAATCTTATCAGTCCTATCATAACCTTTATTTGGTTTCAATTCAGCAAACATTTATTGAAGTGGTTCCATGCATTATATGTTGGGGATACAGAACTCATGAAGACAGTCTTTTTTCCAAACAGTTAATAGTATAAGGAGGCAGGTACATAAATATTTATTAATATTCGTAAGTGCTAGGGTTAGGAGTTGGAAACATGATGACAAAACAGACGTTACGCTTCCTGCCCCCATGAAGCATGTGTTCTGGTGGGGGAGAAGAAATCAAATTTTAGAAACTGTGAAAAACCCCTTCGATCTGAGAAAGCAAGTAACTTGGGAGGGTAGGGAAGTCAATTTTATTTTATTTTTTTTTTTAAAGATTTAATTAGAGAGAGTACTGAGATCATGCAGGGGGAGGAAAAGAGGGAGAGGGACAGGCTGACTCCATGCTGAGCATGGAGCCCAGTGCAGGGCTCCATCCCAGGACCCTGGGATCATGATCATGACCTGAGCGGAAAGCAGGTGTTTAACTGACCAAGCCACCTAGGCGTCCCACTGGGAAGTCAATTTTAAATTAAAAAAAAAAAAAAAAAAGGAGGGTCAGGATTGGCTTCTCCAAGGAGGTGACATTTTAAAAAAGACATTTAAACATAATTATAGTAAAGCATAACAAAGGTTAATTATAACAGGAGTAGTGTAGGAGACCTATGTGTTGAAATGTAAGTGCAAACGAATAGTTACAACACAGCGTGATGAACTCAGTGATCCAGGGTTGTAACAAGGATGCTTTGGGAGTACGATGGGCCCCCAAGGTTTCTTCTGCCATGCAGTGGAGGGATTTGTGAGGGCTGGCTGAGGGGCTTTCCATGCAAAAGCACAGAGGTTTAAAACAACTTCTGTTCACAGAGCTTAAAGTACTTTGATACCGCTGAAATTTTATAGTGCGAGGAGCCTAGAGGCAGGACATGAGGCTGAGAAGAAGGGGGAAGGAAGCAGGGGACTCTGGAGCCAGAACTGGGCTCAGGTCTCAGTCTCTGGCATTCCCACATACAGGATACAGTTAAAAAAAAAAAAAATCTTTGTGTGCCTCAGTTTCCTCATTTGTAAAGCTGAGATGATAGCACCAACACCATCAGGTTATTGTAAGGATTAAATAAGTACCGATCAAGTGCCTGGCACAGAGTCTAGCCCTGCAGGTGCTCACTAACTGCAGGGGTGGTGCCTGTGGACTTGGTGTTGCACAGAGATAAGCTATGACCCACTGCAGACCTGTTACGGGTTATTTGCAGTGGAACGACTTGATTGTTCTTCAGTTTCTCAAATATCAACTTAGAGCAAGTGTGAGCCTGTGTGTTGGGGAGGAGGGCACCGGGATTGTATTTTTGTGGATTCTCTGACCTCACCTTTCCTCCTCCTTCGCTGCATAATTATGTGTTCCTTTACCTGTGTTCCCACACCATTTTATCTCCATGGTGGCATTTTCCCATTGTATTTTATAGTTTTTGTTTCTCACACTGGACTGACTTCCCCCAGGGTGTTAAGGACTGTGTGTTACTCATCTTCACATGCCCCTGCCAAGGACAGGCTGAACACTGGCACATACTGGGCACTCAACAAGTGGTTGTTGAATTTATTTGAAAGGTTTACTAGGGAGTTGCCCTAACTTATAATTCAGGAGAAAGGTCCTCCCATGGAAAAGTCTGGGCATGTTGCTATGGGAGGTTGTTTTCATTCTTTAATACACCAGGTATTTATTGAGTGCCTACTGCACATGGTGCTGTGGGGGATACAAAGATGAATCAACTGTGTACTCTGCCCTGGGTTGTGTTGACTCTTACACTCTTAATTGTGGGTGTAAGGGAAAGGATAAATGGTTGCTGATAGGTGTGATGAGAAATAAGCTATGAAGTGGTTTGGTTGTTTTTTTGTTTTTGTTTTTTTTTTAAGATTTTATTTATTTACTTGACAGCGAGAGAGCACAAGTGGGGGGAGGGGCAGAGGGAGAGGAGAAACAGGCCCCTCGCTGGGCAGGGACCCCTGCCTCGGGGCTCCATGCCAGGACCCCAGGGCTCGATCCCAAGTCCTCGGGGCTCAATCCCAGGATCCTGGGATCATGACCTGAGCTGAAGGCAGATGCTTAACCAACTCAGCCACCCATGCACCTCTGTATTGGGGTTTTTGTTTAGAAGTGTAATTGCCTCAATCAGAGAATGTCAGAATTATTTTATTTTTTTAATGATGTCTCATTGAAGGTAGCTTATTTTTCATTTTATGTTTCAGTTTTCTGTCATGACAGAATGTGTTTGGTAGGGCGCCTGGGTGGCTCAGTTGGTTAAGCGACTGCCTTCGGCTCAGGTCATGATCCTGGAGTCCCTGGATCGAGTCCCGCATCGGGCTCCCAGCTCAGCGGCGAGCCTGCTTCTCCCTCTGACCTTCTCTCCTCTCATGCTGTTTCTCTCTCGCTCTCTAATACATAAATAAATAAAATCTTAAAAAAAAAAAAGAATGTGTTTGGTAAACTGCACAGTGTCAAGTTTCACAGTAAGCCTGCTCATTTCTCAGTTTTTAATCCTGAATAAAATTATTCTGCTCATGTGGGATGGGGGAATATATCCTTGTCCTTGGACAAAGTACCTTCCTGGGCTCTTCGTTCTTGGACTTAATCCACAATGAGCATCGGGTTTTATGTTTGATGAGAGGTACCTGGTTACAGGTTTTTATTACAGCTATAGTTTGAAGCTTTTGGTTGTATCTGTCCCTGCTTTTCTTGCTATAAATTCTCTGGCATCTGTAGCCTACCCCACTGCCTTTTTTTTTTTTTTTTTTTTAATAGAAAAGGCAGACTTGTACTGTTGTGAACATTTATCACTCTTTGCTCAGACCATCTCTAAGCCCAGAAAACCTTTTGTCTTTTGGCCTGGTGAACTACTCCTTATTGAAAAGTACCTCAGATACTCTCAACTCCAGTGATCTTTAAACTATTGGGACCCTTGCTGAACATGGCATCCTTGGCATTCCCATACCCCTTTACCATGCCTCTGTTAGTACACCAGGGGCAGGTCCTGGTACACCAAAACCCTCAGATATGTGTTGATTCAATAAACTGATATGCATAAAGCCTATGTGGACTGGAAGAGTATTTAAATTACTCAGATTTTTAAGGAGTATGTTTAATACTACTTTTTATCCTTGTGAAAAAAATTTTTTTTTTTAAGATTTTATTTATTTGAGAGAGAGAGAGAGCTAGAGAGAGCACAGGTCGGGGAGAAGGAGAAGCAGGCTTCCCGCAGAGCAAAGAGCCCCATGAGGAGCTTGATCCCAGAACCCTGGGATCATGAACTGAGCCGAAGGCAGACACTTAACCGACTGAGCCGTCCAGGCACCCTGAATGAAAATTTTCTTGGGCGCCTGGGTGGCTCAGATGGTTAAGCGTCTGCCTTCGGCTCAGGTCATGATCTCAGGGTCCTGGGATCGAGTCCCGCATCGGGCTCCCTGCTCCTTGGGAGCCTGCTTCTCCCTCTGCCTTTCTCTCTCGCTCTGTCTCTCATGAATAAAAAAAAAAAAAAAAAAAAAGAAAATTTTCTTATCCTAAAATATCAAACCTGTCGGAGCAGTTAAATTTTTTAAAATGTTCCTTTAATAAGATGCTCAGTCATGCAAAATGAAAGAGATGCAAATGAAAACTGCACTAAGCTATCATATCTTGTCTATCAGGGTGGTAAAAATAAAAGATTTGACAACATGTTTTATTGATAAGCCTGTAGGGGACAAAGTACTTTCCTACATAGCTGGCGGGAATGCAGAATGGTATAATCCTGTGAGGGGGGTTTGGCAGTTAAGTAGCAAAATCACATTTGCATTTATTCTTTGATTCAGCCAACTCACTTCTAGGAATTTATCCCCAAGATACACTGGCAAAAATAAGAAAAAGTTATCTACAGGTTTTTTCATTACAGACTAAATGTAATAGCAAAAGATGAAATAATCCAAATATCATTAGGAAGTTGGTTTAAAAGAAATCTGGTACTTTGGGGTACTTGGCTGACTCAGTCAGAAGAGCATGGAACTCTTGATCTCAGGGTCCTGAGTTCAAGCCCCATATTGGGTGCAGAGATTGCATACATACATATATACATAAACAAATAAAAAGCTGGTAATTCATCATAATGGGGCATTATAAAAGTATAAAATGAAATGAGGACTTTATTTTCTACTCTTGTGTGATCTCTAAGATATATAATTTTTTAAAGATTTTATTTATTTGAGAGAGAGAGACACAGTGAGAGAGGGAACACAAGCAGTGGGAGTGGGAGAGGGAAAAGCAGGCTTCCCGTGGAGCAGGGAGCCTGATGTGGGGCTCGATCCCAGGACCCTGGGACTATGACCTGAGCCGAAGGCAGACGCCCAATGACTGAGCCACCCAGGCATCCTTAAGATATATCATTTTTTTAAAGTAAGGTACAGAAGGGGCACTTGGGTGGCTCAGTCAGTTAAGCATCTGACTCTTTTGTTTTCCCCCAAAGATTTTATGTTTTTATTTGAGAGAGAGAACGCAGGAGTGGGGCAGAGGCAGAGGGAGAAGGAGAGGGAGAAGCAGGCTTCCCGCTGAGCAGGGAGCCTGATGCAGGGCTCAATCCAGGACACTGGGATCATGACATGAGCCGAAGGCAAACCCTTAACCAACTGAGCCACCCAGGTGTCCCAAGCATCTGACTCTTGATTTTGGCTCAGGTCATGATCTCAGGGTTCCTGGCTCAAACCTCGAGTGGGCCTCTTCGCTCAGCAGGGAGTCTGCTGGAGATTCTCTCTCCCTCTGCCCATCCCCCCCCACCCATGTGTGGGCACACTCTCTCTCTAAAAGAAGTAAATAATTCTCTAAAAAAATATAGTAAAATATAGTAAGGGAAGAATATGAAAATGTATATGCATTTGCTTATATTAAAAGAATAAGTAATAACCCAAAAACTGATGGGGGGACAAAAATAGAAACTAGACTTTCCTGAATATACCTTGCTTTGTGGCTCACCTTGGAACTCCTAAATGTTGTACATAATTATAAAAGAATTAAATCAAAATTGTGGAGGGTGAAACCAGCCCTTAAGAGTGGAAAGCAACAATGAGCAAATGAATCTAATTGTTTCTCAAGCTGGTGGTTTGTCTTTACTGATAGGAATCATAGTCTGTCCTTGCTTTGCACAGTTCTAGTGCGCACGAATTTCCGTTATCTTGGTTTCAGTAACACCAGTCCCGAAACACAGTGGTTTAAATTTCAGTTAGCACAGCAATTTCATAAAGTGCAAACTCGTTCCTTACTCTACAAATCACTGTATAAATAACAAAGGGCATCATGATCAGTAACCAATCATGCTACTTCTTTTAAAGCCTGCCCATGATTGGTCGCTGTAGTTGTGTCGGCTCCTTGTCTCCCAGTGATAAGCCCCTGGGGCATTTCACATAAATGGATAATTGAGAAAGAGAATGGGCCAAGAAATATGGAACTGCAGAAAGAAAAAGAAAGTGACAATGCTGAGAGAGAAATGCTGAAGGAGCATAAAGGAAGCTACAGAAGTGTCTGACTGGGAATGTGCAGCCAGAGAGGAACACAGTGGAGACGTACTTACTGACATAAGTGAGGAAAGAGGTTGTGATGAGGAGGAGGGCGATGTCCCAAGGGATGAGGTGCCTCAGAAACATATTAAAGGAACTCTTACTTCACCACATCGAGACATTTCACCACATTGAAAGAGCCAAGGATAAAATGTTGGAAGTTGATCCATACTTAGGAGTGTGACAGTTTGCCAAGGTGTAGAAGAGATGCCCATTTTGTGTTGTGAGTTATGTGACAAGAAGGCAAGCACTGTTCAAAGTACTCTTAGAAAGTTTTCTTTATTTTTTATTTTTTAAGATTTTATTTATTTATTTGACAGAGACGCAGAGAGAGCAGGAACACAAACAGGGGGGGTGGGAGAGGGAGACGCAGGCTTCCCGCCGAGCAGGGAGCCCAATGCGGGGCTCCATCCCAGGACCCTGGGATCATGACCTGAGCCGAAGGCAGACGCCCAACGACTGAGCCACCCAGGTGCCCCTAGAAAGTTTTTTTTTAACAAAGAAATAAAACCCTTTAATTCTGCATGTGTTTAATGTTTTAAATTTTAGTTTTATTTTTTATTTATTTATTTTAAGAGAGGGGGGGAGGGTCGGGGGAGAAGGAAAGAGAGAATCTTAAGCAGGCTCTGCGTCTAGCGCAAGCCCAACTTGGGGCTTGGTCTCATAACCCTGAGATCATGACCTGAGCCGAAATCAAGAGTTGGATGCTGAACCGATTGAGCCACCCAGGTGCCCCAAACCACAGCATATTTAATAAATACTAGTTTTACTCTTCATTTCCCTATAAACTATTTCATTTATATATTTGTATGTTATTTATATATAACTTCTGTTACTTATAAGTTATATAGAAGTTATTTCCCTGTAAACCTTTAGACTTACAGCATACATTTTAGTATTTTGATAGAAATTTGTAAAGGACATGGAACAATTGTAATTTTTTTTAAAGATTTTATTTATTTATTTGAGAGAGAGATGGAGCGAGTGTACACAGAGTGAGAAAGAGAAGCAGACTTCCGCCAAGTAGGGAGCCCGACTCGGGGCTCAATCCCAGGACCCCGGGATCGTGATCTGAGCTGAAGGCAGATGCCTCAACCAACTGAGTCACGCAGGCACCCCAACAATTGTAATTTTCTGCACTGATTATTAAGATTGATTTTGCAGAGATTCAGCTTTTTTTTTTTTTTAAGATTTTATTTATTTATGAGAGAGAGAGAGAGAGCAAGCGAGCAAGTACATGAGCACTGGCAGAGGGAGAGGGAGAAGCAGACTATCCACTGATCAGGGAGCCCAATGCTGGGCTCGATCCCAGGACCCTGGGATTATGACCTGAGTCGAAGGCAGACGCTTAGCCGATTGAGCCACCTAGGCGCCACCAGAGTTTCTGTTTTTTATGGTCCTTCATTACTCTGCAAAGTGAAGACTATCTGTATATCAAGTGACTCTGGTGACAAACTAAACTGTTCTCAGTAAACATGGTTAGTAATGATAGAGGTATTATTGTACTTTTAGGAAACAAAATTTTCAAAATCAAAGAGGGTAAGTAAAAACACTATAATCCTAAATTTAATTGAAAATATAAATGGAAACTACTGATGCCTATTATCCTTTTTAAAATTGCATTTTTGGGGCACCTGGGTGGCTGACTTGGTTGACCATCTGGCTCTTGATTTCGGCTCAGGTCATGCATATCTTGGGGTTGTGAGATTGAGCCCTGCATGGGGCTCTGCACTGAGTGTGGAGCTTGCTTAAGGTTCTCTCTCTTCCTCTGCCCCTCCCCCTGCTTGCAAGCTCTCTCCCAAAATAAATACAATCTTTCATTTTATTTTTTAAAGATTTTATTTATTTATTTGACAGAGAGAGAGAGAGAGACAGCAAGAGAGGGAACACAAGCAGGGGGAGTGGAAGAGGGAGAAGCAGGCTTCCCGCCGAGCAGGGAGCCCGATGCAGGGCTCGATCCCAGGACCCTGGGACCATGACCCGAGCCCAAAGCAGACACTTAAAAGGACTGAGCCACCCAGGCGCCCCAAGCAAAGCACTATTAAAGACTATTCAGGTGATAAAAGACTCCAGAAACAACTTGAAGGGTTTCCCAGCAGCCAAATGGTAGTATAAAAGCTTAAAAGAATAAAACTGAGTGGATTAAAACATATCAAATACATTTAAACCCTGGGATTTAAACTGATACTAAAACAACAACATCCATTAACCATCTTTGGAAAATGGTAGGGAACCAGCTCATAATTTAAAAAAAATGAAAACAAAATATCAAGCATTTATCCTAGTTTCCTGAACAAACTGGGTCACCAAATAATTAAGGAGGAAATGTTACTTACAGGAAAACATTAACACATAAAGAGTGATAGCATTGGAATATTATCATTTCAATATTTCCATTTTGAAACTAAATAGGCAGTGATCGCCATTAGCTGATGATATTAGGTTAAAAAGTGGTGAGAAGCTTTTCAGTGGGATGGTTTAGAGTGGTTGATAACACCTGGATCCATTTATTTAATGTTAAGATTTTTTTTTTTAAAAGAGGTAACTGTTGTGTATCCTGATGTGATTCACTGGGATGGAGACAAACCACCTGTGGAACAGTCTTTTCAAAAGTTTTGACAGGGATCTGGTCAAGCCAGTTTATAGGAAATACACTGGACCAAGAAACGGGTTTCCTGCATGCTGTCAGCAAAATCCATAACCTGAGAACGCTACAGGAAGTAATCTTTTTTTTTTTTTTTAACAAATCTGTAGGAAAAAAAAAAATATATATAGGTTATTTAAAAACCCAAGAGACAGAACCCTGTAATGAAAGGATCCTGTTTGATCTAAGCATACCAATTAAAATTTGAAGACTAACTGGATATTTGAGGCTATTAAAGGAAAATTTTGTTAATATTAAACAGTAATTAGTATTAAAATAGTGTTTTTATTTTTTAAGTTTTAAAAAAAGATTTTATTTATTTTTTAAAAGATTTTATTTATTTATTTATTTGAGAGAGAGAGAGAGAGAGAGAAACAGCATGAGAGGGGATAGGGTCAGAGGGAGAAGCAGGCTCCCCGCCGAGCCGGGAGCCCGATGTGGGACTCGATCCCAGGACCTGAGCCGAAGGCAGTCGCTTAACCAACTGAGCCACCCAGGCGCCCAAAAAAGATTTTATTTTATAGAGAGAGACGCACGTGAGCCGGGGTGGGGGGTTGGAGCAGAGAATCTGGAGCAGATCCTGCACTGAGTGCAGAGCCCAACTGAGGGGCTGATCCCAGGACTGGGAGCTCATCACCTGAGCTGAAACTAAGAGGCGTGCTACCGACTGACCCACCAAGGTGCCCCTATTTTTATTTTTTTATTATTATTATTTTTTTTTAAAGATTTTATTTATTTATTTGACAGAGAAAGACACAGCAAGAGAGGGAACACAAACGGGGAGTGGGAGAGGGAGAAGCAGGTTCCTCGCCGAGCAGGGAGCCCGACGTGGGACTCGATCCCGGGACTCCAGGATCATGACCTGAGCCGAAGGCAGTCACTTAACCAACTGAGCCACCCAGGCGCCCTATTTTTATTTTTTTAAAGAAAACATTTTAGATGGGATAATATTGTGGTTATGTTTTTTTTAAGAAAATCATATTAAAGTTGTATTTAAACCCGGGAAACCCTGGTCCTTGTTTCTTACCTATAAAATAAGGAAGAGGATTAGTTTAGTTGCCTTTCTTGTTTTTTCTCTGCTCCTTATGCAACAGCCACTCCCTCTTGTTTTCCTTCTTAGAATCTTACACTCTTAAGGGCAAGCAATAGTGTTGCATGTGGTTAAGCCTTTATTTAAGTGTACCTCTGCGGGCAGGAACTCCACGGCTCAGCCTGAATGGCCTGATTGACCCTAGGCCCTAGAAAACTCCTCTGTGATTTTTTTCCTGGCCCTTCGCCCTCTCCTGAGCAGGGTCTGACCACAACAGTTCTGAGCTTTGAGTGAGGGGTCCAGCGGGGGCTTGACAACAAAACAATTATGGACTGGGCTGAGTCAGACTTGGCTGACAGTCAGCCCTCTGTGTGGATGACTTCATTCCTCAAGAGGTGATAACTCATATCCAGGTGGAAACCAGAGGCAATAACCATTGTAGAGTAGTAACAACTTAGCACTTCTTGAGGACTACATGGGTTGTAGAAGATAGCAGGTCCCCTTCAGTGGGAGCCATCAGCACCCCTGCTTTGGTAATTTTCAAAGAGCCTTGGTTAGCTGTTGACAGGAAAGAAGTATGAAGAAAACACAGCTGTGATCCACTTATTTAAGGTTGTTGGCAATATGTAACCTACGTATATGGCTCCCTGCAACTGTGCATTTATTAAAGGAGAGAGAAGAGGGGTAGAGAGGAGAGAGAAATGCTATTAGTTGAAATTGTTTCAGCCAAGTTCTTATTCTGAAAGCACTTTGTCTTCATAAAGTGATTGTCCTAGATGACACCACCATCAATAACTGCCTTACTGTTAGCCCTCAGACTCGGTAACATTAGCTTACAGTTTTGCAAACTTTCTGCTAAGATGGAGGCTGGCATCTCTTAACCACATCTTCAAGGGGGGAAACTTGAGTGTTCAAAGCACCTGAAACATCAGGTAAAAACCAGGACTGGAGTTCCATGTTTACTTCAACTTGGCTTTTTTTTTTTTTTTTTTTTAAATATATATATATCCTTGGGGCACCTGGGTGGCTCAGTTGTTAAGCGTCTGCCTTCGGCTCAGGTCATGGTCCCAGGGTCCTGGGATCTAGCACCGCATCGGGCTCCCTGCTCAGCGGGAAGCCTGCTTCTCCCTCTCCCACTCCCCCTGCTTGTGTTCCCTCTCTCGCTGTCTCTCTCTCTCTGTCAAGTAAATAAATAAAATCTTAAAAAAAAAATATATATATATATATATATCCTTATCTTTAGTCATTAAAATATGGTAGATGCTCTGGCCCCAGATATCGAATTTCTTTTTTTTTTTTTTTTTAATATTTTATTTGGGGCGCCTGGGTGGCTCAGTCATTAAGTGTCTGCCTTCGGCTCAGGTCATGATTCCAAATAAATCTCTTTTTGCCTTTTGCAGAAGCCATCTAGCTGAGTTCAAAAGTAATATCAAATTTGGGAATGCTGTGATGAAACATAGCTAGATGTCAGGAAAAGTATTTCCTAAAAGACTGTAAAAGTGATCCAGTGGCCTACGGCCCGACATTGTAACAGTAGCTTCTCCAGAGGCTACTTGGCGTAGTGACTAAGAGCAAGGGTTCCTGGAGCCAGGGTGCCAGGTTGATAGCTCAGTCCCACCACGTACCAGCTGTGTGACTGAGAAGGTCACCCAACTCCCTGGGCCTCACCATCATTGTCTGTAAAGCTGGGATGGTAAAACAGTACTTGGCTTCGTAACTGTGGTGGGAATTAATTTAATACAGGTTAAGTACTGTATATTGTGGGTGCTCACAATTCGTGTCACTAACAAAATTATTCCCAGCACCTTGCTTACCACTGTGCCCAGGCTTTGGTATCTAGGACTGTTACTAAACATCTCAAACACACATACAATATTCCATTGTATTTGGGGGAGAGTCATCTTTCTGTGAATTTCCAAGTGGAAGAAGCTTAGGGGCCCATTAAGTTGTTAATCATTTTAAGGCACGAGGCCAGCTGGCTCTGAGGTGTTAAAGGGCACTAACTGGTCTGTCAGCTGGGAGTAGAGTTCCCAGCTGAGAGTTCTCACCTTGACCACTGGAACTGGATGAGTTCTAATTGGATTAGCCAGGAAGTTGCCTCCTTTCTGAGACTATAGGCAACATTTGTGAACCAAAACTGGTGTAAGTTTCTTAAAGGAATCCTTAAACATGATGCTTAAAACTAATTAACTCCATACCTTAGAGATCATTGATCATGAAGAGGTTTAATTGGTTATTACTCAACTTTTTGTTCTTTAGATTCGGTATATTTTCAAGGTATTTAGGACATAGAAAAATGCCCTTTCCCTGAGTTAGCAAGCGCTTAGAAGACAAAGGATTTTTAAATCTCTCCTATAGGGTTGTGCAGGGCTTTGGACATAATAGATGCTTAATAAATGGTGCTTTGATTTCATTTTAATCTTCCTGTTTTGCATGTGACCTAGGTAGGAGGCAGAGCTCATGACCTCAAATGAAATCCCCCTGGCTTTTTGAAGAGCCTCTGCCCTCCAATGGAATGCAAAACTCGTGCCTCATGTTAGGTTTTGATTTGTTTGGATTCAAACATTTGCTAGGAATAAAAACACATTTAGGCCAGGCCTGGCTATCACAGGCAAAGGTCAATAGTTGACATAACCTCTTTTTATCTGTGGGGAGATGAGATCTTTTTTTTTTTTTTTTTTTTTTTAAGATTTTCTGTATTTATTTGACAGAGAGACAGCAAGAGAGGGAACACAAGCAGGGGGAGTGGGAGAGGGAGAAGCAGGCTTCCCGCCAAGCAGGGAGCCCTATGCGGGGCTCGATTCCAGGACCCTGGGATGATGATCTGAGCCGAAGGCAGACGCTTAACGACTGAGCCACCCAGGCGCCCCGGGAGATGAGATCTTAATGTCATTTATAAGATGCAATTTACTGATCATTGTGGCTTGTCTGTGTATGTAAACTTTTTTTCTCACAAAAGGAGAAAACGGCCTGCAAAGATGGGGAAATGTTTCCTCTCTTCCAATTCTTACATCCTTCCCTTTTTCTTATGTGTATATTCAGGGAAATTTGGGGGTATTTTGAAGGGATGGAAAAGTCCCCAACTCGTAGAGGACTTCACCAAAACATTGTGTAGAGATTATTGTTTTAGACTGAATATCGGGATGATATTGGTCACTTGTCTTTGAGAGTTTAAGGAATTCTTAAGTCTTCTGTATTTTACAGAACAGTGCTTCTCAGACTCTATTGGACGTATGAATCACCTGGGAATTTTGTTAAAATGCAGATTGTGATTTGGTAGATCTGGAATGGAACCTAAGATTCTGTATTTCTTTTCTTTTCTTTTCTTTTTTTTTTTTTTAAAGATTTTATTTGTCAGAGAGAGAGAAAGAGCACAGGCAGGGGGAGTGGCAGGCAGAGGGAGAAGCACGCTCCCCACTGAGCAGGGACCCTGACGCAGGACTCGATCCCAGGACCCCGGGACCATGACCTGAGCCGAAGGCAGACGCTTAACGACTGAGCCACCCAGGCGCCCCTAGATTCTGTATTTCTGAGCAGCCTCCCGTGTTGCCCTCAGCTGAGGTAGCAGGGCTCAAAAGTAGAGGTTTTCAAACTTGACTTCACATTAAATTACCTGAGGACATTTAAAAAATACTGACACAGGGGTCCCACCTCCAGAGAGTCATTGGCCTGAGGTGTGGCCCCCAATGTCAGGAACTTATCAGTCTCCCCAGGTGATTTTCACGGAGAGTCAAGGCTTGTGAACCAGTGCTCAGTCTGAAGGATCTGAATGGTTTCCATTCTTAGTTCACATCTGTGGGGAAGTACCTGTCTCCAAAGTTAAGTCCTCTGTGTGCATTTTAAATTATTACTGTTTTCTGTTACTACTTCTCCCTTCTTTGGACCCCGTGTTTTGAAAGAGCCCCTCTACTAAAGAAACTCCACTTAAACAACTTTGCTGTTTCCCTGTTTTTAACGTAATCAAACCACATAAGCTTGTCAGTCAGACTTCCTGGTGAGCCTGAGCTCCCTGGTGTTACCACGCGCAGTTGGCAGACACTCCAGAAAGGCCTAAAGCAGAGTCCTGCCCATACTTTCCACGGGCAAATTCGGGATTTCCTTTGGACTTTCTGAAATGTCGACAGTGGTTGACTGATCTCCATGTGTGGGCCTAGGTCAGAGCCCAGCGATTACATCATGAGAGAGCGCCTCAGGTTCTGTTGGTTTGGGGCAGAGCTGTCCCTGGGCTTCAGGTGTAGGAAGCGGTCTCGCAGCTGCCGGGAGCCGAGTTCCTCACAGTCCTCCGTTTCAGGCATTATCTGTCAGCTGCGTTATCTTTTGGCTGCCTTAACACTTGAACGAGTGCACATTCCCCCCCACCATCCTCTCCCACCTTGTGACTTGATACACCGGAGGGCTAGGAGCTTGGGGGAGAGCATGAAGGTTAAGATAGAGGAGGAGGCTTCTGAGAGGAGCTGCATGGGCTGGGATTTGAGGAATGGTACGGGGTCTCCAGCTGGAGAAGGGGGAAGGAGCATTCCAACGCAGAAAATACTCTTGTGCAAAGATGGCTGGCATGAGAGGCTTCTGGCTGGAGGGTGTTTGTGGCGATAAGCTGAGGAAGCAGTGGAGGGGGTTGGCAGATGAGAAGGACTGCTGAAGTTTGACGCAACGGGGATGGGTGTTGGATGTCCCCGTAAGAAGTATGGTCTTCATCCTGGAGGCTGCAGGCAAAGTGCATCTTATCTTTTTTCTCCACAAGAGAGTAACATCTGATGTGTATTTTAGGAATGATATATTCTGGCAGTAGTGTTGAAGGCTAAGTGGGGAGAGAAGGTTGGCAAGAGAATTCTGTTGAAAAAGCACGATGATGTATGAGAAAGAACCTGAACTAAGAGAATGGTAGGGGTTCTAGAAGACCTTGTGATTATTTTTAATTTCCAAAAGGAATTAGATGACGGAAGTGTCAGCTGGGAAGAGGTACAAGATTGACTCTAAATAGAATTTGGTACGTTAAGGATGCATTCTATTAGCCCTAGAGCAGTGGTTTCTGAACTTTCGTGTACAACAGAATAACCTGGACGGCTTGTCGAAATTCCAGTTGTTGGGCCCCACCCACATTTTCTCATTCTACAGGTTTGGGTAGGGCCTGAAAATTTGCAAAAGAATGCAGGAAAGGAGCAACAGGAATCTGGAGGGAAAATGAAAGACAAATAACAAGTTGGTAGAACTTAAACCCAACAACATCATTAAAATAAGTGACTGAACATTTCAATTACAAGGCAAAGATCCAGCGGACTGGGCTTCGCCCAACACAATACCCTTACAGTAGATGGATTTTATTTTATTTTAGATGCATTTTAAATATAAAACCATGCATAGGTATAAGGGAAAAGGATAGAATAAGAAATACCCTCAAACAGTAAGCATAAGAAAGCTGGACAGCTACATTAGGATCAAGAGGGCAGAAGTAGAACCAATGGACAACGGCTGTTAGGAAGCCAATTTTAGGTCTGTGGAGCACAGAACTTTCTGGTCCCATCACTGGCCAGCAGTGGGAGGGGCTGCTTTTTAATTACAATAGATGTCCCTGGAGATTGGCAAAAAAGACTAGTCTAGGTAGAGAAAGAGCATTCTTGCATAGAGATGTGGATTAGATGACCTTGGTCTCCTTTCTGGAACTAAGATTTGATTATAGTTTATTTTTTTAAAATTTTATTTATTTATTTGAGAAAGAGGGAGCTCATGAGAGAGAGCACAAGCAAGGGGAGCAGCAGAGGGAGAGGGAGAAGCAGACTCCTCATTGAGCAGGGAGCCTAATGTGGGGTTCGATCTCAGGACCCTGAGATCATGACCTGAGCTGAAGGCAGCTGCTTAACCGACTGAGCCACCCAGGTTCACCTGATTATAGTTTATTTTTTATAATAATTGTGTGGGGTTTTTTGGTTTGGTTTTGTTTTAGAGACTAGGATGCAGATATGTGTTCATTTTATAAGACTTAGAAGATATTTAAATGCCCAGAATAAGACAAGCCATTTGATCCTTCCATCCAGAAATATCTATGGCTAGCATTTTGGTACAGAGGCCCAGTAAATCTTTTTAATACACATATTTTTTTTTTTTTAAGATTTTATTTATTTATTTGACAGAGAGAGAGACAGCTAGAGAGGGAACACAAGCAGGGGGAGTGGGAGAGGGAGAAGCAGGCTTCCCACGGAGCAGGGAGCTGATGTGGGGCTCGATCCCAGCATCCTGGGATCATGACCTGAGCCGAAGGCAGACGCCCAATGACTGAACCACCCAGGCGCCCCTGCACCAGAAGACTTCTTTTTTTTTTAAGATTTTATTTATTTATTTGACAGAGAGAGACATAGCAAGAGAGGGAACACAAGCAGGGGGAGTGGGAGAGGGAGAAGCAGGCTTCCCGCGGAGCAGGGAGCCTGATGTGGGGCTCGATCCCAGGACCCCGGGATCATGACCTGAGCCGAAGGCAGACGCTTAACGACTGAGCCACCCAGGCGCCCCCTCTGCCTTTTTTCTTTCTTTTTTTTTTTTTCCACTACTCTACTTCGCATACCACCTGTTACTGTGCACACTCATTGGTTTTGCTAGTCAAAAATTTAAGGAAGCAGGTGTTAAGATGTTTATTGCTGTTCATTACAGTTAAACACATTATAAAGATAATGACATTTTTTAGTTTTATGTTATTCATGTCCCTCCTGATCTGCTAATTGGAAGCCTTTTTAAAATTCTGCCTTCTGCTTTTATTCCCAGGAATGGAACCAGCTCTAGCCTTCCTCTCTCAGTTCTTTCCCATCCCTTCTTTGGGGCATTCTTGCATAGAGGGAGACATTGTCTCCTTTATAGAGAAAGCGCCCTTTGCAGACTCAAGCAGCAGCTCAGGCTGAATGATAGGTGTCTCTTGGCATCTCCAGGGTGATACACTTTCCACTAAGTGAATGATGCATTTTGGACAGCCTTCCAAGTGCCTTTTCATACCTAGGATCAAGTTTCTGGGCAGCTGGGAAGAATGAACTTGGAGTTGTGGAGAGAGGTTTGGGCTGAAGGTTAAACTTTTGGAGAGTCATTGATGATATTGTCCAAGACCACATACAGAGACTGAGAGTTAAGTGAAGTTTTCTAATGTCTTATAATGAATTCTGGATGTGTGAGCAGAAAGAATTATAAAATGAGTTCCCCCCCAGATAGAGTGGCATCCTAAAAGTCCACAGAGGAGACCTTCAGGGAAGGTGGTCACTGGCATTATAAATAAAGCCGACTGCTCTTCATTTAGGAAGTTTGGCTGGGATGGCAGGAGATTGGTGATAGTTTTTTTTTTTTTTTTAAGATGTATTTAGTGAGAGCTCAAGCAGGGGGAGGGGCAAAGGGGGAGAGGGCGAAAGATGGGGAAAGAAGGAGACTCCCAGCTGAGCGGGGAGCCTCATGTGAGGCCTGATGCGGGGCTCCATCTCACGACCCTGAGATCACAACCCGAGCTGAAACCAAGAGTCAGATGCTTAACTGACTGAGCCACTCAGGCACCCCAGGTGATAGCTTTTAAGAAGAGGAGACTGATATGTGGGAGAAATGGCTGATTCTAGAATTGAGATAGAGAAAAGTAGATGAGCCTGGAGCATCTTGTAGGACCAGAAGGTAGGGAAGTGCTCAAAAGACAAAAGGATGGGAGCAAATCAAAGGGACAAAGAGCTAACCTGAGAGCACCCAATGGCCAGGGCTGGAACAATTTGATGAATAAAATAAATCATGTAGCACTGAATTATGACCCAAAGGATAAAATAATCATGAGTCCATACTGATATAAAGAAGTGATTATATAAGTTAATAAATGGAGAAGAAGCAAATCTTTCCCACAGAAGAATTCCAGATAGGATGTATAGATACCACCACACTCTATAGGAGGTGGAGTGTAATTCCCTCCTTCCCATGAAGGGAAAACATCAAATAAACCCAGATTGGTGGAGGAGGGGAGGGAGACATTCCACAGCACACCTGGCCTGAACTCCTCAAAGCTGTGAAGGTCATGAAAAGCCAAGAAAAATGGAGATACTGTCACAGGGTGTAGTGTGTGATACCCTGGATTGGCTTTTGGAACAGAAAACATTAATGGAAAAACTGAATTCAAAACAAAGTCTGGAATATACCAGTGTGGATTTCTCAATTTTGGCAAATGACAAATACAGCTGTAAGATGTGAAAATGGGGGAAACTGACCGGGGAGGTAAATGGGAATTCTTTGCCACTTTTCCGTAAATCTAAAATTATTCTAGGGCACCTGGGTGGCTCAGATGGTTAAGCGTCTGCCTTCAGCTCAGGTCATGATCCCAGGGTCCCGGGATCGAGTCCCACATCGGGCTCCCTGCTCCTTGGGAGCCTGCTTCTCCCTCTGCCTCTCTCTCTCTCTGTCTCTCATGAATAAATATAAAAAAAAAAAATCTTAAAAAAAAATAATAATTCTAAAATTAAAAAAAAAATTTTTTAGGGCGCATGTGTGGCTCAGTCATGCCTTCGGCTCAGGTCATGATGCCAGGGTCCTGGGATCAAGTCCCACATTTGGCTCCCTGCTCAGCAGGGAGTCTGCTGCTCCCTCTGCCCCTCACCCTGCTCATGATCTCTCTCTCTTTCTCTCAATAAAGTCCAAAAAAAATTTTTTTTAAGATGGTGTGTGTGAGTGTGTATGTGTGTGTGGGGGGTTGTGTGTTTGTATTGGGGTGGGGTTTTGGAAATTTAAGATTGTTTGCAGGCTGCGAATAAGTCATTGGTATGGAAGGGCAGGCGTCCTGGGGAGGGTGAGGGGGGATGCTCTAACAATGCCCAAATAGGAGACATGGAAAAGTGTAAACCAGAAGTAGAGAAAAAGACATTCATTCAGTCAAGAGTGAGCTGAAGTTGGGCAGTAGTCCTAAACGTTTTTGCTTATGTACAGCCCCCCACCTCAACAGAATGTTGAAAAACTGCAAGTCTTCATTTTCAAACCTGTGAGAGAAAATCTTCCACCTCATTTTGTAATTCTGTATAGCTAGATAGAGAAGGCATGGGCCTTGCTACAGGTCAGTTCCTGTAGTGAGGTTCCTTTAATGAGGAATCACCCATGAATATTTCTTGATTTGAGCCCACGGATTCTCCCACATAGATCTGTTCCTTTGGGGCCTCAGAGTTGTTTACACCCTGGAGCAATGTACCCTTGATTTGGAATGAGTGAGAGGCCTGCTTTTCTTGTTCAGGTAGGGAAAGGCAAGTGGGAAGTGAAAGGAAAGCCTGAAGAGGGAAGTTAGGGCCTTAGAAAGAGATTTATGTGAAACCTTTGCCCTCATACCTCTTGGGAATTTCCTTGGAACCCCCAGTTTGAAGACTACTATAGTAGAGAACCTGAGAGATGTGGAAGAAAGCTTTGGAATAGTGCCTGGTAAAGAAAAGGGTTTTCTCAAGCCCAGTGAGGGGAGGACTACTTTGTGTTGAGGTCATAGCTGAAGGGGAAGTCAGTTAATTTCCAGTGATGCTTATGATACTGTTTGCCCTGCTAGTTCTGCCCTCCTTGGACTGCTCATCTTTTTTCTCCTCCTTTGCCTCTTCTCCCTTTTCCTGTGTCCTACTTTATTTGAGATCTTCCAGCGGCAACCTTGAGCGGTCTTCTTTTCATGAAGTGAGTTTTGCAGTGTCCTCATTAAACAACATTCCATTGAAATGAAGTAGCAGTTCATAGGAGATTTGACCTATGTAACTTTTAGACCCAAAATGCTATTAAAGAGTAGAATCATTGAATGACTATTGTGGACCAAATGCATAGTACATTGAATGAGGCATTTTACAGTTTGGATTAAGGCAACCTGTGTAACCTTTTTTTCTCCCCCCCCCCTTAATTTCAACTAAGATATGTTAGATTTTGCATTCTAAATTTTAAAAAAAAATAAAAATGTAAATATATATATATATTTTTAAACATATGTCTGTATATTTTGCCAAACAGATAATGGAGCACTGGAAAGATGATTCTGTTTTCACTCTTGGATAACAAGATCTAGTACATATTTGTGATTGTACTTACAGTGTGTTACACATGCCATATGTTGATGCCACTATATGTGTTCAAGTGTCATTTATAAAGGCCATTAACTTAAAGAGCCAAGAAGAAGATAGCCTTGTGATTCAAGAACTTTTGGATTGTAAAATAGTCTGTCCCACTCACCTTATAAATTCTACCTTATGTATTAAATCATGTACCTTTTGGTTTGAGCATACTTGGTCACTGTAGGATTAATTCAGAAAATGTAGACTGATTAGCATATTCTTACTGTACAGAGAGACTTCTTATTTTGTTGTATAGATGATGTTTTGGTGTCATGTAACATCTTTTTATTTTCATTAGCAATTCTTCACTGCACTGGGCAATTAATAAGATAGCTCCAAGTTTTTAAAGGGGCAGTGAAGATTGACAGGTGATCTTACCTCTTGACTTGTAAGCTAAGCTGGGTCTATGAGCTGGTCCAGTTTGAGCATACTTAAGGGCTCAGCAGTTCTTCACCTAAAGTCTACAAAACCTCAGGGGGCTCCTGTGGTGGGTGCCAGGGAGATCATGAACACATCAAAGTGTAACAGATGTATGCATGGGGCTTTCTCCTCAAATTTCATCCAAAAACCAAAGAATTTTGCGCCCCTCTACGCCCCCAAAGGTTAAAAATGTTGTCTTTGTTCAGTTTCATTACTGAACAAGTCTGTGGTTAGGACAGTGTGGTGTTTTCAGAATGCTTGGAAGTAGTAATACCCATGTTTGTATTGCTGTACTTCAGCCACAGACAGTATCTAATTCCAGAAAATTTCTCTTGCACTTTCCTCTAGTATTTTTAGATCTGTTACGAGTCGAGTATAAGCCCGCTTCAGTTTTAAATTACCCTCACTAATTTACAAACAGTTTTGACAGCCTGGGTTATCTCAAGGTGTAATCATGATCTGGTGATTCCCTTTTTCCTTTTGGGTAACTGTTTGCTGTATTCTTTCATTTCTTCATATTTAAATAGTGCCAGAATAATTAACACAGTTCACAGAGGAAACATGTAATTTTAGTATTACTGATGTTACATTTCTAGCCTGTGGTAAATGGAGACTGTGAGTAAATGCTCTTATGAAATACTGTTTCATCTTACTTAGATGTCTGATACCAATTTGTTTAAAGCACAGATGATCCTAGTTAGTATTGGGAAGAACAAGAGAAAAACTGGGGGAAATGGCAAGCAGAAAATTCTTAGGAGTAGACTTTTTTCCTGAATTTATACTTTTCTGAATTTATACTTGTTTCCTGAATTTATACTTCCTTGAAGGTTTATCACTCTACTATGAATATATGCATGCAGTGATATTTTATTGTTTGATAGAGGTCGCTGACAATGAAGATATATGCGGTCCAACCGTGATCCATAAAATGATTCAGGGATTATAAACCAATAGTGAATCAAAAAGCTCTTAACATTCATTTCTAAATATGCATGATCTAGGGAAGTTGTTCTCACTTAGAAGCAGACAAGTATTACCTGGAGAATGTGCTGAAATGCATATCCCTGGGATCTCAACCCACAAGGACTTTGATTCAGTAGTTCTAGACTCCACGTTTTTTTTTTTTTGTTTTTTTTTAAGATTTTATTTATTTACTTGACAGAGAGAGAGAGAGAGAGACAGCGAGAGAGGGAACACAGCAGGAGGAGTGGGAGAGGGAGAAGCAGGCTTCCCGCCAAGCAGGGAGCCCGATGTGGGGCTCTATCCCAGGACCGTGGGATTGTGACCTGAGCTGAAGGCAGACACCCAACGACTCAGCCACCCAGGCGCCTCTCCACTGTGTTTTTAACACAAGTCCCAGGTGATCTGACCATATTTTTTCAAAGCTGATGTAGGTGCTAAGGGACTAGTTATAAGAATATTACCTGTAATGCAAGAGAAGCCATGATGAGTGTGGAGAGGTGAGGGGGACAATAAAGTATTAGCAAATGACATGGAAAAGTTTGTGCCCCACAATTATATTAGAACCCCAAAGAGTTTTATATATATGGGTTTTATCTATTGATATTTACTGTATTAAAAATTAAAATTGAGGGACGCCTGGGTGGCTCAGTCAGTTAGGCATGTACCTGTGGTTCAGGTCATTATCCCAGGGTCCTGGGATCAAGTCCTGCATCGGACTCCTTGCTCAGTGGGGAGCCTGCTTCTCCCTCTGTCTGCTGCTCCCCCTGCTTGTGCTCACTCTCTCTCTCTCTCTGACAAATAAATCAAATATTTTATTAAGAAAATTAAAATTGAGGGGCACCCTGGTGGCTCAGTCGTTAAGCATCTGCTTTTGGCTCAGTTCATGATCCCAGGATCCTGGGATTGAGCCCCCGCATTGGGCTCCCTGCTCAGTGGGGAGCCTGCTTCTCCCTCTGCCGCTCGCCCTGCTTATGTTCCGTCTCTCGCTGTGTCTCTCTGCCAAATAAATAAATAAAATCTTTTAAAAAAATTAAAATTGAGATATTTAAAATGTTAAATATTTAAAATAAACCCATTATTAATTTAAATACTTTCTTACTGAAAAAAAAAACTATTTCCAAAATAAAATAAATTAGTAACAGTTATGGCATTATTTTACATTTATACAAATCTCTTTACTGTTAACACAATAGAAAGTTAATACAAGTGAAGGCAGCTGGGTTCTTATATATGCTTCTGTATTCAATCTGCTGCAGTGTTGTTTTTGTTGAAATCTATGAAGAAGATCCAGCCTTACACAGAAAAGGGGGGCAGTATTTTCATGCCTCCTTTGATATTATACCCAAACTCTACAAGTCATATTTTCTTAAAGCTTAGTTGCAATGCGGAATCTGAAATCCTGTCACTGAAGTGTTTTGTTTTGTTTTTTTACTTTGATACATTAGAATCCATTGATCTGTCTTACAGTTTCCGTGAATCTTCTGCCCATGCATGACTTTGTACCAAATAGAAGATATTGGTCACGAAGTTATGCAGATCTTCTAAAATCACATTTATTTCCCTCATCTTGTTTACTGGAGCCCAGGAGTGCAAGAACACCTGACGGGGAGGGGCCCAAACAGACCAGGTTCTGCCACTTGCCACTAAAAATATCTAAAGGCCGAGAGACCAGTGGTGGTGAAACAAGAAAGGAATTTCAGTGAGGTCAGCAGTGGGAAGACAGAAGACTTAATGTCCTAAGAATGCCTCCAAGGGGGGCGCCTGGGTGGCTCAGTCGTTAAGCGTCTGCCTTCGGCTCAGGTCATGATCCCAGGGTCCTGGGATTGAGTTCCAAATCGGGCTCCTTGCTCAGCAGGGAGTCTGCTTCTCCCTCTCCCACTCCCCCTGCTTGTGGTCTCGCTCTCTGTCAAATAAATAAATAAAATCTTAAAAAAAAAAAGTCCTGGGCGCCTGGGTGGCTCAGTCGTTGAGCGTCCGCCTTTGGCTCAGGTCATGATCCCGGGGTCCTGGGATCGAGCCCCGCATCGGGCTCCCTGCTCCGCGGGAAGCCTGCTTCTCCCTCTCCCACTCCCCCTGCTTGTGTTCCCTCTCTCGCTGTGTCTCTATCAAATAAATAAATCTTTTTAAAAAAAAAAGAATGCCTCCAAGGTGCTGAGAATACGGCTAAGTTTATATGGGGAAACCGCAGAACAAAGATCAGTAGGTACCTGCTGCAGCACCACAGGTCTGCTTGACTGTTGTCTTGGGGTCAATTGTGTGGGGTCTTGCTGGTGCCAGGGGAGTAGTTTATTGCTTGAGGGGGTAGTTTTGGTTCCCACCAAGGGATGTTTTGCCTGCTGGGTTTTTGCCCGAGTTAACAGATAAGCTGGAGGGGAAAACAAGGCCATTAAGAGGAAAAGGTTGAAGGCAAAATGGAGTCAGGGCAATGCCTGGGTCCTCCTCCAAATCCTCACTGTCACGCCATCATTCCATTTCAATGGAAGGAGGAGGGACGACAGTCCTAACTACTTCCCGCGGACCAAGGATAATGTAGGAATTCTGGAATGGAAGATTTTGACAGGTTAGGAGCATTTTGTTTCTTGTGTTCCCGCTGAGGAGGACAAAAAGGGCATCTCCGAGCTAGTACAAGCGTGGGCTTCTGTGTGACAAATACAAAGTCAGACAACAACCAAAGAGAAGAACAAGAAATACAGCAATGCTTAACAGGGCATATTTCCGTTTAAAAGGAATCAAATTTAGTCGACTGCTGAAAGGATCTAGAACTAGGGCATCCCTAGCAGTTACGTGTTTGTTTAAATCTTTCACGGCTTCCGTTACATTTTTTTGAGTAACTTGGAATAGAGACATAACATTCTATTTTAATGAGAGGATAGGTTCCTCCTTGGGCTGCAGTCAAAATGTCAAGGATCATCCAGTTTTGAAGGGCTACCTTTTGCATTTGTGTGGTTTCATCATTTAGGAGAGTGACTGCGTGCTGCGTTTACATAAAGGTGGCTGTTGTATGCTTGGCTAAAGCCCCCCACATCGACAGAGGCAGTTCCTGGGACAAATATGGCTAAGGGATAAAACCATCAAGAAGCCCTCTTTGCCTGATGTTGAGCTTTAACAATATCCCAGTTATGAGAAATCACTGGGATTTAACTTTAATCGGTGGAAGATAACTTATCCCCAAGTGCATCAGCTAATCCAATCATAAGGAAGGTAAAGCCATCCATTATTTTCCACAAGTCTGCAGCTAACCCTATAGAGTGGGGTACACTTGGCTTGTAAGGAGCAATTTTTGCCCTCCCAGCCACATAGAATCCGTCAAGGTGATAGTTACACAATTGTCAGGAAGTTGATACCATTGCCTGAGATGATCCCTGAATACTATCTAGCTTTTTATTACATGGGGGGGGGGGCAGCTTTACTCCATTAGATTTGCTCAGCAGTTAGCTACTCGGTTCCGCCATGTAATTCATTTCCCACACGCGGGGTAGGGGTAGTGGGGGGTGGTGGTGGTGTTTATCTGTTCCTTTACTAAGGCAAACACATGTTGATGAGCTACAACTTCCCACCAGGGGAACAGAGTATACCCAAAGAAATATTCACCTCCATCTCATATTTCCCCAGGGAGGTCCTATGTGACCTGTGTGAATAATTTGAGAGAGCTAGTCTGATGGGCAACCTCAGACTTAATGTGGACTGAGAAGGGAGTGGTAAGAACTCCTAACGAGCAAGTGCCTCCCATTGTCCAGCTGTTCAGTCATATGCCCATGGGTCCTTTTATTATCCCCACAGAGTAACAGGCTTGAAGATTGTCTATACATGAGTTATTGTGACATTTCTCTGAAGTTTACCTCAAGCTGTGTAGGTTAGGTGAACAACAAACCTTTAAAGACAATCAAAACTAGAATCTAACATCCACAAAAGTGTGTTATTGAGACATAATTTTTCTCTCTAAAATCACCCTCATTTCCAACAAAGATAGCCAACTTAAGACTAGTTTGTAAAACAAGTCCAGTTTTAACAAACTTGGCCTAATTATTTACATAAGCACAGGAAGAAATGTAATTGGCCATATAAGTTCTTTTAAATCTGCTTTGCTGGAACTTTTTTTTTTTTTTTTTTTTTACACACAGATAGAGAGCATAAGCGGGGAGCAGCAGAGGGAGAGGGAGAAACAGGCTCCCCACAGGGCAGGGAACCCGATGCGGGGCTCGATCCCAGGACCCTGGGATCATAACCTGAGTTGAAGGCAGATGCTCAACTGATTGGGCCACCCAGGCGCCCTTTGCTGGAATTTTTTTTTTTTTTTTAAGATTTTTATTTATTTATTGAGAGAGATAGTGATAGAGAGCATGAGAGGGGGAGAGTCAGAGGGAGAGGCAGACTCCCCGCTGAGCAGGGAGCCCGATGCGGGACTCGATCCCAGGACTTCAGGATCATGACCTGAGCCGAAGGCAGTCGCTTAAACAACTGAGCCACCCAGGCGTCCCTGGAATTTTTTTATAAGGAATTTCAGATTGAACTTTTAATAGCCTCTCAAGGCGAGAAGTCAAGCCACATACTTGCCATCAGATCCTACTGCAATACCTGTAGATTTGAGTGAATTCCTCTCTTCTTGAGGTTCCCCAAGTATCATAAGTTTCCTGCATCTGCCAGGAAGTGACATTCTTGACTTACTTGGTAAGGCTGCTGGGAACTCTGTAAGCAAAGTATTGGGGAACATCTCCAAGGGGGTCTATTGGCTCCATAAAATCAATTTCAGTTCCTTAAAGCTGTGTGGTCATATCTGAGTCTATGTATGTCTCTCTCAAATATGACATTCCACTCAAAGCCTTGGTAATATAACCAGTGTTTCCAATGGTGTTCCGTTATAAGGAGAACAGATTCTTACTGAACTTATGTAAACAATTATAATTGTTATGAAAGAAAGAATACGCACTGAGAGTTTCTGAATTCTAGAGGGTTCAGATAGGGAGAAAAGATTAATGTTTCCATTTGCTCACAAAGGACTATTTTATCATATTTCTGTAAGTCATAGATATTTTAAGAGAAAAAATGTCCTTAAATCTGGAAGGGAAAAAAAAAATCTGGAAGAGCAAACATTAGAGAACCAGCATTGTTTCAAAGGAGAGTCATAAAAACTGTAATCATCTTCCTCAATTCATTCACTTCCTTGTTATTAAATCTTGTTTTGTTTGAATGCTACGTTTCCATTAGTTTTGGAAATTCTTACGCAGTTTAGTTTTGTGATCTTAAGGATATAAGAAACCTGTATTTGTCAGAAGTCCTTTTCATGAATTTCCTTGAAGATGAAACACGTTTTGGGAGAGCATCAAATACAATAATTGTAAATGACAAAAGGCTCAAAGATGGACCTGGTTAAAGATCTGATGAGAGTTCATTATAATGCAGTTGACAAGGAGATCCAGTTCTTTCTGCAGCACATGGCATTTCAATAAGTAGAATGTCAAGTGATGACCTTATGCCGGGACATACTAAAACTTTAAGAATTTCCTATAATTTATAGGACAGAGGGACACCTGGGTGGCTTAGTCAGTTAAGCATCTGCCTTTGGCTCAGGTCATGATCCCGGCGTCCGGGAATCGGGAATCTTATTAGCATCGGGGGCATTGGCATCGGGGCTCCCTGGTCAGCGGGGAGCCTGCTTCTCCCTCTGCCCCTCCCCCTGCTCATTCTCTCTTTCACTCTCTCTCAAATAAATAAATAAAATCTTAAAAAAAAAATTTCTAGGACAGTTATAGCATTTGCCCATGCAATTTAACCTAAGGAGGTTTATCATCATTTGTTTGACAATGCTTCCCATGTAACTTAACATACTAAATAAACAAGCCTAATTAGTCAAAAAGACTTCACTTAGAATTTGAATTTTGGGGAAGGTTTGTTAAAAACCTCAGGTTTTTTTTTTAATTTATTTTTTTAAAAACCTCAGGTTTTAAAGCAACATGCCTAGATAGAATTAAAAATCATTATAAAACATAACATTTAATTATCTATTTAATCAAAGTGGCAATAAGAGATTCTACAGAAGGTTACATAGTTGCTAGCAAAACTTAGCTCCTTTAATAATGAGAAATTTTAACCTTAAGTAATCAAAGACCTGATAAAGACAAAATCTAGAAACTTTGGTTTTCTGGGCAGATAAAGAAAAAAACTTTATAATTTCTTATCAAGAGTAGACCAATAATCTAAGAAAACATTGTCATTTTAACAGAAAGAAAAAAAACCCCCAAATTCCAATCTTATACCAGTGTTCTTTTAAAATTCATTCATTCCAATCTTAGTCCTGAACACGCACAAAACTGTTTTCCAAAGATTCCCCTTCACAAACCTTCCACAGGGGTTTGATTTTTGTTTTTGTTTAGATTCATATTTTATCCTAAGTTTTCTCTCTCTAACCAGTCTCATTCTGGGACAAAATTACTTTCTTTTTCCTCAGCAAAAATGTACTCCCATTCTCCTAACCTTTCTTATCAAAAACACATCTTACTTTCCCTACATAGAGAGTGGCTCTCCTTATCATGTCTAGCAGTCTTAATTACGTGTATCCGAATTCTGACTCTTAGAAACCTTAGTCTCCAGTGAAAACTTTAGTGACTGACTGTGAACTGTTACACCAGAATTCTTTAGGTTGGCAAATTTATGAATATATTTCATAATTTTTAGGAACGTGTTTTTTCATAGTACAACTTTCATTGAAGCATAAAATATGTTTACTAGTAGACCCAACTATCTTTAGTTTCTTTGTAATAAGAAGCCAAAAGCAGATAAACCTGTGTCTAGTAATTAATGTTTCAGTATTTTATTTTATTTGGAAAAGACTTGCATATACAATGAGTTCAAACCAATTTGTTACTTAACTAACGGAATTTCAAAGTTAGGTTACCCAAAGATTTCGAAAGCTATTTAAAAGTTTACTTATAGGGGCGCCTGGATGGCTCAGTTGGTTAAACGCCTGACTCTTGATCTCAGCTCAGGTCATGATCTCAGGCCCCATGGCTGCCTCCGGGCTCAGTGGGGGATTCTTTTGCTCTCCCTCTGCACTCCCCTCCCCCCCCCCCTCTTGAGTGCACTCTCACTCTCTCTCTCAAATAAATCTTACCAAAAAAAGTTTACCTATAAACCTTTTTAAAAATCTACTTGCTTTTAACAATTACCCATGAAAACTTCATGAGAGACTAAATTAGCCATCACTTTGAGTCATCTTTTTGCTGACAAATTGCAACAGAGATAACATGAGCTTATTTGACCTTGAATAAACCTTGGTAGGATGAGTTTTATATTTAATTCTGATAACTCTAAAGACCTGTCTTTTTTAATTAAACCAACAGCTTTGCATTAGCTTTGATACTGGGTGTGCTGCACCTGTGTCCACTGAACAGTTCATCACTTTGTTCCCCACTGTCAGTTTTCCCTGGGGCTCCTGTGGGGAAATCTGAAGTGGGTGGGTTGAGTCTAGGGGAGCCCCTGGACGCCTTCATGCGGATTTGGGAGGTTACCTCAGTTCGAACCTCATATAGAGGGGGCCCCAAAGCTTGGGGTGCTTTGGCACCGGAAGCACCAAGGATAACGAAGGAGTCACGTGTGCGAGCCAAACGAGTGGTGATGTAGGAACAGGAGGGGGTGGGGGAGGTGGTGGCAGAGGTGGCAGGGGTGCCCCCAGCAAGGCTGGAGGTAGATTCAAAGTTTGGACTAACATTCCTTTGTCTCCATCTCCTGTCTCTTGCCCTTGCAAAACAGACTTTTTTCTCTGGTTGCTTTTTAGCCCTCTACATCATTTATTCAAAATATGTCCTAATGAACTTTCTTTGGAAACAGAAGTATCTCCCATCTTCCTAGGCAGAGGTTCAGAAAGAACACAGAAGAAACACTAAATGAAGCTCAGAGTACCTCTGTTAGCATTCATTCTTTCCCAAAAGTCGGGGCTTCACTGGCTGAACCAAACAGCTTCTAGACAAGCTAAGAGAGCCAAATCAAAACCCCCTCTTTGGGGGTGGTCACTGAATGGTAGGAAGAACTCTAAGAGAGCCATTCAGTACCATCTTTCCTCTGAGCTTAACATATACACAGGCCACGTGGTGGAACAGTAAAATACCATCTTCTTTTTAGTCATAGGTTCATAGCTAAAAATAGACTAGTCAGCCAATATTCTCCTTAGGGGGCTGTGAGAGGGTATAGAAATAGCACTTCCCATTCTTACACAAACTTTAAGAGATCTTACAAACACATATCCTGACTTCCCTACTTGCCACTCGTCCCTTGTCCTTTTCTAATGGTACCTCTAATGATGAATTCTATAAATTCCTTGTTGCAAATCATATGAACGAGCCACGCAAGCTCAAAATGGTTCCCAGGAGCTCAGACAACAGGGAACTAGGGAAGGACAGGGTCCAGCATGCACTAAGGAGGAACTTATACCAGGAACCAAATCTTTCAGGGCCCACTTACCCTCAGTTCATTTCTCTGCTTCGCCAAACGTGGCTAAGGCAGTTCGTGCCTATCTGGGGCGAGCGAAAAGGAGTGTCCCCAAAACAAGTTTTCGCAGCTGTCAGGGACTGTTCTCCTCACTCTCCCTGCCTGAGGTCCATAGTGGTTGTCGCCCACCCATCATAGTCCCTGATTTGGGAAATGAACGGGCGAGCCCTGAGCGCCCTGCCTCCAGCTGCTCCATCCGGGGATCCCAAGAGGGCTGGACAAAACGGAAGCACAGCTTCTGGCCGGCTCACCAGAAAATGTGTTACTGGAGGCCAAGGGTGCAGGAGCACCTGACCCCTGGGGGGGGGGGGGGGGGTTGGGCGGCAAACACACCAGGTTCTGCCACTCACTGCTAACGAAATCTAAAGGATTAGAGACCAGGGGTGGTGAAACAAGAAAGGAATTCATTTCAGTGAAGCCAGCACCAGGAAGACAGTGGGCTCATGTCCTAAGAACTGTCTCCAAGGTGCTGAGAATACGTCTAAGTTTATATAGGGAAAACGCAGAACCAAGATTGGTGGGTACTCTGCAGCTGAGCAGCAAAAGGTCAGGTTGATTATTTCTTGGGGGTCAATCTTGCAGGGTCTTGCTGGTGTCAGGGCAGCCAGCCCTTGTTTCTTGAGGGGGTAGTTTCGGTTTCCAACACTGGATGTTTTGCCCACTGGGTCCCTTGCCTGAGTTAACAGATAAAGCTGGAGGGGGGGAAACACAACAATTAAGAGGAACAGATTTGAAGGCAAAATGGAGTCAGTCAAGGCTATAACTGGGTCCTCCTTCAATCTCACTGGAAAAAGTCTTTTAATTATTGGGAAGCTATAAAGCTCACAGTGGCAGATGTAAAGTTTTCCAGAATGCTTGAAAGCTCAAATCTTATCATTGGCAATAAATACTGTCAATTGTTTTCCTTGAGGAAACAGACTCACTTTGTTCATTTTTGAGAAAATGACTGCCAAAAACCCAAGTCAGAAAAACCACAGTTCATCAGTTGTTCTTGCACGTAAAAATGGTAGTCCGTGGGAAAAAAAAAAAAAACAGCTGGTTTATCTCGCAACTCAATTACACACGTGCTTTTCTTCCAGACGATTGTACTTCACTCTGCAGGAGCAGAGTGGTTCGTGTGTACTTCTCATTTTGTCACAACGTCACAAAGTCAAAAACCTCTGCTCGAGGCCTTGTTGAGATTTGACAAAAGTAGTAATTCCTACTGCTTGCTTCATTAAGGACCTTCTTAAAGGACCCTTGTTTTAACCGCTAGTGTGTGGTGGTGGAGAATGCGGTGTCACTGGTTCCGTTTGCAGCCACTGCCTTGGTTGGTGCTAAGGCGCCTGCAGTTACCCCACAATTGCTTTTGCACCATTAGTGCAAACGTCAGCGCAGTGAAAAAGATAGATCATATCTTCGTGTTACTCTAAAAATAGTTTTGACCTCTGAGAAGTTCTTGGGGACTCCCAGGAGTCCACTAATCACACTTTGAGAATCACACATAAAGATGCATTGGGCCTTCCTCCCAGCATCGTATTTTTTCTTGCCAGAGGTCAACACGTCCATTCCGTGGCTTGTTAGTAATACAGTCTGGACTATCTGTTCGTGAGGTGGACAACGCTGCAACGGTTCCAGGTAGAACTAAGGAGTGTCCAGGACAGGCATTCATTCTTTTAAGAGTTTCCAGTTCGGACATTGTGCTGCTGGATCCCCGGGAGATACTGTAGCACAGCCTCCCTCCCTCTCTGCCCACCTGAGGTTTGTCCTGCTTACCTTTAGGCACTGTTTAAATGCCTTCCCTGGTGCTCTTAGTACGACCCGTTTTCTCGTTTGTACTTCTTACATAGTGTTTACTACATTGTTGGTTTGCATCCTCAGTGATTGTTTTCTAAATGCCAACCCCAAAATGAGTTACTGTTTACTCTGTAATCTGTATGTTGTCCAAAAAAGGGAAGGGCGTTTTGTAAATGTTTTCTCAATGTAATGAAATCAAAACTGAAAGCGAACAAAGTAAAACAAGGGTGCGTTAGTTGCACATTTCCTGACCGCAAGCATTGGAATGATCTAAAGTAGCGACCGTGGTTTACTGCTGGTGGTTTTATTCCTTGCTCACTGCAGCCTCTTGGGGCCCAATATTCAACAAATATTCAAATTGGAGCTGGAGTTCTGAGCGGCCGGGTACTGTGTGTTCCCGCGGTGTGTTTGTACATTGTTTAAAACCTGGCAAGAGAGCACTAGCCAGGAGCCTGCAGGCGGGGCTCGGCCGCGAGCGAGCGAGCGAGCGAGCAAGCAGGGCTGCGCCGGCGCCCGGACTAGATGCCCCCGCTCGGCGCAGCCTCCGGCTCGGGCTGGCGGAGCGCCGTGCCCATTTAAGGAGGTGGACCGTACCACCAGAACTTTCTTGACAGGGGGTGTTCAGGCGAACTCGGACAACTTTCAGTGAGCCAAAAGACGATTTCGCTTCTCTTCTAACGCTGGCCCGAGTTCTAGTGCCGCCCGGTGGGAGCTGTGCGCTGGTGGGCTGTGGACGTGGGCTTCTTGGGTTTCCCTTCTGCGAAATCGCCCCGAGGGATCTCACTGGCTCTGAATTCGGACGCGACGTTCCCCGAGCTGGTCCAAAGTGTAGTTCGCCTGCAGAGGCCCCAGTGCCCGGATGTCCATCAGGATTAGTGCGAGCCAATACGGTCGGAGCCCGAGGCTGCGCTGAGGACGCCCGGGCTCGGGAGCAGGTAGTCCCGTAACACCGGGGAGTCGCGCAGGAGAGACGGTCCCCGCCCGGCCCCGGCAAATGGTGAGCGCGGCGCTGGCAGAAGGGCCGCGGGTTGAAGGCTCCGATGGACAGAAGTCCTTGAGCTCCTAAACTGAATTATGGCAGCCCAGTCAAGGTAAGCAGGGCACCGAGAGAAACTTTTTAAAATGTGTTTGTGGCTAGGGGAATTGAAGGTTGCGGGCAGGGGTGGGGGAGGGAGGGTTGGGGTGCTGCGAGGAAGACCGGCAGGAAGCAGCTTTGTCATTGCTTTCTCATCATTCCCAATGCTGTGGGTCACTACTTAACGTCAGATTTAAAAACAAAAACAAAAAAACAGTTGGGAGAGCATACTGGATAATTCCTGCAGAGGAGAGGGGTTGAGTTAAAGTTAAAAGTTAAATTTCTTCCGTCTTCCAAAATAATTATTTTCGGAGGAATTAAGTTGTTTTAACTTGTTTGCCTTTCCCGAATTTTAATTTAGTTTCTTTGTGCACCTCCCTTTGGTTCTCCGGATTTGGGGGTGGCGGGGAGCTAGTATTTTGATCGGAATTTTAGAAATCAATGTAAAAACAGCTCGCCTTGGAGAAGGTGATCGAAAATTTTACTGCTGAAATGTATTCCACATAAAACGGCACAGCTTGCGGACAATCTGCTGAGTAGGCAAAGACTGGGAATGTACCGGGGTTGGTGAGGGGAGAGGATAATGAACTGCAGTTGCTGTCAGAGGAACGCTATTGTAAGAACCTCAAGCTCTGACTTTCCATGGTTGGTTCCCCCCCCTTTTTTTTTCTTTTGTAATGAGTGTTAAGGAGTGATGACAAGGCATCAGTGATCATTACACGACTGAGACTGTTGTGTGTGAGTTCATTTTAGTTGTGACAGCAGTTGGCGCTAAGGGAAACTTAGAGTTATATAATAAGTTCTTTTTTAACTTTTAGTTTTACTAGAAAGCAGTTTGGTGTCACCTATTTAAAGTAATAGGGCTCTTCGAGTTGATATTTGATGTAGTACAGTGATTTGGGCATGTCTTAGAAGGCTAACTATGTTTCAGGTCTGAAAACCCAGGTGTACCACTAAAAGAAATAGATGCCCCAGTGCTGAAGTTGAAATTCAAGATTTTTTCCTAAGAGAACTTTCTAGGAAGAGAACCAACTACTCCATATAGTGCACCATCTGCTTTATATATTTAATCCTCTCAACTCTTGTGGTTTATCCCCTGCCCCATGTTCTTGGTTGTTCTAAGAAAGGGGTTCTTGGGACCAAGTAGTGGGAAAACTTAGATGAGAAGCAAAAGTGGCATCTTTGTTTGCTAACCTCTAATGAAATTTAACTGCCAAGGGGGTCTTTGGAATAAAGCCTTAGATTAAGATACCTTAGTATCTTAAGAAACTAAGTAAATACTATCCAACAGAACTCAATAATACAGGCCTGGGATCTGAACTCAGGTGCAAGTGATTTCAATGCCTCAGCTCTTAAACTAAGAATAAAATGAGATAATAGCTAATTGGACACTGCATGCAGTGTGCCAGGCACAGCTGCCTTAATTGGATTATCTCTTTGATCCTTCTCAGTCACTTAAATAGGTAAGTACTTTTTATTTTTCCCATTTATAGTTGAGGAAACTGAGGCCCAGCCAGCCTGTTTCTCGCCTGAGGTCACATAGGTGGAGCAGTGCCTGACTGGAGCTGCTGAGCAGCATTTCCTTACTTCCAGACTTTCCCTTCAATCCTGAGGGGAGGTGTGAAAAGGGAACTGCAAAGCCTCAATGTAAGTGTCCAAAAAGCAATTTCTGCTAAAAGTGCTTTGCTACAAAATGGAAAAATCTGAATTATCGATATGGTAGTTCAACTTGTTAGCAATTGAAACAGGAGGACTGTATATATTCTGCTCTTATACCTGGCCTTCAGACATGCCCTTGAACTAGGAACAAAGCCACAGGGCCATGATGGCTGTTGTTTTCTTAGCCTGCATAATAGGAGTGTATCTCACAAGTTGTAAATATTCACTTTCTACAGTTACATCTGGAATGTGGTCTGTGCTCATTTAGACATTGTGGTGGTGTTTTTTTTTTTTAAGATTTATTTGAAAGAGAGAGCATGAGCAGGGGGGAGGGGCAGGGGGAGAGGGAGGAGCAGACTCCCCACTGAGCTGGGAGCCCAATGTGATGTGGGGTTTGATCCCAGGACTCTGGGATCTCCATGACCTGAGCCGGAAGGCAGACGCTCAGCCGACTGAGCCACCCAGGCGCCCCTAGACATTGTGTGTTGTGGGACAGTAGATAATCTTTGAGATCTAAAGAGAAGATCGCACATATTTTTGGATTTCGAGGAAACCTCAAGCTGGGTCAAATTGTTGAGAGTAGTGCTAAGAGAAACAAAACCATCACCTCTGATTTATAATCTAGGATAGTAAAATCTTGCCCAAGTGCCACTCACAGTATCTGTTTGCTCTCGGAACAATTAGTTTGGATTGTTGGACTCATTGGCCCTTAAGATTCAGAGCTCAGTTTGTTCTAAACACGGTTGTTTCATTGTGCACTATTTAAAATAGTTTGACTTTTTTTTTTCTTAGTAGAAGAGGTAGATGAGAACTTAGATGAAAGTGAATTTTGTGGCACTGACAGTGAATACATGAGGTGGCCATAGCACTTTTCTGTCATTGTTTGTCATTGCTGTAAGGTAATATTCTTCCATTTGATACTTACGGTTGGTATATGACTAATTTTTCATGTGAGTAGGCTAGTCAGTGTATTCCTTTTCTATAGTCAGCTCCTTAAGATGTTGTCTCACATTTTTGGTATCTCCCGCATAAGCTAGAAGTATTTTGAATGAGGGAGGGACTACCTATTTCTTAGCTTGTGAACCATTATAAATTGAAGTTAACCAGCCCCCTCCCTCATTTTAAACCTATAAGTAGGGGAGAAAGCACCTAAAAGTAGGAAGTTGATTATTTTGTTTTGCTTTGTAGTTCATTGTTTTCTCCCAGAAGTGGGAGACATCTGTTGAATGAGAGGTCACGTTTGCCTACGTTTTAAAAATTAGATTTTGGGTCAGTCTTTTGAAAGCATTTAATATTTGGTTTGAGTGTTCATTCGAGTTGTGGAGAAAGGCAGTCACTTAGAAATGCAGTATCAGTTAAAGCAGGACATAAACTATGCCTCAGCTCTCAGATTAGAACCTGTAAACACAACAGATACATTGATTACTTTCTGATGGGAATTATAACAAACTTGCTTTCTTTAATGTGAAATAGTTACAGATCATGGCTTTAGTTTCCAAACTCTGATCTAAGGCACAGAATACTTTATAGAAGTATACAGCCTGGCATGCCCTCTTTTGAGAGGAGCAAGCCTATGATGGGGAAGGGGGGTGGGTGGGCATGGAATCTCAATAGTTTGAAGATTTATGCTTTTCTGTGAGGATTAGCTTGCTTTAGATTGAGGAGTGTGTTGATGGATAAAACAGAAAGGAGGGCTTTGTCTGGTTCCTCATCTCTGCTAAACCCCTCATTGAAGCAATCTTTGAATTCTAGAAAGGAATATATACATACCTTCACCTACTGCCAGGGATTAACCAGTTTTAAAATGCACCTTGTGCTCCCGGAGAAGCCCTGCCTTCCCCTTTTTCCAGGGGAAGTGGGAGAGTTGAAATTCTGTAGGAGAGTAGCATCTGGTGGCTGAGCACATCTCAGAAGAAAGCACTTTCAGACAAATTGCAAAAGAAAATTGGTGTAGTCAGTTCTCCCACAGCGTTTTTGTTTGAATTTGACTGAAGTTAATGTTAATGAAGTTTAAAAAATAATAATGAATCAAAGTCAGATTATTCCCAAGATTATTATGAAGCCAGTTTTTGGTGGATCTCTTTGGTGAGGGAAATTTTTCCATTGCAAAAAGCATTGCCCCCCCCCTTTTTTTTTGCAAAAAGCATTGCTCTTAAACTGGTATAGAATCAGTTTTGCTCTGTCCTCTGCCCTCCTGATTTGTGACCTACTGATTACCTTGGAAGAAAATTCATGAAAGCAAAGAAGCTCTGAGTATGAGCAAATATCAAAGAAGAATGCTATGGTATTTTGAAAAGTGCAGTTCAGAGCAGTGATTTCAAGAGGGAAATAATTTATGCAGTATTTTGACCCAGTGAATGTCTTCATTTTTTCCCCTATGACGCCATTGTGAACAGTGTCCTTGACAGAAGAGAAACACAGGTCTCTTAAGTGATTTCCTTCTAGTTCATCCTGAGAGCCAGCTGAGCTTCCTGACTCACAGACTACAGCTTCTTCCAAGATAAAGGAGGAGAACTGAGTCATTTTTTTCAGTCAGCTGGTTTATGGGGATGTTCTTTGGCAACATTAACGCAAGTGATCTCTCAAGAGATTTAGGGGATTCTATACGAGAGCATGAAAAGGTATTCAATAGCTGCTTCTGTACTCTTGAAAATGGAATTTAGAGAATGCTGCATTTAAGCAATTTAAATGTCATGTATTCTCAGTAATGAAAAATGTTATCTTAATCATGGATAAGAGGGAAATCTCATTTTGGTACTGTCCTTTGGTTTGAGCATCCAAATCTATATATATTACCCAATTGCTGTAAAGTGGAGGAATTATAAAGCCAATTATCTTTATTACTGTTTTCTATTAGGAAATTTCTCTATTTCGTTTGTTTTCCAAGATTGGCAAATAAACTTAATTCCCAAATCTGTCTTTTAAAAGAGAAAGTCCTATATGTGAGTTGTAGTGAGAACTACAACCAGTAACGTATTCTGATTTTCCCTCCGTACTAGTTGGAAATACAGTCTACATCTTTAGGACAAAGTTTCTTGGCTCAGAAGTACAAACATAACAAGCTTGGATATCATAATCTCTTGTGGTTCAGTTACATTTTATTGGCATAGGGTGTGTGCGTAACTTTTACAGCAGCTTAAATGATTACCTTTTTTACGTAAGTAAAAAAAAAATTGGGCAAGATAAAGCTGTAGTATTTTAGCTCTGCTTCAGATTGTTAATTTTATTATGAATATACATGTATTCATTTGCTCAGAATAATACAGCAGTAGAATGCACAATAACATCTTGCTCAACTATAAATGTGTCAGGTGGAGCTTAGCTTCAGGCCTTCAGGGGAAAAATAAGATAACTCTTGGTGTTAATGCCCTAGAGACCCTAAAGTAAAAATTAACTTCAAAACAATCCCAAGTGCTGACTTTTTGTCTTGGCAGTGATCAGTGTTGAGAATCTTTCCTCTGTGCAAACTTTTCCCTTTTCCAAGCTATCCACACTGAGTTAAAGCTTAACCTGATGGCCACAAAGCCAGCAGACTTAATCCTGGAAGTCTTGTTCTCTGGTGAATGTGTTTTCTTGTTATGGTTTATTGGCTTTGTTTTTAATTTAACCTGATTGAACGATCAGATTCTTAGGGCGATTACTCAAGCAGTAATTTGATGTCAGGTGTAATATATTAAGAGGAATCCCAGTAGGGACATCTTGTCAAAAAGAACTGAAGCTAACTGAAGGGGGAAATATATATTGTTGACACCTAAATGGCCATTACTTTGGAATTAAGTATTGTATCTCCAAAGGACACCCACAGTTTGACCACACTCTAAAAGTACCAAGAATTGTTGTTCCTCTGTAATGGCTCATATGATAATGAATACATGGAGACTTGTGGGCCCACATGATCCTTTGTTTGGGTGGGCTGGAGAGTTAAGGATGTGACTCTTGACTCACTGGCTTGCCTGTATTTTACCCCAAATGATCTTGCCTTTCTTTTCACTCTTGCTTCCTGCTGGATTGGCAATTAGACAAAGAAAAGAATATTTTAGATGCAATGTAGTCCTATTAAGTTCAAGGTTCTCAAACTTGACTAGACACTAGAATCACTAGGAGTGCTTGCCAATGTGCCGATTCTACTCCCCACCTCCCAAGATTCTGATTGGACAGGCCTGGGGTGGAGCTTGGGTGGAGATCTGCTTCTCTGAGGCCAGAGGCCCACCCTACTACCTTTTGTGAAATGGAGTCTGTGTGTGAGAGATATATAAAGTATATCGTGCAATGCAGTTACATTTTGACTTAATATACCCTCATATATACACATGTTCTCCTTCCCCCATTGAAATAGACAAGAGGTTGGTAGAAAAAATAGATCTCCATCTCTATAAATTTATGTATCTGTTACAAACTATAGGGCGCCTGGGTGGCTCAGTTGGTTAAGCCACTGCCTTCGGCTCAGGTCATGATCCTGGAGTCCCGCGGCGGGCTCCCTGCTCGGCAGGGGGTCTGCTTCTCCCTCTGACTCTCCCCCTTCTCATGCTCTCTCTCTCTGTCTCATTCTCTCTCTCAAATAAATAAACACAAAATCTTAAAACAAAAAACAAACTATAAGTGCTGAAGTCTCCAGGTGCACTTAAATTTAAGAAATAAAAGGAAAAGGAAGGTACCAAGAAGTAAAGCCCACGTTTGATCGTGCAGCACTTTTTAACAGTTGTTTCTTCCCAAGGACCTGGTTATTTAATTTGCCCTTTCCTGTCCACTCTGGGCTGCCTCCCAAACTACAAATGCACTCTCTACCACACATACCCCAGTTTATCAGGTGGCAGATGTTTTTGTTCCCAGGGGAAAAGTTACAACTGTGAATTGGTCAATTATATCCAGACTCTATGAAACTGAAAGGTGGTGGTGGTGGTTTTGTTTTGTTTTGTTTTTAAAACAAAACATTGCCTGTGTCTACTGTGTTGAACAAATAATGTTCAACAGAATTTTACATGGGGCTCCTCCTACTGGGAAGTAAATATTCAAATTATAGCAGATGTCAGTTCCTGTAACAAAATTCAGGAAACACTTTCTGGTATGTGGGTGTCGTAACTCTTCAGTTCTTGGAACTTTCCTGCAGGAAACTGTCCTGTCAAAGGGGAGCAGTTGATAAAATATGTAGCACAATTCACAAACGGTGTCCTGCAGTGTAATTAAATTTTGATTTGGTACGTATGTTTCTGTGGTCATGACAGAGCCTGGCCTCTCACATGACTTTCATTTTGGATAATGTGCGTCTGGATAGCTTGTTAAATTGCTTCCCTTATTCTTGTTGCCTTAAAAATGCAGGTCTACCTGATTTACTCTGGATGTGAATTTTTGGAAAGTGGTACGAAATTAACCAGTTCCCATTGTTTTGTGTAAAAGAATGAAACCTGTTTCCTAGTTTTGCTGAAATTACATATTTTTTCTCCTGATTGATAAATTAGTATTTTACCATAAACATTTCTAAGTAAGATGGCCTATCTAGTTAAGTTGGTAGCTTTTGCTGTCATGAGTCCATAATACTACGATTTTTGTGGGGTTTTTTTTAAAAGGAAAACAGAACCTCTTGGGTTAACATGCTGAATTTTAAATACTTTAAAAGTTTTGTTAAAGGGGGTATTTATTGGTACAAAATTCTGGACAGTAACACATAGCTAACTCATTTTTTTTTCCAAGTAACATTGATCTGCAATTACACTTCTAGGAATTAGGTTTTTCTGTTATTTTATAGTTGGTGTCTCTCCCTTTACCCCCTCACTTCCTTTTAGAGTTAAACCATATTTGTGCTAACTCTCCCATTTTAAAAAGCTGTGTAAATATAAACTTTGTACCACAGGAAAGAAATTAGGCAGTCACATTTACTGACATTAGCATAGTAAAAAGATACAGTGGAACCCAGTATGTTATATTTGTTTCCAAAATCAATTTCTAGCTGAAAATGTTGGAAAGAATAAAGAGATGAGTGTTGTCTGCTTGTCGTATCACTTGTTTTTAGTATAATTCAGAATAACTGATTAAACAGTTTTTTGTTTTTAAGTGGGAACTGTGCCCAGAAGACCAAAAAGAAAAAAAAAAAAGAAAAAAAAGCTCCCTAGATTGGAAGTTAATAAAAGATTGAGTTTGAGAATTTTTTATCATTTTGCTGATAGTGTGGGGGTTTTGTTTTTAAATTTCATGACAGGTGCCTTAGTCTTACAAACAGCTTTGTATTTTTCTTAAGAGTCATGTTTTTTTAAGGATAAAGTGAAAATCATTAGATTTACTTAATTTGTAGGCTTTGAAAAGATAGGTTCTCGGGGCGCCTGGGTGGCTCAGTCATTAAGCGTCTGCCTTCAGCTCAGGTCATGATCCCAGGGTCCTGGGATCGAGCCCCGCATCAGGCTCCCTGCTCGGCGGGAAGCCTGTTTCTCCCTCTCCCATCCCCCTGCTTGTGTTCCCTCTCTCGCTGTCAAATTAAAAAAAAAAGAAAAAAGTTCTCATGATAAGCCTAGAATAAAACTTGGTTTCTTCCTGAGGTCACCCATATCCTGGTGGTACCTCCAAGGTGTTGGTGTTAGCTATTATTTTGAAGAGTGGACTAGAAACTTTACTCCTACATGGTCTTTTGGTAGCTTGGTAAATGACTCTTTGGACAGGAGAGGAGGGGAGGGGATTAGCTTGCTTTAATCAGGATACATTCACTATCACCCAGATCTTTTATCTCTTATGTTACTTCTCATTTTATGAACTTTTTCTTAGCCCAAGTGTTTTTTTCCTTTACAACTTTGAGGTATATTTTACATATAGTAAGAGTTGCCCATTTCAAGTGTACAATTCAATTATTTTTACTTTACTAAGTGATACAACCATCATCATAAATCATTTTTAGGACATCTCCCCAGTAAGATCTCTCATGTCCAATTATGTGTAATCCCTGTTCCTAGTCCCATGCAAAAATCTTTCTGTGCGTAAATTTGGCTTTTTGTGGGTACTTCACATACATGGAACCTTGTGGGTTATTGCATCTGGCTTTTTTCACTTACATAATTTTTTTGAGGTTCGTCTATGGCATAGCATGTATCAGTTGTGTCTTGTAATAACTGAATAGTATTCTGTCTGAATATGATAGACTGGTTGTGTGTGTGTGTGTGCGCGCCCACTCCCACGGAGTAGGGGTGGGTGGCCATTATGAATAATACTCCTAAGAACATTTGCATGCAAGTCTTTATGTAGACGTACATTTTCCTTTTGCTTGGTTGGATACCTAAGAGTGGGATTGCTGGGTCCTAGGATAGTTTTATGCCTCACTTTTGGAAAAACCACTAAACTGTTTTCAGACTGTATGTCCACCCTAGCCCATATTTAAAGTGACCTAATTCAGTCAATTTTTTGCAAGTTATTTTGCTATCTTTCGAGTCAGCTGGGCTGTGGAACTGGTGGTTCTGAGATCTGATCAATTTTGCATTTGATTATTAAAAGATAATGCGATGTTTTAAATACATGTGGCTTAAAAACACAACTTTTTTCATAGAAAATACAGTATTTCTAAAATTGGTTGGGCTTTTTGAAGAAGAAACTTGTATCAAAGACTATTTAAAGAAAACCAAATTAACATTTAAAGTATCAATGCATGTTTTTGTCAAAGTAGGAAGTGAATTTTCCAACACAGCTCACTGCAAATAGCTGTATATATATAAAATTTTATAAATTCTATAATATAAATATATAATAATTATATGTAATATAAATATATATATAAATCCTTTATTTCAGAACTGAAAAATAGCCTTAGAAATTTTCATTTAAATGTGTTTTTTTTTTTTTTAATAAAAACATTCAGGCAAAAATTAGCTGTTCCCATTCACTGCAGTCTTGAAAGCAGAGATAGGTTATCTGAGTGGAGCTTCTGGAAATTATCTTTAAAACTTGGGTCCTGCTAGGGGAAGGTGGTGACCATATGCCCCCAATCAGTGGTGTGTGTTCCAAACTTCAGGAAAAGATAGATCTATTTTATGACCAAAAATACTTCATGAAATGCTCTGAAATTGTCTTTAGATGGGTGTGTGATGGTCGTGAAAGCGAATCATCTTTTCAGCACTCCCACTGCTAGTCTGTCTGTAAAAGAGCTGGGAGACCCTGGTTCGTTGTCTCCTGCATGGCTGCCTTTAATGAGCCTACCCAGTGTGCTTTCAGCTTTGGAGCTTCAGAACATTATGGCATGTTACTGGAATTCACTGCTTCTGGGTATGAATTTACCTACCCTTTTTAAAGATTATATCAGCATTAATAGCTTTATGACTGTGGCCAATTCACATACATGAACAGTGCTTTTAATATTATCCATATTATGTATTGATGAATGCCGCATTGCTCACTGAGAGCCAGCCACAGTGTGGGCAGGGCTCGAAGCTGGTTCAGACAAATCTGTCTCCCCACATGAAGAAGAGCTCCTAGCTGGTTGGGAGGGGGGGTAGAGGACAGGAAATTCAGCCAACAAACTGGCCAATGAAACAATCACAAACTGTTAAAGCACTACGACAAAAAACAAATGGGGTGTCGTGACAGAGAGTAATGGAGTGTGGAACTTGATCTCACGTCAGCCACAAGGACCTCTGACAAAGTTGACCTGAAGTGGAGAAAACGCGGGTCATGATGTGTGTTAGAACTAACTGCCCTTTCAGAATATACATGGAAATAAGTGATGATAGTGGAAAGGGTGGCATTTTTAAACAGGGCAAATGTGGTTTTAGGAAATACTGCCATGTGGCAGTTTCTTGAAATAAAAATTATTTTTGTGGATTAAGGCTATCAAAACAGCCCTGTGTTTTTGTTTTGTTTTTTGTTTTTAGTAAAGGCAAAATGAGTTCCATAACAAATTGTACTTTTAAAATAGAGAATGTATTTTCAAAGAGTTTGCCTTAATTGGTGCGTAAATATAAACAAGTTAAACATGTGGAAAAGAAATTTCAGAGTACGTTTTTCTTAGTTTGGAAAGCCATCAAATAAGGATTGGCGATGGAAGTAGGGAAGTCCCAGCTCAGTGAGTCCAGTCATAAGGAAGTGAAGAGTTAGACAGTAAGGAGCATATTTAGCCTGGCTGTTAAATACAAAGGTTAATTTACAAAGCAACCTTTTATGCATGTGAAAGACTGCTATAGGAAGTGTGGTAAAAGATGTCCTCCACCTCTGCCGAAAACAGATCTTGAATTAATAAATTATATATGCTACGGGGTTTAAGGAAAAGCCCAGGAACGAACTTCTCATTGAAGATAATTAAACATGAAAACACAGTGGAAGGTGGAGTTCTTTCAGTGTCTCAGAAATAGGAAATAGATAATCTTCTACCTTGGATATTTTAGGAAGTAGCAGCTGGTTTAACTACCTTTTTCTCAAGGGATTCTGTGGCTTCTTGAAAAAATGTGATCACAGCGAACTACTATAGGAACTGAAAGTTCTTACCTCTGCCGGCATCACAGCTGTGTTTGATTACATAAAGTTACTTCAGGAATCCTGCGTTCATTATCATCACCTCATGTCTTTTGTACCTCTGTTTTACAGTTATTTTTCAAATAAACATATTTAGTTGTGGATCTCTTGTGGCATCATATATGATAATTTTATGAATGTATTGTGAACATATAAAAAGAATGTATATTCTTTATTTTCAGGGCCCAGAGTTTAACGTGGGTTTTTGTACATTAGATCTGTCTTACATCATTTCTGTATTCTTATTTTTGACCATACTAAGAGATAAAATAAGTCTGATACAATTATTGAGCTTTTCTCCTAATAATCTTCTGAAGTTTTTGCTTTACAAATGTTGGTGCTTTTGTTGCATAGATATTCATAATTGTTTTTGTTTGTTGTTGTTTTTTTTTTTAGATTTTATTTATTTGAGAGAGAGAATGAGAGAGAGCAGGAGAGGGGGGAGGGTCAGAGGGAGAAGCAGACCCCCTGCTGAGCAGGGAGCCCAATGCGGGACTCAATCCCAGGACTCCAGGATCATGACCTGAGCCGAAGGCAGTTGCTTAACCAAGTGAGCCACCCAGGCGCCCAGATATTCATAATTGTTATGTCTTCATTTTAAATTGCCCCCCTTCAAAGTATTACTTTTTTTTTTTATTTGAGAGGACACAGCGAGAGAGGGAACACAAGCAGGGGGAGTGGGAGAGGGAGAAACAGGCTTCCTGCGGAGCAAGGAGCCCGATGTGGGGCTCGATCCCAGGACCCTGGGATCATGACCTGAGTGGAAGGCAGACGCTTAACGACTGAGCCGCCCAGACGCCCCAAAGTATTACTTTCTTAAGTCTTCTTCCAGAAGGTTTCTTTGAGTACTGGTGATACATTTTTTTAAAAGCTATCTTTTTATCTTTTATCTATGTGGATTTTATTTTGGTTTGAGGAGTGAGGGTTCTGCAGCCCTCTCCTCTCCCTCAGAAGTAGCCATTCTGTTCTCTCTGTTCAAGAGCCATTTTCAGACTCAATCACTGCACCTTTATAACGTGTGTTAACATGTGATAGAGCCAATCTCCCTCCTTTACTCGTGCTTATGGAATTTTCATGGATATTTTTCAAGATCAACTTGAGTATTTTGTTAAAAAAAGCTAGTGGCCTTTTAATGGGATAACTTCCTATAAAAACCTCATCCTGTTTTTCAGAAGTATTAAAGTTTTAGACAGGATTACTGTGTTCTTTGCAAATTTTCATGGAATGGAAAAGAGTAGGTTTGAATGCCAGGGACTCCTGAATCACTAGCCAGACACCACTTGTTTATCTTGGGGACATTTGGGAAAGCCTCAGTTTCTCCTGGAAGAAGTGAAAATATACATTTGCTTTTGTCCCAAATGAATGCATTGTTAATCTAACTCTCTGGAGTGGCATCATATTTTTGTAGGTGACTTACATTGGACTTCAGGCAGGAGGATTTTGTAGTCTCTATTGCTGTAGAGAAGATCTCACTTTCTTTTTCCTTTTTTTTTTTAACTTTCTCTCTCTCTCTCTCTTTTTTTTTTTTTTTTGAGATTTTATTTTTAAGTAATCTCTACACCCAGCGTGGGGCTCGAACTCAACAACCTGAGATGAAGAGTTACATGCTCCACTGACTGAGCTAGGCAGGAGCCCTGAGAGGACCTCACTTCCGAGCAGACTTTTTTTCATTCACTTTTCCTTGACCATAATAGATACAATTTCTACTCTTTAAAATATTCTGTAGTTCAGTAAAACAAAAGCAACAGTTTATTAATGTTAACTAATTAAAATGAAAGAGAAACATCTTCCATAATTTTCAACAACTTGACCATTTTCTTTTTGTTCTTTTCTTTATACATTAAATGTTACCGCATTTTGAATCATTATTTTTTTTAAGATTTTATTTATTTATTTATTTATTTATTTTATTTTTTTTTTTTTTAAAGATTTTATTTATTCATTCATGAGATACAGAGAGAGAGAGGCAGAGGGAGAAGCAGGCTCCCAAGGAGCAGGGAGCCCGATGTGGGACTCGATCCCAGGACCCTGGGATCATGACCTGAGCTGAAGGCAGACGCTTAACCATCTGAGCCACCTAGGCGCCCTTATTTATTTATTTGACAGAGAGACAGCACAAGCAGGGGGAGCAACAGAGGGAGAGGGAGAAGCAGGCTCCTCGCTGAACAGGGAGCCTGACGTGGGACTCGGTCCCAGGACCCCGGGATCATGACCTGAGCCGAAGGCAGACGCTTAACGACTGAGCCACCCAGGCGCCCTGAATCATTCTTGATATATGTTTGATAGGTGATTTATTCAATGTATAGGGGAGAAGATGAGGTGGGGGTTACTTTAGGCTGTTGTGATTTTTTTTTTTTTTAAGATTGTCATTTTGTCTTAAATTTGAAGAGGAACATAAGCCTTTCAGTTCTTTTATGCTTAGAAATGCCATGCTAAAAAATACATTTTTAAAAGCCAAAAGCAGCCTAGTTAATATTGACTAAAGCAAGGTGTTATTTTATACCTTGTGCTAGGAGCCAAGGAAGTGACAGATATTAACACACTGCCACAGATAGGTGTTACGGTCTGTTCATGATCCTGGGTATGGAAACTACTCTGAATACCATATTTATGAGCTTCACTCATTCGTGTTTATGTATAAGACTGTCATAGTTGAAGAAGAACTAGTATAGCTCACAAACTAAATATTGAAGACCTAGGATTTTTTCTTTTCTATTCATACACACAGGTACGTGTATACGCATGCTCACGCAGAACACACATGTTGCCTCAATAGAAGTTGGAATCCTAATGCAGACTGAAATGGTTATTTCTCATTGTGCTTTTTTTTTTTTAAAAGGTTTTATTTATTTATTTGAGAGAGAGCACATGAGAGGGGGGAGGGTCAGAGGGAGAAGCAGACTCCCCGCCGAGCAGGGAGCCCGAGGCGGGACTCGATCCAGGGACTCCAGGATCATGACCTGAGCCGAAGGCAGCCGCCCAACCAACTGAGCCACCCAGGCGCCCTCTCATTGTGCTTTTATTTTTTTTTAATTTTTTTTATACATTTACATTTTTTTTTTTAAGATTTTTATTTATTTAACAGAGAGAGAGCATAAGTAGGCAGAGCGGCAGACAGAGGGAGAGGGAGAAGGAGGCGCTCCGCCGAGCAGGGAGCCTGATGTGGGGCTCGATCCCAATACCCTGGGATCATGACCCGAGCCGAAGGCAGCCGCTTAACCGACTGAGCCACCCAGGCGCCCCTCATTGTGCTTTTAAATATTAGTTTAAAATTAGCCAAGGAGGGCACCTGGGTGGCTCAGTCCCTAAGCGTCTGCCTTTGGCTCGGGTCATGATCCCAGGGTCCTGAGATCGAGCCCCGCATCGGACTCCCTGCTCGGCGGGAAGCCTGCTTCTCCCTCTCCCACTTTCCCTGCTTGTGTTCCCCCTTTCTCTGTGTCTCTGTCAAATAAATAAAATCTTGAGAAAAAAATAAAAAAATTAGCCAATGAAAAATTGCATTTCTTGTTTTTGCGATCTCATTTTAAAATTGACAAGGAAATAAACAGATTTTTGGCAATTGTCTTTAACTTTATAAACTTTAATTGTTTAGATTATCAGGAATAGAAAATTCAGATCTTATATTTTTATAGAATTCCTTTAAAAATTGTGCCCAAACTTTAGGACAGCAAGAGCCACTTTTTTTTTTGAGAGAAACCTTTCTTATTTAATTCAAAAATCATTTCTTTCATTATGTTTTCATAGTTGAATTGCTGGTAAGAGTAGATGTTATTTCTAGATGTTGGGTATTTAAAAAGAAAGCATGCATGGTTTCCTATTTACAGACTGCTTTTCTTCCAGAAATGGGTTTGGAAAACAGAAAAAATTCTACAGAAGCAGCAACAAAAATCATGTGACGAAGGTTAGGCCCCAGGCTGAACCCAGAATGTTTCTTCACTTACGGTGCCAAAATGTCAAACATGTGGTACAATAATGGAAAACAGTGCAATTGATTAAACAAAGCAGATGAACCATGCTTCAATAAGACAGCTTATCTTCTGCTTAAGTTGGTTCTTTTGGTGGGAGGAATGAGTGCTGTAAGGGACCTTTAGGTTTGATAGGAAGAAAAGGTGGAAAAAATGAATTCTCTTGGGAGTATTTCTGTTGGTAAACTTTGGGTACTCTGAAGGACACAGACGTGTATAATTTTGGTATATAATAATAGCAATCCTTTATTGTGCATTCTCTTAACGTTTTGAGCCCTGAACCAAGAATTTGCATATTTGATGTCATTGAATCTATTAGGCAGGGGTTATCCCTCCCATTGTACAGATGAAGAAACTGAGGCTCATGGAGATTAAGTGACTGACTCTCAGTGATTGACTTATCATGGTTACAGAGCTGGCACACAGCCTCTACCCATCTACTCTAGACTTTCACATAAATGTCAGCTTTGTCCTTCATACACTTACCTGTATGATCAGTGCGCCTTCGTTTACTAATGGAGGAAAAGAAGGATGGAGAAAATGGAACATGACTGTGTGTGTGTGTGTGTGTGTCTTTTAACTGAAGTGTATGAAACAGGAAAAGGGAACGAGATGAGAGCAGGGAAACATAGTATGTGTAAAATTCCTCTCAGGGTGAAGAAACATGAGGTCAGTATTTCCGAATGCCCCGCACTGGGAAGTACCTTTTCCCCACAACTTGGTTACCACATGGGGAATTAAGGAGAGACAGTGCAGCTATTTGCAGCTATGGGGGTATTTCTTTTCTTTTCTTTTTTTTTTTTTTAAGATTTTATTTATTTATTAGAGAAAGAGAGAGAGCACGAGTTGGGTGGGAGGGGCAGTGGGAGAGGGAGAAGCAGGCTCCCCAATGAGCAGGGAGCCGACATGGGGCTCAATCCCAGGACCCCGGGATCATGACCTGAGCCGAAGGCAGACGCTTAACTGACTGAGCCACCCAGGCGCCCTATGGGGGTATTTCTAACTCAGGGAACTCCTATGATATTTGGAAAGGGAGAATTACGTGGGTGGAACTTCTGTGGATAGAAGATGTGAAATCCCTTGTACCCTTCATCCTCTTTCAGGATGCTGCTTCCTTATAAGAAACCCATTTTGGAATGAACCAGGCATCCTTCTGCCGCTTCCTGTTTAGTGGAAAATGTGTGCACCCCTTTGCCTCTCCTGCAGGACGCCACACTTTTCCTGCTGTTCTTGGATTCTCCTTTTTTTCTTCTGTTCTCTTATCCCGCTTCATACGCTATCAGCTCCAGGGCCCCTGGTGCTGTTTAGTATTGAATTATCTTACCTCCTCCTGCGGGATTTGGGTGGGAGGAACATGGAAAGAATGGGTGAGGGGAGAGCCCAGGCCTGCGCTGTCATGCCCAGCACTTGCACTCAGCTGTATATACTTACTGATAAGAGCTCACAGGTGGTGAATACTTAAACTCGTGGCCAGGCACTGGGCACGCATGTGTATGCGTTAGTTCATTTCATTCTTACAGCAGTTCTGAACCTTTGGTACCATTAGAGCTTCGAGTCTGTGACTTACCCTGTCCGCCATAGCTAGTAGTGACAGAATCTCGAAGGTGCCTTGCACAAACGTAGCTAAAGAGTTCCCGCGTCTGTTTTTCATGTGCCGCATTGTTGTGACTGCTGCTAGAGTAGAAAACTAATGCCACGACTTGGGGAATAGTTCTCGTTCTCTACAGCAGTGGCTCTCAACGCCGGGGAGGCAGGGAAAAGAGGAGGAGGTTATTTTAGCCCCCACCCCCCCCACAGGAATATTTGGCAAAGTCTAGAAACATAATTGATTGTCACATCCGGGAAGACAGTGTGCTTCCATCACCGAAGGTGGAGCCCAGGGATCCTGCTAAATGTCTCACGATGCACAGGACAGCATTCTCTGACACACAGAATTATTCGGTTCAAAATATCAATAGTGCCATAGTGGAGAACCCCTGCTCCACTGGTTCCTCCTAGTTCATAGGTATGTGCATATTTGTGCCTCAGAGAACATCAGTATGTTGTAAACAGACTCCAGCTCAACCAGTGCTGGCCCCAAGGGTTAGTTATAAGTCTGTTTAGGACGCAACGTGTGTGTGCGGGACACTGCTGGGCACCATGTGGATTACGCAGCCCTGTAGGAAAGGGAGAAATGGAAGTGGGTGGTGGTGAGGAAAGGATTTGTTGAAGCAGAGAGGATGTGGGGAGGACAAAGGCTTAGATAGATAAAAGCTGCAAATTGGGAAAGTGTAAAACCTGAGGTTTTTTTGAAGAGCACAGCTGGAGGTGCATCTGGAGACATTTTCAGATTTCTCCTTTCTTGCTCGCCTGAGTGCTCTCAGTTTACTATGGTACTACAAGGCATTAGCTCACTTAAACCTCACATTAGTTTTAGGGAATCCGTACCAGGATTGCCACGACCTTTTTTAAAATGGCTGACATTCACTCTTTTCTGGTTACTGCGGCGCGAAGAACCATGAGCAGCAAAGTCTCCCAAGACACCCTGTACGAGGCGGTGCAGGAAGCCCTGCACGGGAACCAGCGCAAGCGCCGGAAGTTTTTGGAGATGGTGGAGCTGCAGATCAGCCTGAAGAACTATGACCCTCAGAAGGACAAACGCTTCTCGGGCACCGTCAGGCTTAAGTCCAGTCCCCGCCCCAAGTTCTCTGTATGTGTTTTGGGGTATCAGCAGCACTGTGATGAGGCCAAGGCAGTGGATATTCCCCACATGGACATTGAGGCACTGAAGAAACTCAACAAGAATAAGAAATTAGTTAAGAAGCTGGCCAAGAAGTATGATGCCTTTTTGGCTTCAGAATCTGTGATCAAGGGGCGCCTGGGTGGCTCAGTCGTTAAGCGGCTGCCTTCGGCTCAGGTCATGATCCGAGGGTCCTGGGATCGAGCCCCACATCCGGCTCCCTGCTCCGCAGGAAACCTGCTTCTCCCTCTCCCACTCCCCCTGCTTGTGTTCCCTCTCTCGCTGTGTCTCTCTCAAATAAATAAATAAAACCTTTAAAAAAAAGAATCTCTGATCAAGCAGATCCCACGAATCCTGGGCCCAGGCCTGAATAAGGCTGGCAGGTTCCCTTCCTTGCTGACCCACAATGAGAACATGGTGGCCAAAGTGGATGAAGTGAAGTCCACCATCAAATTCCAGATGAAGAAGGTGCTGTGTCTGGCAGTGGCTGTTGGCCATGTGAAGATGACAGATGACGAGCCTGTGTACAACATCCACTTAGCAGTCAATTTCCTGGTGTCCTTGCTCAAGAAGAATTGGCAGAACGTCCGGGCTTTATACATCAAGAGCACCATGGGCAAGCCCCAGCTCCTGTATTAAGGCACAGTTCAATAAATCCTAGTGCTGCCCTTAAAAAATAAAATAAAATAAAATGGCTGACATTCAGGTTAAATGACTTGCCCAAAGGATACTACTAGAAAGTCGTGGAGTCCATGTATGAACCCATCCCTAACTCCAGAGACCATGCCCTTAACCAGCTTACGATGCTGGTAACCAGAGTGTTTGCATCCTATTGTGTATTGCTCATCCTCCTCTCTGCCTTCCCCGAATTTAGCAAAGCTGCAGTAAGAGACTGACACACAGCCGTCTCCATTCGGTTGCTCTGTAGCAGGAGGTGATAGAGAGGGGTCAGAGGTGAGGGAGCCCATTAGTAGAGAACTAAAGCGAGCCTTTTAAAGGAGCAAGGGAAGAATTCTGAGTGACATGGGTCCTCAACATATCTGGCAGGGAAGAGGTTGATTGCAGAAGCACTTTTCAACTAACTCAAGGGAGAAAATATACAGAAAGGGAGATTGGTAGGTATAAGGTAACCACCGATTGTATTACAGATTTACTTGTGTAAAATGCGTGTCTAAAATCTGGGCGTTTTGTATCTTAGATATCAGATGTAACTTAAACTAGGGAAACCATAGAATCAGGCCCTCCTTAAAGCCCAAAGCTTTCTGGCTTGGTAATTTTGTAGGGAAGGACTTGCAGGAAAAACGCTTTGAAATATGAAGAAGGAAATGTGATTCCGGTGGTTCCTTTATAGGCACTAAATCTGTACATGAAGAAGTAGGACAAGAATTGGAGAAGATTAATTTTCTGAAACCTCACAACCAATTTAGTTCTCAAATAGGGAAAAACAATGATTTTTTTTTTTTTTTTAACACAAAGGTGAAGATTGGAGGAGGGGGAGGGAAAGGTGAATTAAGTCTCCACAGTGGCTGCTAAGGAGATTGCCCTAAAAGCTTTCCAAATGGGAGTCTGAAATGTCCTCCTCCAAATGCACGTATGTATCTCTGCTGGCTCCCTTGTAGTTTCTCAATAGAGCAAAAGCGGAAGATTTTGAAAGAGCAAGGTAAGGTTTTGCTTGGTGTGCGCACACAGATAAACTGCAGCGTGCAGGCATACGTACGCTCAGGCTGTTTCAGTTCTGCCGGCAGCGGCTGTCATCGGGTATCTCACAGAGTTCAGGACCACTCTTCATGTCCTTTCCTTTCAGGGAGCCACTGTGCTAGTTAATAGATGAATTTGTGCTTCTCACTGCCCCACGCCCCCCTTTTAACGATTTATTTATTAGAGTGTGTGCCCAAGTGTGGGGAGGGGCAGAGGGAGAGGGGGAGAGAATCTCTAGCAGACTCCCTGGCGAGCATGGAGCCCAATGTGGGGATGTGGGGGGATGTGGGCTGAAATCGGGATCTGAGCCGAAACCAAGAGTCCGACACTCAACTGACTGAGCCACTCAGGTGCACCTCCACCCCCTTACCTCTTTCTGGTAGAGACTTCCCGTTCAACCTGAAGTTTTGTCTATAGATGTGTGTGATGGAACCGTGTGGGATCTCCTCGTGTTTGGCAGCCTCTTAGATCCTGTCATATTTACTAGTGTATTCTTGTGGCTATTTCCCCTAACATTGTATTAGGAAAAAAACCTTTTTTTTTTTAAAAGATTTTATTTATTTATATATTTGTCAGAGAGCACAAGCAGGGGGAGTGGCAGGCAGAGGGAGAAGCAAGCTCCCCACTGAACAAGGAGCCTGACATGGGGCTCGATCCCAGGACCCTGGGATCATGACCTGAGCGTGAAGGCAGACAGTTAACCAACTGAGCCACCCAGGCGTCCCTGTATTAGGAAAAATTTTAAACATTCAGAAAGTTGGAAGAATTTCACAGTAAAAAGCCTTATTCCCAGATGATACTATTAACACTTTATTATTATATTTGTGTTACCACGTATGTACTCATCTCTTCATTGCTATATCCATCCATTAATCTCTTATGCTTCTTGCGTAAGTTGCAGATCCCAGATTACTTCAGCTTGTATGTCATTAACTAAAGTTAAGTATTTATTTACAGGGCTTTTCCCCTTCTACCATAAAAGGTATGCCACGAAATACACAAACTTTAGGTGTTTTGGTGCATTTTGACAGTGTATATGTCTGTGTAACCCAAACCCCTATGAAGATATAGGACTAATCTTAGCGTTATTTTTTGGTATGTATGTGGGAAGAGGATTAGAAGATGAGTGAGTGGACTCATTCCTGTTTTATTTTTCCTCCTTTCAAGGTATCATTTCTGTGTGTTTTTAATTTTTTTAATTATTTTTAAAGATTTATTTATTTTGAGAGAGACAGAATGTGAGCAGGGGGAGGGGCAGAGGGAGAGGGACAGAAATCCTCAAGCAGGCACCCCACTGAACACTGAACAGGGAGCCACCTATGGGGCTCGAACCCCGGACCCTGAGATCATGACCTGAGCTGGAATCTAGAGGCAGACACTTAACTGACTGAGCCACCCAGGCGCCCCTTGAATACTGTGGGGTTTTTAAAAATTTTATTTTGTTATTATTTTTAAATAATATAAATAAATAAATAAAAACAAATTATTTTTAAAGATTTTATTTATTCATTTGACAGAGAGAAAGAGGGAGAGAGCACAGGCAGAGGGAGCGGGAGAAGCAGACTCGCCACGGAGCAGGGATCCCAACATGGGCCTCCATCCCAGGACCCCGGGATCATGACCTGAGCCCAAGGCAGACACTTAACCGACTGAGCCCTCCAGGCGTCCCTGAATATTGTTTTTAAAATGACTTCTCCCATGACTGTCACAGACTAAAATTTCTTCTGTCACCAGGCATATGGCAGCGACTGCTTTAAAACACGTAAAGCCTTCTTTATAGAGTGCTTTGGAGGCTTGAGTCCAAAATCATGACTTTTTATTTTGGATTAGCCCTTTTCCCAGTTAAGGTACTTCATGGGGAGTACAGGCCTCTATCCATTCTTTAAGAACTCCCTATTTCTGGTTAACAGTGGAATGGATGTGACAGAGCGTAATTAAAGCCTGCTGCTTAAAGAGCGCATGTAGTAGAGGGGTGCCAGGATGATTGGGTCATGTTCTTCCAGGATTATGCTGTGGAAGTCATCGGTAGGGAGGTGGGGGTCTCTCCTGAAAGAGGTGGGCTTAGTTAATGTCACTCATCCTGCGTGGATGGACCAGGATGAATGAGAGCAGTCTGGGAGTGAAGGAATGCTTTCCCAAGTAAGCTGGTGGTGGGTCCATAGATAACCAGGGGCCCCGAGGTGAAGTGGGGCAAGTTATAATTTGTCAATCAAATTACCTGGTTGAATGTTACCTGTTTATTTCTGTTGTGTTATCCTCTGGTTTTTGGTAAAGTCTAATGTAAATATTTCAGCCACTTCTCAGCTATTTTATTGTAAGGGAATAGTTGAGTCTGTGATTGGGCCAGAGTTATAGGGAAGCGACATTCCCCTGAGGGCAGAGAGAGGGTAGCAGCCTTGATTATTGAGAGATTCCCTAGACGGCTTTAAATCCAAGGAATAAGATTAAAATGTGTAAGAGGTTCACTCTGTCTACCTTTATTTGAAGATCTTGGTTTAATTTTATCAAGGCTGTCAGCCTGTTTCCTTACACTGTCAACCTGACAAATGTCCTTTTACTTAAATAAAGGTATTCAAATCTAGTGATGAAGTCTCCCACCAGACTTCTAAAGAACCAGGACATTTGAGGAACAGTAAGTTCTGACCTTTAATAGCAACCACTGGCTTAATTCTTCATATTTTCCGCAAACCACACCCGCCTGCTGAAGTAGATAGCTCAGGGAAGTTGGATGGACTCACTGTGCCTTGGGAGTTTTTAATCCCAGAGCTTCTCCTAGTGTTTTCTTTTGCGCTGCAATCTCCCTCATATTCTGTCCTTTCCCATTCACTTCACCCTAAAAATCATACACAATTGTAGTGTGAGGTCCATTACTCTATTGAAGATGCAGTTGGAACCAGTGACTGAGATGGTTTTTATGCCCCCTGCATTTCCCAAACTTCCACCAACACACTCTTTTTACAACCCTCTTGAGGCTGTTGATCATTAGGCCAGGCAGGGTATTAGAGCTGAGTCCTGGAGGGAGTAGATAAGATCGTACAGTGAGCGGCGCCAGACCCTGGAGGCTGCGAGCTTGGCACACTTTTCACTGCACACTACAGTATGCTAATCTTTTGGAATAAAAGAGTAAGGCATTAAAATTAGATAGAGATAAGAGTGGAGATTTCTCATTTTTCCCCCCCAAGATAGGAAAGCTGATAAGAGAGAATTTGGTTTGTTACTGAAAGCCGTATATGTTTCAGAAGAAACTATTTCAGAAATAGTCTGGACTTTACTCTTTTAAAATGAAACACTTCAAAATAAACTTTAAAAAAAATTCACCCTTTATCTTTCTTTCTTAATAATTTAGGGTCTAGTCCAAGGGCTGACAAACCTTTTCTGTAAAGGGCCAGATGGTAAATATCTTAGGCTTTGCTGTCCATGCAGTCTTTGTTGCAACTAGTCAGCTCTGCTGTTCCAGGACCAAAGCAGCCATAGACAGGGTGGAAACAGATGGGCAGGGCTGTGTTCCAATAAATCTTTATTTATAAAAACAGGCAGCTGGGCCAGATTTGGCTCATGAGGCAGTTTGCTAACCTGTGGTCTAGTCCATCTTTTTGTTTCTGCTAACTTTGTTTACATTTTTAGGTTGAAATTCAAGCATCAATCAATGTTCATTCAAATTGGAATGTTCCAACACATTTTCCCCTCTTTGCCACTGGTAGCCTTATTCTTTTTAAACTAATCTTACTTAAAAGCCTGAAACTTCTGGGCTCAGCATGTCAGGAAATCAAGGAACATTTTGAGTGGGGATGTTCAACTGAATGCTTCTTTTAAATTTATTACTGAACTTTTATTTTTTTAAAGATTTTATTTATTTATTTGATAGAGACATAGCGAGAAAGGGAACACAAGCAGAGGGGGCGGGAGAGAGAGAAGCAGGCTTCCCGCCGAGCAGGGAGCCCGATGCGGGGCTCGATCCCAGGACCCTGGGATCGATCATGACCTGAGTCGAAGGCACACGCTTAACGACTGAGCCACCCAGGCGCCCCATTACTGAACTTCTAAAATCGTGGAATTGTGACTGTTGGCTCAACAAACACAAGAACACAAGGTCTTGAGAATAGTGTAAAATCATTTGAATTAGGAAGTCAGGCCTGACTTTGCACAGCAAGGCCCTGTATCAAGTGGGCACGGGGACTGCGTTCTTTGGGACAATGAGGAGGATGGAGGGGTGGGAGGAGTGGTGAGTTTTGTTTTTGCCATCATCTAGGCCAGTTAAGTCCATTTGCATTGTAAACCGTGACATCCCCACTCTGCTCGTTTCCTAAAATTGACGGGTTTTTCATGTGCAGAGTAATTTGAGGTCATTGTTTCAGGCCCAGGAAAGTCCACAGGCAATTCTCAGGGGATTGCTTCCCTCAAATACCACTGAGGCTCTAGGCCAGCCAAGTGGAGTGGATGGCTGCAAAAGGCTGTCATCCCTGTGAATTGTCAGTGGTTCTTTGGGCCCTTTTTAGGTGAAATTTGGAGTTGGAGTTGGGGAATGAAGTAAGATGGTGCAAACACCCCATGGTGAATGATCACCCCTCCACGGACTTACATGCTTTCTCAGCAGGGGCATGGGGACTCCTTCCCCTCTTCCAAACTCTGTTCATTCTTCAAGCTCAGATGTCACTGCTCTTAATTAAATCATCCCAGGCTCCTTCCTTTAGAGTTGGTTTTTTTCTCCTGATTCTTTAGCACTTGTAACCAACCTCTGCAATCACTCTTAGCAGTCTGCACCTACCCCCCTTTTGTATTTCTCCCACTAGATTGTAGAACCCTTACTTCTTTTTTTTATTATGTTATGTTAATCGCCATACATTACATCATTAGTTTTCGATGTAGTGTTCCAAGAACCCTTACTTCTTTTGCCCTTAGGTCTAGCACATAGGCGGTGAGTCAATAATGACAGGAAACAAATAGATTTTTGGGTTTTTTTTGTTTTTTATTCCACGAGGCTTTAAGATCTTAGTTGGACTGTGGAAAACCATAGAAGTGCCTTTGTGCTCTTAAATAACTTTTAAGTGGCATAACATTTAAAATGCAATTCTGTTTTACAGTCAGAGGCTTTTAATATAAATTATCACTACGTTTGGTAACTTTAAATGTTTGCTTATTGTTTCCTTAGAATGGATATATTTGCTTCTGCTTCTCAAAGAGAGTGTTAAAAATGGAAATTTTAAAGCATTGTAAAAAAGTCTTTGAAGCTCCTGAAGTGTACTTAAAAAAAAAAAAAAAAAGAGTGAACTCTCAGATTCTAGTTTACTGGTGTTCAAGTAGGTGGAGGGTGCTGTATTAAGTTAGATAAATACCCTTTGTTTTAAGCGAGTGAACTGCATGTTGGCAGTGATGGGGAAAAGATGATATATTCTGCATATAAATGTCCATGGCTGGGCCAAAATCCAGCCCAAAGAATCCTGACAAGCTTTGTAAGGCTCATAACACTGCTTAGCAGAGGTCAAAATGAAGGGAGACTTCTCCAGAAAAACAATGGCTTACTGTTTAGCTTTAAGGAGATGCCAATTATAGCCAGTGGTAGGAGGTGAGCTGGGGTTATGATGAAAATGAGAATATTTAGAAACATGTAATTGTTGCTTGTTGCCATATAAAATAGCAATACATGTTTCTAGCTTTCTTCTCCTATAATAATCTCCTTGTTCTTCCTTCTTGAAATGTCTGTGGGATGAAATGGAATAGAATAATGAGGCTGCCTCTAGTTTTTATGACATTAAGCTTTCTTTTTTTGAAAACAAATGTGACATGTGCAATTAAACTAAAAAAAGATAACTGTAATTCAGGAGGTAAAGAAAAAACCTGATGATTCTGTAAAAACATACCAACGCTCTATTCTTACATTGTTGTCGTCTGTTTTGTGTGATACGCAAGTCAGTTTGGATATCTTTGTGTTTTTATGTCCATGTGTTTGTTGGAGCCTGAAAAAAACTTTTTTCAGTTGTAGAAAGTTTATCTTTTCTTATATACATGTCCACAGCAGCCAGTTTAACTCGGTTTAAAATATAATTGGCAGCAGCTTCTACTGGAAGTTGTGTGTTGACCGGGGAACGGAAGATCCATCCTTGAGTTTAGTCTTTGATATACTCCTGTAATGGAATGAGTTTCATTAAATGGATAGAGGAGGAGCCCTACAATTTTTTTTTTGTTTGTACAGTAACTGATATATGTTGATGGGTCTTTATGTACTCATGTAAAGAATAAATGTTTCTTAATGTTTTCTTCTTTAGAAAAATAAATCCCCTCTTGCCAGTTTCCTTATTATGCCATTGTTCCTCACTGTTCTTATCAATACATAGACATTGTTTTTCCTTTCATTTTCCAAATGTAAGCCTTTTCCTGTTGCTTTTTACTGTTGGTTAGCAAGTCTAAATGTTGAGCATTTATTCTGGCTGAAGCAGTACTTGGTACATTGGCCCAGTTTCAAGCAGTTCTTCTTATCATATGTGGTGCAATTGGTTCTCTGGAATGTGTGTGCGTTAGAAGTTCAGTCATTGGGAGGGACTCTTCCTTTTGGAATGGTGAATCTGTACAGTTTCTAAGCTGTTCTATAGAGTGTAATTCATTCACTTTGACATATGTTGGGAATTAGCTGGTGCTCAAGATGTTAAGTGACAAAAAAAATATCCACTTAGTATGTTTGATCTCTTATGACTCTTCTTAAAAAAAACCAAAAAACAAAAAATAAACTTGCTCCTGAATAATTACTTGAGAGAAGGGTGGCTGTTTTTTTTTTTTTTTTAATCCCCTTAAGAGCATTTCAGGAGTCTCATGAGACACAAGATGAATTTAGGAATATTTGTTTTTCTCTTCCTTTCTGTGTGGTACTTGACAATTTGATGTATAAATCTGTTATTTGTAGGATGCTGTCCATAACGGCCTAGTTTAAAAAAAAAATAACATACTATTTTTTGTACGGTCTTTTGAAAATACTTCGGTTAGCTTCAAATTGTATGATTGTTGTTGTTGTTGTTGTTGTTTTTAAAAGAAACCACTACTTGAGGTTCTGCATCCGTATGCAGATTTCCATCCATTCAGCCAATACTCATTTAGCCTAATGGGTTAGTGCTGGGTACACAATGTGGCGTAAGAGAGAAAAGGTGACTGACCTTCAGTAGCTTACATTCTTGAAAGAGATGAGTGTGGAGAGCCAGACATAATTAAACAGGTAAATGAATATACAAGATAATCTTAGATAGTGACCAAGAGACGAAGGGCTACAGAACTCGTGCTGGTGGGACCAAGCGCACTTTTATTTTTATTTTTTTTATAATATATTTTTTTAAGATTTTATTTATTTGAGAGAGAGAATGAGAGAGAGAGAGAGAGAGAGAGCGAGAGCACATGAGAGGGGGGAGGGTCAGAGGGAGAAGCAGACTCCCTGCCGAGCAGGGAGCCGGATGCGGGACTTGATCCAGGGACTCCAGGATCATGACCTGAGCCGAAGGCAGTCGCTCAACCGACTGAGCCACCCAGGCGCCCCCAAGCGCACTTTCAGATGTGGGACCTCACTGACGAGTTCCTTTAACCTGAGGTGGTGGTAACAACACTGGCCTGAGTTCTCTGGACAGAGTGTCCAGGTGGGGATTGGCAATGCACAGCCCCACTCATTCCAGGCACGGAAAGGCCCGTGTGGCTAGTAGTTGAGAAGGGCTGGGGGAGGTAGCAATTAAGAGGCGGTGTCTAGGGATGGAGCCTTCTAGGTCAGCCTTCTGGGTTTTAATCTTGAATGCTAAGGGAAGCCTGTGGTGATCTTTTAGCAGTGGAAGGAGCCACATAATCTCATTTGCATTTTAAAACTCTCTAGATCCTGTATTTTTGTTCTGTTTTCCCCACGATGCATTTGTAACAGCATGGAGAGATTTTTCATTGTGGGATTTTTGTTGTTGAAGTTTTAGTCCTAGAGACAGCTTATTAATATCATTCTGAATCTTACTTGATTTAAAATTAAATGTGTAGTTGCTATAAATGTTACTCAAACATTTTTTTTTTTTTTTGGTGTAGTATACTTGGACTTTCATGATAGAGTATGGCAAACTGAAAAATGAAAACTGTAATATTAACTGATAAACATATGGTGTTAGCTGAGGCAGCTTTCGTGGCTGACCTAGGAAAGAGAGCTGTCAGCCTCCTTCTAGGTTGAGTCATTTGATGGGTACAACAATCTGGTAAAAATCAGTTTTAGGTATCAGACAATGAATCATATTTTGTCATCAAATAATGAATAAGACTGGCAGACTTCAGTAGAATTCTGGATTGTTTGAAATTGAGTATTGCATTAAGTCAAAGATGTGTATTAAGCATCACTTTTTGCTAAGCACTGTGCTCTCAGGAATAGTCCTTGCCGTTAAGGAGCTCGGTCTAATAAAGAAAACCTGCAGGCACGTGTATGGACTGTCTCATTTTTGTAAATCTAAACATGGACAGATTTGCAAGAACAGATGTATCCCAGAGGAAGGAATTATTAACAGCAGGGATGGGAGGTGAGAGTGGAGGTTGGGGCGGGGGGGACTGTGATGGAGGGGCAGGGATATTTTGGAAGGCTCTGAAAGTCAGGGGAGAGGAGTTCATGAGAGAACTGGCGGAGACCAGGGCTGTGCTTTTTCCCCCCATGCCTCGCAATTCCTTGTGTTCGTAGTGTCTAGAAGAGAAAGAGGGGGCAGAAATGGGTCTTATCCATTTTGGGGTGAGAAATAAGCAGAAAGAGGTCTTACCCCCTGAAGGTTAGAGGTAAGTTGAAGCCAGATAGTGAAGGGTGTTGCTTGGCTTTTTGCTTGACCACCAATCACTTTTTTTTTTTTTTAAGGTTTTATTTATTTATTTGACAGAGAGACACAGTGAGAGAGGGAACACAAGCAGGGGGAATCTGAGAGGAAGAAGCAGGCTTCCCACCAAGCAGGGAGCCCGATGTGGGGCTCGATCCCAGTACCCTGGGATCATGACCTGAGCCGAAGGCAGATGCTTAACGACTGAGCCATCCAGGTACCCCACTACCAATCACCTTTAATCCTGTAGGCAGCATTGGGCTCAGAAAAGTTGCAAATAGGTGAATAATAAGATCAGATTCATGATTTTTAGAAAGTTCAATGAAGTATCTGTGTGGAGTTGAGTGGCCCAGGGCAAGGAGCCTGTTGGGGCTGTGCTTTGAATCGCAAGTAAGGAAGTCCACACATTTTATTTGAATTTTGGATGCTTAATAGATTTAATACCCAAAACATTTTTTTTGTTGAGTGTGAATTAAATGAGACAAGCATTTAAAGAAAAGCCCAGAACTTTGAGCTTTCTAGTCTGCATTCTTTCTTCGTCTGTGACCACCGCATTCTTTTATTTTGTGGCTGTAATGATGCAGACTTTCACCAGCCTCATTATTTTATATGTATGTGATGTGGCCCTTCATGGTCAGTTGAGTGTGTAAGAAGAATGGCATGGTAATGAGGCCAGTGCTCTGGTTGATCCTAGTACAGACGAGACCTGCAGGGGAAGAGCCAGCAGCTTCTGCCCATGTTTCTGATTGATGCCAAATGTGCAGTTGCCAATAAAACAGGCGGTCTGAGGGAGCTCAGAACACTAGGGACCTTTATAACTAAATTGGGGGGGGGGACAGAAATAGGTGGCAGATTTATCTCTGGTGAGCCTGTGACCACTGTGGGAGAGAGGGTGATTTCTGTATGTGCTTTCAGTTAACTGTAAGAACGGTCAGCATTTTAGGGATCCCCTCTGAGAGACTGCCGTTTTCTGGAATTTCTCAATAACATTAATGTGTTCTTATTTCAAATAGCATTAAAAACGAATTTTACTAACCCCTAGCCCGTAGATTGTCAAATCTTCAAGGTCTGGAGCGATTTCTTCTCACTGTTGTGGTTTGTGTAATTGTGCCATTTGCATGATGACCTTCCTCAGTACTAGTTCTGAATTTTTTTTAATGTTTAAAATGCATTTAAAGACAAACCATAAGAGACTCCTAATCTCAGGAAACAGAGGGTTGCAGGAGTGGAGGGGGTGGGAGGGATGGCATGGCTGGGTGATGGACATTGGGGAGGGTATATGCTATGGTGAGCGCTGTGAATTGTGTAAGACTGATGAATCACAGACCTGTACCCCTGAAACAAATAATACATTATATGTTAATTGAAAGAAAGAAAGAAAGAAAGAAAGAAAATAAATAAAATGCATTTAAAAAAATAAAACATGTTTAGAAGGTAAGGGATTATGTTCTAGACATAGGAATGCAGTAGCTCATCTGTCTCCTTTACCCTCATCCTCCTCTTGTTAGAGCTGGGTATCCCCACCTGTACGGCTTCCCTCACTGCCCTTTTAAGACCATTGAAGAAGACAGATTCTTGTGATTTTCCATCTATAGGGTAAAAATGCCTCTTGAAATGTGTTTATGATCTATTAAGACAACCAAAATGGGCTGTAGTGAGACTACTCTTCTAAAAAAAGAGCTGCTGGTGTTTAGACTTTGGGACATAGTCTCTAATGCACTGCTTTATGCAGATGGGTCTATAAATATTAGTAATGATCAAAGACTGAGTCCAGGGTCCAAAATCAGTGTTCCAGTGAGAGTTACTGACAAAATGTTCAACACCCCAGTATTTCTTTAGCCCTGATCTTGATGTTGTTATATGAGGCAATTTCTTTTGTTCTTAATCAAAATTTTTAACTACACAAATAATAAATGGATACTTTCTTGTGGAAAAAAATGTTAAAATATTCCTTAAACCACCACACTACCACTCACTTCCACCCTAATCTGGTGCTCCTTCTTGGTAGATTTTTGTAAAGTGAAACCTTTCAGACCTTTGCTACATATTAACATGCATGCAGAAAAATAACTGGCAGATTCATTTTGAAAGGTAAATTAACATGTCTCTCATTAGGATGTAAGTGACTTACTTTTTACTCAAGTTTGCCCAGGTAGAGGCTTTCTCAGTTTAAAACTGATAGTATGCCTTTAAGTTACGTAAAAAACGTTAAAGGTTGGTTTAATTTTGCAAAATGGAATTCTGTACAACTCTTCCAGTATTCTAATGAGGCTGAGTCTTCTGTGGCAAGCAGAAGTGAGTAGCAGAGAGCTGTTACTTTGAGATGATCCTCTGGGAGCTCCTCCAGGAAAACAACAGTGACATAATGCTATTTTGTCATTTCACTTGGCTTTTTCTCTTTTTTATTAAATCAGATTTGGTTTTTGAAATTAAGGATTAAGTCTTTGTTTTTTCTTTGCATTTATTGTGTGTTTTAGGTGATAGGGGAAGTAATAGAAGGTGAAATCTTTGGAAGATTTAGCTGAGTGATTTTTATTACAAGAAAGCCTGTTGCAAAATCTTTCATATGCACAAAGCGAAAGAAGGAAAAGATTTTCCATTCTTTGAAGGAACATTTCTTCTAACATGGAGCCACTTTGATTTATTATGTTTAAACTGTATTGATGAATGATAGTTTTAATGACAAAGCGAATTTTGTGTTTTGAAGTATATTGATACTTTTTTGTAATGTGTGAAAAATGTTCCCTAGATGTTAGGTTGTTGGACTAGAGAAACCTGGGAAAAAAGGGCCAGAAGATGACTGTAAAAGTCAAGAGGGGTGGTTTTCAAAATAAAGTCACTTGCACAAGAGTAAGAACCCAAACCTGCTATCCTTCTGCCTCTCACTTTGTGACATGTTTTATCACCAATCTCTAAACCAGGGTTGCCCAACTTTTGTGAATAGACTTGCAAGTTTTTCGTTTTATCTTTCATACATTCAAATCAGAATGGCATAGTGCTGCTCCTAAAACAGTAAAAAGACTCCTTCTTTTCCAAAATTAACGTACGTTGTTAATTTGAGGATTTTTTCCTTTCCTTCCTGCCAAACGTCTCTCCCATGCCTCGGGAGTTGAATACACTGGAGAAATTACACTCTATCCCCCAAGGGAGAATTAAACTTTTAAACGTGAGTTCTCGAGAGAGTTGGTCACATCTATCAGGCAGGTCTGTGTGAAGTGGCCAGTCAAGGGTGATAAATGGGTAGTCAGCTGTGCACAGCCTGCCCCGTGGGCCCAGGGTTGCCATGGAAGCGCCCAATGGCATCCAGCGATCCTGCATGACTAACCTAGATTAGCAGCAGGGCCTGTGGGCTCCAGCCTGGAAGAAGGTGCTCCCAGCCAGATGATGGCCTAGGTTGCATGCTGCCCCACGGCTCACGCTCACCGTGGGCCTTCCTGTTACTGTCTTTTCCTCCTTCCACGTACGTTCCTCTCCTTTTTGAATGCAAGGGAAGGTGACAAAGAGGATCGCTCTCATTAATCCATACAGAGCTGTGATTTCTTCATTTTATCACAGTGTTTTACCACACCCACCCATAACCCCAAGGAGGAGCATTTGAAAAGTCAGAGTCAATGTGCCCTGACAGGCCCCAGCATGGGCTTGACTAAATGACTGCATTCAGGGGCTCAATGGGCAGCTTCGAATTCCTCAGGAGTTTCACCACCTCTCCGAAAGCAAGAGCATCCTTGCGTGTTTTAGACTCGCCAGCTTCGCTCGGGCGCCTGTGTGGATTAGAAGGGCGGAATTCCGTCTGTGGCACAGTCCCCCTTCGCAATGCCTTGTGCACTTGTGTTCTGCAGGGCACACCAGGCTCTGGAAACTGAAGCCTGGGGTTTCCCTTTTGGTCTTTCATGTTCGCTTAAAAAAAAAAGTGGAGGGAGGTGGTTTGTTGCACTTTGCAGAGATCTTTTTGAAGCATCAGCACTGCATCTCTGCAGATGGTGGACAGTAGTATATGACCCCAAAGCAACAATGTGGCGACTGACAGTATTTCCCTCTTTTATTTAGGCAGACCAGTGGTGGAACTCCTGGCCATCTGCTGGGTGGTCAGACTCTGCATCCTCTCCCCCCCCCCCCCCCCCCCCGGGGCCTTGTTTGTGAATGCCACCCTCAGTTGCTTCAGATCATCCTGTGACTTGGTGGTCTTTTTCTCCCCAGGTGGGGCTCCTGGGCTGACCAGACAACTGGCATCGAGGCCCAAGGAACATGGCTTAGGTCAGTGGCCAGAAGTTACTGGGAGGGGAGCCCAATATCGGGCATGGAATGGCAGCTTTGGTGCAAGTTTATTGACAGCCTGTCCTTGAAAGAAATTAATGTGAAGAGCCCCTTAACATGTTGGAGGTGACTTGTGAATCCAGAGGTTATTATGGGCCAGGGACCTCAAATCTGTAAGTTAAAAAGGGGCTCAAAAAAAAAAAAGGCTCTAAAATAAGAATTTTAGTGCAGCTTTTATAACTGGAGGAGTAACTTTGTGCTGCCGGCCATCCCTTTCTCCAAGGGCTCTCTGTCAGGTCCGTAGGCAAAGACAGACCCATGTGAATACATTTAACCAAACACATTTTGTGGCTCTGAAATTGCTCAGCTGGCAGGGGTGGAAACCTCCCTTATCGATGTGTACCTCTTTGAGAACAAGGAATTATGAGTGATTGTGAGTGAGCACACGTACAGCATGCCTTCTTTGTTGTTGCCCTATTTAACACAGCCTTGCTGTGCAGAACTTGCTAGCAGAACTGTGATTAAGGGTACATGCTTTTTGCCAAGCAGACCTGCATTCAAATTTTAAGGTCTATCATTTAACACCAAGTTAATCTCCGAGCTTTACCTTTTTTTTTTTTTCCCACCTAGAAAATGGGGTTCATAATCTCCCTCTCACAGAGTTGTTGTGAAAATTAAATAGGACACTGGTGTGATGTGCCTAAATCCGTGCTGACCAAATAACAGACATTAAGTGGTGGCAGTCCTTGGCAACCTGCTGTTGCTGTCATCATTGCTCCTGTTTTTGGTAAGCTTTATTAAAGTGATCCATAGAGCCCAAGAAGAGTGTGCTCTCTTGTACTCCTCAGAACCACCTAGAAACTTGTTACACATGCAGATCTCAGGCCCCGCATCAGATCTACTGACTCAGAAACTCGGTGGCGGGGGGGAGGAGTCTCTGCGCTCCGCGTTCTAACAGGTCCTCCAGGTGATTCTAGTGCTAACTGGAGCTTCCCTGGTGGTCTAGTGGTTAGGATTCGGCGCTCTCTAGTGCTAACTGGTTCAGGAACCTCTCATCTAATACAAAACGCCCTGGAGAGCAGGGAAGGAGCACTTGTTGCTCACTCTGTTCTGTGTGGAACAATGAGAAAGTCTGACTGTGAAAGGCTGACGTTGGGATGAGGTTATCCTGAGAGGGAGAATGTTTTTCTCCACACCAGAGGAAAAATGCCACCTTTAATTAAATGAAGTGATAGCCAACTTGTAATTATTCAATGGTAATTAACAGTCTGTGAATCATGTAGGACGTGTACTGCTACCTAAAATCCCCTCATTTAAAATTTTTCCGTCTACCCGTTCTTTGCTTGCACCTTGAATTAAAAATGATGTGTAAGACTGAACAGTGATTTACTTACTCATGCTACTAATTGTGTTGATATTTTTAAAATGTATGTTTCCCCCGATGTCAAAATGGAAACAAGAAAAAGAAAATATTTGTGAAAAAATTTGCCTACGAACCTTAACAAACTATTCTTTAAATCATTGCAAACTTAGAGGAAGTAAAAACCAAATAAACCAGAAAGCTCCCCAGTATGACTGGTAAAACCTGGTCAGTGGCAAGGAGAAGGTAGACAATCCAGAAGAATGAGGGCTCATAGCCTATCCTGTGCAGTCCTGGGAATTATGGACTGGTCACTTCCTGTCTCTTCTGCCTTCCCCTGCCCTGCGCAGGAGCCTTGGGGAGTGAGACCCAAGGGACAGTGTGGGGGGAGAGTGAGTTTCTCTCACTAGGTCCAAACCTCCTAAAACTCATCCTACCAGAGCCACTCGTGAGGTCTTTCCTCATCTCACAATTTTGGGGTTTCTCAGTTGAAGGGTAGTGGTTAATTAAAAAAAACCCCACACATTCAAAGCTTGTTTCAAAATTGGTATAGTATTACATATGTCTGCCAATAAAATGTTGGTGTGCGTTTTAACTTTTTTTAAACTAATGAAGTAAAACCTTTAATTAAGCAGAGTCCTTAATTTAATAGGATTTCTTCCCTGTGGGAGGTACCTTGATTTTTGAATCACATAGCAATAAGCCAGTGTTAGGAATGTTGTACAATTGGGTTCTTATTATTTCCATAGCAATTTTTATTATTTGAGAACTAAAACCTAGAAGTGTGTGGTAAAACTTACCGAACTGATACTGAGATAAGACTCTGCTGATCAATTTAGAAATACTTCAGTACTTTTAAGCCAGGGTAGCTTTTCTTAAAGGTATGTGTGGAGTTGATAGGAAAATTACGTGAGGACCCCAAGCAGCCCGATGATGGTTGAGCTGCTACTTGTTCACACCCTCACTTTTCAATCTGGAACTGAGAATTTTGCCATTTGGGGTTACCTTTTTGGGGACAAAGGTAGCAATTCGGAAGTGGGCAGGGACTCTCGCATTGTAACCAGAATCAGAAAGGGAGAGAACAGTGAAGCAGATGCACTTGGGAAGCTGTTGCTCCTCCTGTGTGTACCCCGTGTGGGGTCCCTGTACCACGTAGCTTTGGAAAAGGGAAGCTTGGCTATTCAGGTTGCTCACAGGACAGTAGCGTGCCCCACCCCCTCTGCAAACAAAGTGGCTGTAAAAGAAGTTTGAAGGGAAAAAGTTACTTCCTGATCAAACCTCTTTTTGGCTCCCATGGAGCTAATGTTACGTGATTTTTTTTTTTTTTTTTTTAGAGCCAGTGGGGAATTACCAAAATTATAAAATAACTGAAAGGAATTCCTGAGTGGTCAAGTCCACTGTGCTTCTTTCAACCAGAAATAAATCTAACTGTCCAAAACTTGTGAGATTCCGACTGTGTTAAAGAAGACTCCGTAGACAGTTTTCGGTTTAGTTTTTTTTTCCTCAACTTCTTTCAGTATGTTGACTAACAAAAATTGTTCACTCTGTAGTTCTCTTATAAAGTAGGCCATCGAGATATCCATCGTTTAGGGAAAGTTTTTGTTCCGGTGGACTAAGCAGGGAATTCTTTTCCACATCCAGGTGAATTTAGCCAGGTAGCTTAAGGCTATGGAAATAGCAGAAAACCACTTTTTAGATGGCTATTTTTTAAAATTGTTTTTGCATATGTCTTCCAGAGTTAATTTTTTTTAATTACAAGTAAGTTTTTAAAAATATACTGTAAGCATAGTGGCTGTTTTTTAATTTAAAAAAATATTTAATGACTGGTTTTTATGCAAAGTACCATGCGTTAGCATCAGGAGAGAGATAAATGAGAGGTTCTACTTTGATGGAGTTCACATCCTAGGGGAAAGGGGAGGAGGAGAGAGAAGCAATCAGTATGTTCTCTCAGCACAGGCTGGGTGGATTTGAGGAAGCCTTTAGAGTGATTGGAACTACTCGAGATTTGCTGGTAGCTGAAAATTGGGGCTGAGGGTGTGAGGTTGAGAGAGAAGCGGAGGAAATTTGTGTGATTAGAATGAAAGCATCAAAGTCCAGGGTACCAGTGAGGAGCAGGGAATAGTCTGGTATCCCTGGAATATAGAGATGGTTTGCAGGAGAATCCTATTTCATGCGTAAGCTGGTCCTGGAAGAATTGGTTATCATTCAGCGTTCTGGGGTGGGGATTAGAATGTAAAAGTTTGGGGAATGGATATGACCGACAGGTAGAATGCAGGGCTGCAGGGAAACAGTGGGGTAATATCTAGAGTAGATCTGTACCAGATTCTTGGGGGGATTTTAATGCCCAAGCAAGGATTTAGAGTTTATTCTGCAGCAGCAAAGAGCCATCAAATGCCTCTTATTTTAAAATGTGGATAGTGGCATGAGAACCACAGCTTTATAGATTGGATTTCTTTCCATGAGAAGGCTAGTTTAGAGGGACAAGATGTTGGGGAGGCAAGGAGACCAGTAAGTAGGCTCTTGTCAGAGGAAATAAGAGAAGTCATGAGAGCAGAGAGGCCAGGAAAAAGGGGTGTCTGAGATCAGGGCTAGAGTTTCTAAAGGTACATATGGTCTTGGCAAGACAATTTAATGTTTTCCTACTTATTTATTCACATAATATTGGGGGGGGGGAAATAGCTACTTAGTAGCTACCCTAGAAGCAAATGTATGAGGGCAAAAGTCAGTTTATAGTTCTTACCTTCATTATTCTTATATATCACATGTGGGGGTCAGGAGGGTGTGGCCTGTGTTGCCCACCTGAGGCAGGCCCACTTTTGGTTTACATGCTAGCTAAAACTGCTCTCTTGTTGGTTTCCTTCTCTGCCATTTGTTTGTCAGTGAAGGCATTTTCAACCCCTTTTGGTGCCAGGGCTTGATGATTTAGGATGTATTTTTATGTGGTTTAAGTAGGGCAATCAGATTATCAGACTTCTTGGTAGGTAAAGTTGACATCTAAAATTGGATTTTCCCATCCATGACATTTGAAATGAGAAATAAAAATTATCTTTTCGGGTTTAACATGCCAAGACACTCCCAGTAGAATAAGCTGAGAATAAAGTAAATGCTGTTTTGGGTGCTTGGTAATCTTTTAATTATGAAATAAACCTTTTGATTTTAATCTTCCAAAATGTATAATACTGATCCAGGAAAACAGCCTTTTTAAAGTTCACATCCTGCTGACTCCTTCAGATGAAAAGCTCCTACCTCTACCCCATATTTTGCAAGCTGGAAGCAAAAATATCATTAATCTTGTCTCTGTTCCACGACTGCCTATAAAAGACTGTTCAGTTTGGAGTCAGTCCTGAGCCATGAAGGCGGTACTCCAGAGTGAATGCTTAGGTTTCTGGAGCCAGGACCCAAGGCCCGGAGGGTCACAGCCTTAATCCAGGAGTGGGTTGAGGGATTTAGGCCTTCTTTAAAACCTCTCCCTTGTCATCACTTCTTGTTGACCTCTTCTGGCCTCCCTCACACATGTACATATGCATAGCAAAACTTGGACACTGATACATTTTTATTATTTTTGTTCTTTTGTGGCATCTGAAACAGCTTGTACAATGAAGACAGAAACCTGCTTCGAATTAGAGAGAAGGAAAGACGCAACCAGGAAGCTCACCAAGACAAAGAGGCATTTTCTGAAAAGATCCCCCTTTTTGGAGAGCCCTACAAGGTATTTATTTATTGGATACTAGAAAGCCTGGTTTATCACCGTATTTAACTCTGTGATGAAAGTGAGTTTGAACAAGGGCCACACATGTGAAAATAAGACAACTTATCTTAGATTGTCTTTGAAAATAAACTATGAAAATTCTCTGAACCTTGTTATTCAAATTGCCAAAGTTTGTGGTCTTTTGTAATGTTAATTTCCTGTCTTTAGTAATATTTGTCCAGGACAGGCTTCTCAACAGGGAAATTGAGTTGAAACTGCATGTTCAATGTTATGTTACACATTAAATTGAAGTGTTTTTTCCCCCTTTAAATGGCACTATGTAACATCATTTATTAAATGATGATTTTCCTTAGACTTTTTTTCGCAGTATCTAACTCTGCTATCTTTTTCCAGACAGAAAAAGGTGATGAGCTATCCAGTCGAATACAGAACATGTTGGGAAACTATGAAGAAGTGAAGGAGTTCCTTAGTAGCAAGTCCCACCCTCATCACTTGGATGCTTCTGAAAATAGGTTGGGAAGGCCAAGATATCCTTTATTTCCTGAGAAGGGGAGCAGCATTCCATCCCACTCCTTCCACACTAGTGCCCACCACCAGCCTGTTAACACTCCTGCCTCTGGACCACTTCCTGTTGGTAACATTAGCCACAATCCAAAGATGGCACAGCCAAGAATGGAACCAATGTCAAATCCTCGTGTCAAAAGCTATGGGCCACCAGACAGCCAGCACCCGACCCAAGATCGCCTCGGTCAGGAGGGGTGCAGCTCCAGTCATCACAGAAAGGGTGACCGCAGGGCTGATGGAGACCGCTGTGCTTTGGTGACAGACTCCGCTCCAGAGAGGGAGCTCTCTCCCTTACTCTCCTTGCCTTCCCCAGTGCCCCCCCTGTCACCTGTACGTTCCAACCAGCAGACTCTTCCCAGGACACAAGGAAGCAGCAAGGTTCACAACAGTAACAGTAACAATAAAGGCTATTGCCTAGCCACATCTCCCAAAGACCTCGTGGTAAAGGTCCACGATAAAGAGACTCCTCAAGACAATTTAGTGGCAGTTGCCAGCCTTGGGGTGGCCCCTCCCCAGCCACCTTCTCAGACTTTTCCCCCACCTTCCCTCCCCTCAAAAACTGTTGCAATGCAGCAGAAGCCCACAGCTTATGTCCGGCCCATGGATGGTCAAGATCAGGCTCCTAGTGAGTCTCCTGAACTGAAGCCCCTGCCGGAAGACTACCGGCAACAGACCTTTGAAAAAACAGATTTAAAAGTGCCTGCCAAAGCCAAGCTCACCAAGCTGAAGATGCCGTCTCAGTCAGCTGAGGTGAGTGGAATTTCGTATCTGGGGCAATTCCAGTGTGAAGGAAAATTCGAGATGGAAGTTTCTGGAGAACTGGGGATCTGGGTATCAATGGCTTTTGGGTTGTGAGATTCCTTTTTGGCTTTAGGATCTTGTTGCCCCACAGAGAACTCAGGTCTGAGAGGAATTACTGATGACAGATATTGAAATGTGATTTTCAGGAAGGTTTTTTTTTTTTTTCCAGTTTTTACTGAGCCATAATTTATATGCTGTAAAATACAGAGGTCATGAGTACACAGTTTGCTGTGTTTTGAAAAATGTATACACCTGTATAACGCACAACCCAGTTACGGTATTTATCATGAGAAAGTTTCAGGACGGTTTTGAGCTGTCATTGTTTTTTGTTTTTGTTTTTGTTTTTACTTGTTTGAGGGAACACTGACTTTAACATTGTAGAGCAAAAAGGGAGAGGGGTAATACTTCCTCAGCCCCAGTTAGTTTTTCTGAGATCCAAACCATAAAAAAGTAAAATTAAGAGGTTAAAATGTTGAAGGCAAAGTATTTCTAAAGATTTGTTTCCTGTAAATTACAAGAAAGTATGAAACTAAAGTTCTGTTCTAATATATTTTTGTTTACCACCTAAGAAAGAAGACTGGGGGTGTCAGTGACATCCCATTTGAGAGTGAGTCACAAATACTGTACAGAATGTTATTCAGCAATGGCTTTTTCAAGTAACCAAAATACTTTATCTTTTTAAACAAACAAACAAAAATTCCTTTTTCTGCCCCTTTGGTAAATGGCAGCATTGTGTTTGAATGAAGAGAATCAGAGGACACATCTTATCACTGAAATTCTAAATTAATAAGTTACCCCAAAATTCAGATTAGTGGAAATGTTTGAAGTGAATTTGTCTGAAAACTTACCTGTTAAGGTAATGTCCTTGGTTTAGTCACATCTATTGTATAAACCATCTAATTTGCATATCCATTGCTCAAAGGCTTCTGTGTGTACCCAGATAGCAGTCTTAGGTGGTGCTAGAAGGTAAAATTCCTTAAGGCTTAAAAACAAAACCCAAACAGACTCTAGGATGATTAGCTGGAAAGATAACCCTTACCTTGAAGGAGGAAAATCTGTTCCTCTGGGGTGTCAGCTTTTGGTTTAGAAGAGGTTATAGCTCTGTCCACAGTCAGCTGTTGAGCTAGAGTGAGTTTGGTTGTCTTCAGAATGGGACTTGTGTGGAGGCTGAGGAAAAATGGGAAAGGGGGAGGACAGCAAGTGGTAGAAGTGACCAAGATGGCAGGACTCTACCTTTAACCTCTTAAGTCATGAAGATTCACCATAATGAGATATTTACCAAACATTTTGTGCTGTGCTGGAAGGAGGGGTAGGCAGCAAATTAGGGCAGAGTGGAATGAAGGGAGATTTCCCCCTCATAATGGCCAGTCAGCCTGCCTTATAATTCGTACAGTGAGGAACTTAGTGGGATTTTCTTTGCTTTGTTTATCAAATAAGGTGTGTTCTGTTTTCCCAGGTTAAAAAAAAGCAGATAAGGGGGGAATTTAAACCTATTTTCCTAAAAAAGAAAAACAAAAAAACCCCAAGCAACTAAAAATTGCTTTAAAACAAATTTAAGACAAATCAGCAAACATCTGCATTGTTTACCAAATGCTCAACCATATGCTTAAGTGCGGGGTGGGATGCCAAGCAAGTACTGGTCCCTGCCACAGGCGAGGCGACAGTCTGGTGTGTAGATCAGCCTCCACACAGGAAACAATTAGAGAACAATGGAGTCCAGAGTCTCCTACTACTTGGTGCTTAGAGAAAGTTTCAAATGGCAGTCTTAAAGCTGGGAACCTAGTTACTATGTTCAACCAATTGGATTTCCAGTAGACCTTCCAGGGGAGAGAGAGTCCTGGTTAACTTTTTGCTTCCTTGGTGAAGAAGAGTTAAGCCAAGTTGAGATTTCTCTAAGGCCTCAAAGCTCCTCATATTTAATATGTATTTCAAACTTAGGACCATGCCAGATGGCCCTTGAATATTTTCTGAGTGGATATTTGAAACGAGCAAAATCCTCCATGGGTTTGGTGATTGGAGAATGGGGCTTTCCTGGCGCAGGGTCACCTGCCGTCTCCAGCAGTTTGAGTAGATGTAAACTTTTTGTCTTTGGCCCGTGTTTGCCGTGAGCGTTCATTTTAATCTGCTGGCTCTGTCTAGTTTCTGTTGGGGCTTCTCATGGTAGTGGCAGCTGGGGCTCCCAACTGCCGTGGAGCCCCGGGCAGATGCAGGGTGCCGCAAGACCAGCGTGAAGGGGGAGTTCAGAGCTAAGATCTTGGCGTGCAGGGGCAATAAATCTGGGAAGCAGTGTTATTAAGATCTCAAATTTTAATATTCTGATGAATCAAAGGAAAGCATAGAGATGGGGGTCAGAAGAAGCAGGGAATTCACCCCAGAGCAGGTAAACTCTGGATATAGAACCAGAACATGAGCAATACCTTGGGCTGTTTGTGACGTTGGGGCAGAAAGATAGAGGATGGGGATAGAGGAAGTTGGCTGTTGGTAGACCTGACAGAAGGGGCGTGGGGGTGGCTAAGTGGTTTTCCTTTATTTGCTTAATTTGTCCTAAGTCAAGTCAGAGGAGGTTCTCTTTCCTGGCTTTCCGAGTGTGAGGGTTTTGCGGTTTGTTTCTTCGCCGCCACCCCCTTCCCCATGGCTTCCACGAAACAGTATTTTAAAAAATGAACCAAACTGGGAAAATCATCTTGTCCGCCTGGCTCTCCTTCATTCTCAAGCCACATCCATGTGAATTCCTTACACCACACTGTCCTTTCATTTCGTGGAGACAAACGTGGTTTGTATATTTTAGTTGGTTCTCCTAAAAAAATGATACTCTTTTCTGGAATAAGTCATTCTCACAGTTAAAACGTAGTCTTTCCTAGAATCCTACAGGGAGAAAAAAAATGATCAAAAGGTCAGTATTCTGACCACATAGAGGCCTGGCTCACAAAAATCTGCACTTGGCTTTTCTGTGGGTGTGTCAGTTTTAGTTTTGTGTCACCTGGAAGGTGCGTAGCAGCTTGAAATGACCCATCTGAGGGGTACGACCAGGACTCGGTGATCTTATGTGGATACCTTCCAGCTGTAGAGTTGCCATGTCAGATGGACCTGCCCAAGTGGAAGGTTGAGATTCCTCTCTATCCTTTTTTTTTTTTTAAAGATTTTACTTGAGACAGCACAAGCAACAGTGGGGGAGGGGCAGAGGGATAGGGCGAAGCAGGCTCCCCACTGAGCAGGGAGCCTGAAGCTGGGCTCCATCCCAGGACCCTGAGATCATGACCTGAGCCAAAGGCAGATGTTTGACTGACTGAGCCACCCAGGTGCCCCTCTTTTCTTCCTTTCTTTTCTTTCTCCTCTTTTTTCCTTTCTGTGTTTTCTTTCTTCCTTTCAGTAGCCTCCATGCCCAGCGTGGAGCCCAACACAGGGCTTGAACTCATGACCCGGAGATTAAGACCTGAGCTGAGATCAAGAGTCAGATGCTCGACCAACTGAGCCACCCAGTTGTCCCTATCCCTCTTTTCTGCCTGAAGATATCAAATGAAAGTGGGAGAAAAACTGTGGCATCTCTGTGTTGTGTTCCTGAGCACGAACCCCAGGATGGGGAGTGGGGGGATTAGATACAGGATATATGAAATAGATGTTTTATTGATACAGAGAAATGGAATAAGCCGAGATGGGCATTTTAAATTGTATACTGGATTTAGAATATTAGACTTTTAAAGCTAAACGTACAGCCCTTTCATTTTGCAACTAAGGCCTTGGAGGAGGCAGTCACATACTTTTGCTGAAATTTAGAGTTAGTAGCAGGGCCAGAGCTCAGACTCTCCATTCTATTATGATCTTTCTACTTCTGCTTGTTAAGTACAAATGGAGACGGCTGGAAGATCTGGAGCAGGGCAGTGATGTAGCTTTCTTTTTTGAAAAAAATCATTCTGGCTTCTAGGTGGAAATGGCTTGAGGGGCAAGGGTGGAAGCAGGGAGACCAGGTAGGGGTTGAGAAATGAGGATGGCTTGAAGTAAGGTAATAGGAGTGGATGTGGTGCAGACGGGGCCAATTCCAGATGTGTTTGACGGGGAACTGGTGGGGCTTTGGTTGGCTGGAGATGGGAGTGTGCCTGAGGTGAGGGAGAGTGAGGCATCAAGGGTTGTTTTACTTCACAGGTCTCAGATGCTGGGATGATAACTGCTGCTGAGGGGGACTTGACCTGGGTGGACAAGTTTGGAGGGAAAACCAGGAGCTCTGAGTAAATCAGATAATAAGTTTGAGATGCCGTTATTTGTCCAGGTAGATGCGACAAGTTGGCAGTCGTAGGTAGTAGACCAGCTCAGAGAAAGTGTTAAGACTGGAAATGATAAGTTTGGGCTATGTTTGCATATAGAAGTATTTAAAGCTTTGGGACTAGACTGCCCGAAAAGTCCCTGAATCAAGCCCTTCCTGGCTCAGCTTAACCTTGGCAAGGGGCAGCTGGTGGGAAGAAATGAGGATGGGCTGGATCTTCAGAAACAGAAACTGAAGACCATCCTGGGAACTTGAGAATCTGCTTATAAAGTAGTAGAAATGATAGGTTTCTGTTTTTTCACTTAGTTTGAAGTGTACATGTAAATGGTACAGTTATCTTAATTTATTCAAATAACTCACTGGCATCTAGCAGAATTTACTGTAAATTTAAATTTGCTGTTGCTTGTGTCCTTATGTGGTCCCAAGCCATACCCTCCCGATGAATCTGATCTTGAGTCCTGATGGTCTCTGATTTCCCTGTGGCCTCTTATGGCATCAGTGAGGAATGACTTCTATTACCAAATGCTTCCACCTAATTTCCAAAACCCGAGTGTCCCCTGCAGCTGTGAGTTCATTGTTGGACTACCTTGACTCATGGCAATTCTTAAACAGTACCCTCTATTTTCAATAAACTGCCAGTCTAACAGTGTGAATTAATCCACAGTGGAAAATTTGTAATAGTGATTCACTTTGCATTCATATGTGCAAATAGTCTTTCCTACTTCCATCTTTAGTCCTCTTACTATCTTAAACCTTGAAAAGAGCAACTTACCTATTACGAAATGATCTAGGGCAGTTCCCTTTAGGTGTGTTGGTGGTATGTCGCCTGCTGATGCTCAGTAGAGTTAAGAAGCTTACTCTCTCCTGTAAACACCATCAATTCTGCACCTTCTACCTAAATTATCTAGAGCACCTACTATGTGCCAAGCCTCGTGCTGGGGATGGAGTTACAACGGTGGGCAAAACAGATGGTTCTGAGCCTCTTGGGCCTTGACTATCTAGTTAGGAACTGACATCATGCAGATGACCACTCTGATCAAATTGTAAGAACTTTGGCAAGCACTGTAAAGAATCTACAAACTGTTGGGGCACCTGGGTGGCCCAGTCGTTAAGCGTCTGCCTTCGACTCAGGTCATGATCCCGGGGTCCTGGGATCGAGCCCCGCATCGGGCTCCCTGCTTGGCAGAGAGCCTGCTTCTCCTTCTCCCACTCCCCCTGCTTGTGTTCCCTCTCTCACTGTCTCTCTCTGTCAAATAAATCTTAAAAAAAGAAAAAGAAAAAAAATCTACAGACTGTTATAAGAGGGATAAAGGGGGCCTGTGGCTTGGAATCAGGGGCTCAGGGAAGAAGTCAAGTAAGACCTGAATAGCAAGTAAAAGTGACAGAAGTGAGGGGTTGTCTTAGTCTGTTTGGGCTGCTGTGAACAAAATACCACAGACTGGGTGGCTTATAAACGACAGAAAGTTATTGCCCACAGTTCTGAAGGCTGGAAGCCCAAGATCAAAGCACTAGTCGTGATCACATTCACAAGAGGGACCTTCTTCCTAGTTCCTAGTTGGTGTTTTCTCACTTGATCCTCACTTGGTGAAAGGGGCAGGGATTTCTCTGGAACTTCTTTGATAAGGCACTAATCCCATTGGGGAGGGCTCTGCCCAAAGGCCCCACCTCTTACTGTCATCACCTTTGGGGTTTCAACATGAATTTAGGAATTCAGCATGAATTTTGGGGGCACGTAAACATTCAGACCATCACAGATGTGCTGGGGGTTCGGCAGCCTCAATATTCCAGGAAGAGGGAGCAGCATGTACCACTGGCTTATGCCACGTGATGTACAGAGACCGTTACAGTTCTCTTGGGTTATAAGCTCAGTACTGTAGGTCAAAGGGGATTTTTTTGCATTCATTCTGAAACTTGGCAGCACATCCGAATCACCTGGGGAAGCCTGCTAAAGATACAGATTGTAAAAAATAAAAATTCTGAATCCCCACCCTAGGAGATTGGTTCCGCAGGTATCCAGGTGGGCTCCAGAATCTGTACCTGTGATTTTCATGAGGTTTGTTCTAGAGTCTGGAAACAAAAACTGCTCCACAAGGGCTGAAAACCAACCCCAGTGGTCCCAGTGTCTCCCAAGTGGGCCTTAGGCAAAAGGAGCAGGCTGGATTGATAGGACTTCTGTCCTGAGTAGGAAATGAGAGTAGCCTCAGGGAAGAAAGGAGGGAGTAGGACTCCAAAGACTACATACACTTTTTCTTCCTCCACAGCTCCTGTTTCGTTTCTTTCTTTTTTTTTTTTTTTTAGATTTTATTTATTTATTTATTTGAGAGAGAGAGAGAATGAGAGAGAGCATGAGAGGGAAGAGGGTCAGAGGGAGAAGCAGACCCCGCGCTGAGCAGGGAGCCCGATGTGGGCCTTGATCCCAGGACTCCAGGATCATGACCTGAGCCTAACAACTGAGCCACCCAGGCGCCCTCCTGTTTCCTTTCTTGTGTCCTCAACATTGTCAAGCTTGTGGGGAAAGTAAGATTCCGATACCCCCTTATCTAGCTTATCTAGCTTTGTTCAGTTTTCTAAAGATGTTTTTATTACAGTAACTCTTTTATAGCAAATTAAATTAGATTCCAGGAGCTAGCACTCAGTTAACTTGGGCAGACCTGCTGTACTTAAATGTTTGTGTTAAGAAAATGATAACAAAGTGGAAGGAAAGGTTATCTGTGTACCCAAGTCTCTGATGATGCTTGGTGTCTGGAGCAGAATACTTCCCAACTATGAGAAATATTGAATAGTAACTAGCTTGTATCTGCTTAGAGGCTGGCTAATATAAAAGTGAAAAAATAGTAGCAAGTGACTGACAGAAATTTTAGAGCAGAAGCTACAAACAGCCCGAGCACTAGATTGGCCCTGTGGACTATTTTGTTTTGCCTGAATTTGTGTGTGTGTGTGTGTGTGTGTGTGTGTGTTTGGTTTTTTGTTTTTCCTTTGAGCTGATATTTACAAACGAGAATTCTGGTGAAAAATCAGATTTCAGTTTCACCAACTAGAGCTGTTTCCTGATCCTGGTCATTCTTTGAGTTTGAAGAAACAGTTTAAACACTGAAGGAAACGTTCTAAGTAACATAGGCAAGATATTTTTGAGAAGCTCTAGAATTGCTAGAAATGAGTTAGTATGAATAATGGAATTACATATAGTAGCCCAAGAAGGCCTACAATTGAACCTTGAAAATCTTTTTGGGTGGTATTAATTGGAGCTGTTTTCTTTGTTCGTTTTATGTTCTATTCCTTCTCAAAATGCCAGAAGTACATTTGGTACCAGGATAAGAAATTCCTGTTCCTCCTTGTTGTTTTCACACTTGAGATGTTTGTGGAGAGTTATTGGATCCCCCCTGGGTCCCTCATCTTGTGTCTTTGCCAAAATGTAGACATTCAGCTCTTCAGAATCTTTCCAGGCCAAGTGCTCTCCCAGGCTCTCACATAGCCACTGGAGTCATTTTAACTCTTGTCTAGATTAATTGTGATTTATTTTGAGCCAACTGATAATCTTCAGGGACAGAAAACCAAATATTCCAAGGGGAGTCTGTTGATGACGGAGTTAGTAGTTTTGATTTGGGTTGTTTTGGTGGGAGTGACCAATACTTATGAGCTATTTAAGCAGAATTCCTTTTAAGAGAGAATCCTGGTTCCTGTTATCATAACAAGTTTATTTTTTGGCCTTGTATTTCTCCTCTCCAGTTGCCAAGATCTATTTGAAAATCGTTATTTTCCGAGGTTAACTTTGCTGCATGTTCACATTTTCCAAGAACTTTATAAGAGCTATTTTTACACTGACACTGTTTTCTTTAATTGTTGAAATCACTAGATTGACAATCTCTCCCCCTCTAGAGGTTCAGGGACACACACACCATTAGTTTTCTCTTGAACTTCATTTCGTTCCCTGTTTAAGTTTGGCCTACTTTCTGTCTGCATTTTTTTTCCCCCTAACCCTGTGGTAATTTGTCAAGCTCACTCTAATCTCCTTAATCCTTTGGCTAAAGGGTTTTGAGGTTTAATGTTTTAATCTAGGGGCCTCGGTATTTAAGTAATTAGAGGTCCTATTTCTAGCTCTGTCCCTTAGATAAATCATCTTAGGGTTTTTTTTTTTTTCCCTATGTACAAATAGTAGAATCTGAAAATATATATTGGACCAGAATTTGAAGCTTTGAATTGAGCTGCGTGAATTAAAGAAAGTGTTCCATGTTGTTCACATTTCCTGCAGTTCTTACAAACTCTTACAAACTTAGAAAATTTATTTTTATTTTTTTACAGAATTTGATGCTATAGAGTTTGTTACTTCTAACATTTTTTTCATACTTGAGAACATGTTAACTTATGGAAAATGTTCTTTTTTTCTATTATCAGATAATCTGGACATTCTTTAAAAATGTTAAAAATTCTTTTCTTGTCAGGAACAGTTTGGTCTGGAAGGATTTTACCTCTTTACATTCTAGGTTTCTGCCTTTTTAGTCAACAAGCATTTGAACACCCACTAGATATAAAGGGAGCTAATGGGAGAGAAAGACATTGACACAGTACATTTATTACATAGTGTAAAAAAACACCAAAGTATCATCAGTATGAAAAAGGTAGTGTGGAACTACTAATTATGGCCTTATAATGCTCACACTGTTCTCCTGTTTCCTTTATGGTGGAAACAGTTCTAAATGCTTTGTGTGCATTAACTCATTTAATCCTTGCAACTATCCCCTGTGGTAGGCACTATTATTATTGCAGTTTTACTGAGAGACTCACAAGGGTACAGAGAAATTCATTTGTCCAGGTTTACCCAGGCCTTAAGTGCTGGCTCTGGAATCCAGAGCTAAGTAGTCTGGCTTGCATCCACACTCTTAACTATGACCCCTACATTATGCTGCCTTTCAAAAGAGGAAGCTGTCCATTCTTTGAGTGTCGGCTTTTGTAGCACTTCCAATTTTGGGTATTGGCAAAAGTGCATTCCAGGCTACAGTAAAGGGGAGAGAAGAAACGTGGAGGGAAGACAGTGAGGAGCCTAGCAAGAGTAGTTGAGGAGAGGCAGAGCGGAGCAATGGGGAGATGAGCCTACATCCTGAGAATGGGGGTCCTGAAAATTTTCAGTTCCTTATTGAATAATTTATCCAAGAGCTGGTGCTTAATAAAGAGGAGAAATTACTTTGGCTTGATGGCAGACACTCTAGCATGGGGTTACAATTCTCTGAGACCTGGGGCAGGAAACTTGACCTTGCCATGTTGTTACTAGTTTATTTATCTGTACAGTGGGGCCACTAGATTGAGGGTAATCCGTATGAAATGGTTGGAACAGCACTTGGCACATAATAAGAGCTCAACGGGTGGTAGAAGGAGCAATTAGAGTTAAAATTTGAACTGGGCTTTAAGGAGAGAGGTAGAATTTAGACAGAGGGTTATCAAAATGAGGAGTTGTTGGGAAAGTAGAAAGACTTTGAACATATTCTCGTTTATTGGTGTATGCTTTAGAAATGTAGGTGGGAGGGGTGCCTGGGTGGTTCAGTCGTTCAGCGTCTGCCTTCAGCTCGGGTCATGGTCCCAGCGTCCTGGGATTGAGCCCTGCATTGGGTTCCCTGCTCAGTGGGAAGCCTGCTTCTCCCTCTCCCACTCCCCCTGCTTGTGTTCCCTCTCTCACTGTCTCTCTCTGTCAAATAAATAAAATCTTTAAAAAAGAAATGTAGGGGCGCCTGGGTGGCTCAGTCGGTTAAGCATCTGCCTTCAGCTCAGGTCATAATCCCAGGGTCCTGGGATTGAGTCCCGCATCGGGCTCCCTGCTCAGCGGGGAGTCTGCTTCTCCCTCTGCCTGCTGCTCCCCCTGCTTGTGCTCTCTCTATGTCAAATAAATAAATAAAAGAAAAAAAAAAAAAAGAAATGTAGGTGGGATCAGATCAAAGGGACCAGGAATTCCCAGTTAAGATGCTAGGTTGAATAAAGGCCTAAAAATTTGATGTACAAGTGTTAAAAATAAACCAGTGAAGAGCTTAGAGAAAGACCGCATTTGCTTAGGGGTGGTGTTATCAAGAACATTTCAAGAACTGGTTTGCCAAGGGGCACTGCTGCCCAACACTGCCTGAGAGCACAGGGGATTTGCATTCAACTCCTGTGGGGCACATTCCCATAGCTTGGCAATTCCCGGTATAAATGGTTCCCTTAAACTTAGGCACTTGAAAAAATTTACTGCCGCCCCCACCCACCCCTTTTTAATTCCAAGGCACTTGCTTATTTGTTTCTCTCTCGATTGTCACAGCAACCTTGTGAGTTAGGGCGGTTGGCACGAATCACCATTTTACATGCCATGGAATGGAGTCTAATGATTTAAGCTCCTAAGTGGCAGAGCTGGGGGCATGAAACCAGGACTCTTGGCTCCTAGTTCCAGTCCTCTTTCTACCACAAAACATGGCCTCTGTGGAGTAATGATCATTTTTTTAAACACTTTTATTTGAAGTGTTAAGAGCTCTGCTTTTCTCCATGGCCTTGCCTTCATGTCAGTGCCTGATAAATGCAGTTGTTGGGTGGAATCGATGATTCAAATGAGAGGATGATTAAAACTCAGTTTTGGTCCTGGTAGCCATGTGGCTTTCTCTGAGGTTTCTACCCTTTAAGGAAGGAGGCTACCAGGTATGAGATCTCTCGGTTCTCTCCATCTACATTGTCCCCCCACCCCACCCCCCCAAAAATCTGTAATTACATCCACCATTTACAGCTTTCCCTTTGATCTCACAGAAGGAGCAGATCCTTCTCTTGCCCTTCTACCTACACACCCTTTTTGGTTACCTTAAGCCTTTCCCTCGTTACTTGCCTCTTCCCTAAGAGTCTAGTTACTAATTCAAGCCTTTCCTAGCATAAGGGCAAAACAAACCTTTCCTCACTCCTTTTTTACTCTAATTACCTCTTTCTTGTTCTCTTCCTAGCCAATGCTCTGGAGAAAGAAGTAGGTAAACATTCTTTCCCTGCATCCTCTCTTCCCAGGTAATCTCCGAACCCACCGCAGGCTGCGGGGTTCCCCTGCCACTCCACAGTGCTGCCTCCAGTGGACGCCTGGTGGACAGAATCAAGGAGCTCTCTTGAGGCGGGGGTTGCTTGCTTGGCCTCTCCATGGCCTCTGGCACTGTTGACCACCATCCCCTGAAACACTGCCCTCGTTTGTCTGGTTTTTCTCCTGCCTCTTTACACATGCTTTAACAATCCCCATTGGAGGCTGCCTTTCCCACCTCTTCCCCAAGCTCTGCTTTCAACCATTTTTTCTCATTCTGCAGTCTTTTGCTGGTGATCTCATCTGCACATAAGATTTCAACTGCTTGCACCCTCATGACCACCAAATTGATTTTTCTAGCCTAAAACTGCAGAAAGTTTTTTCCAGCTCTAGATCGTTTTATCCAGCTCTTGTTGTTGGTGTTGCCCAGGCATCTCAAATTCAGCATCTGTGACGGATTTCATTACGTCTCCTGTGCCTCTTCGTCCACACAAAATATTCTCCTTCTTTCTGGTCGTCAGTCTCCATTCCTTTCTGTCCCCTGCATTATCCATTTGGCAACCCAGTCCTATGAATATTGCCCAAGTCATCCTAGTTTAAAATCCTTCAGTACCTCTTCATCGCCCAAGATAAAAATCCAGATTATTTCCAATTGCCTTCTCTCCAACCTCCCCCTCCCCCAATTGCTTTCTTGATGGGATTGTTACCTGTCTCTCCAGGCATGGGTTATGGCCCTTCTTTCTGCTGATGCTTCCTTGTCCTTTCTGTAGCCACCCAGACCCTGAAAGACATGACCTTCTCCTCTGTGCTCCTGGTACCCAGACTTCTTCCTCAGGACTTCTTGGTGTTATCCTCTGTGTCTTTCTCCAGGTGGTAAAAACACTTTGAGGGCAGGATCATGTGTCTCCTTTGCTTCTTTGTCCTTTGTGTTTAGCACAAGTGAGGACAGGAGCAAAAACGGGAATTTTCCTGTTCTGTGCTAAGCTCGAGTTCTTAGTTCACTTGGATCTGTGGTCTGAAAGATAATCTCTTATAAATGTTTATCGGAGTGTGTGTGTAGGGGCAATTTGATGCGGGACTGTATTTCCTATTTAGGACACTGGGTTGGGAAGCAGGCACTAAGTTCAGAAATTTTTTAAAGAAATTGTTTGACTTACCATTTTTAGCCTAAGTATTTCCTAGGTCATGTTAGGCATTCTTACATGTGGATTTGAAAATAAGCAGCCTAATCCGATCATTAGGTGTTCTTAGTAGAGCTCCGGCCTCCTAATTGCTGTTCTTTCAGCATTGAGTTTAGAGATTAATCAGGTGGTTTTATTTACTATAAAATTTGGAAAGTCATGATTTTTCTGTATCTGTCATGTATGTAGGTGCTTTACTCTCTATTTAAATAGGACACCAAATTTCCTTTAGTGAATTTTGGGTTTCTTTTTATATAAGTGCTTACATATGATAAAATTGCTGTTAATATCAGAGGATTCTCAATTTTAAATATTTTGCCATTGAATGAATCACTTTTTTGGGAATGAGCCAACCATTTTGGGTAGGGGCATTAACTCTTCTAGGCCACTTGGGTATCATTAATTGGTATCCTAGTAACTTAAGAATTATTGACCCTGAAAATGCCTGACTGGCAACCTGGGTTTAATTTTCTAGTAAGATTAATTATCTTGCAGGAAAGAGTAAAACAGAGACACCAGGGTTCTTTATGTCCCTTATATTCTCTCAAGATTCCAGTGAGCTAGTTGCTACGATGGGGGAAAACACTGGTGTGTTGTTCTGAATCTAATTGAGTCCTTTATTATGTGATGACTCACCTATAGTTCACAGATTTATTCCATGCAAGTCATGTAAAATAACTACACTGTGGTTTGTTTTGCTTACTTGGTTCATGTTTCTGGTGATCTGTCAGGCTGCATACGCCAATCCGCTGAAGCAGGCTTTGGCAGGCGCCTGTGTGGCAAGCAGGAGACCATCACACAGTACAGCCATGGGGCTGCCTCGCCCTGTGTCCCCCACACAGAGGGCCTTTTCACAATCTCCCCGAGGGGACTGAAGATGCCCATAGTGTATGTGGGGCTGTGCTTCATATAAAAAGAGACTCAGGTCTTCAAAATGAGCCTGTTCCCCAGTATCATGTTCTCCCATTCCCCCATTTGTGAGAGAAGGAAGCATTAAAGCCAACTTTATTATTATTTTTTTTAAGATTATTTATCTATTTGACAGAGAGACACAGCGAGAGAGGGAACACAAGCAGGGGGAGTGGGAGAGGGAGAAGCAGGCCTCCTGCGGAGCAGGGAGCCCGATGCGGGGCTCAATCCCAGGACCCCGGGACCATGACCTGAGCAGAAGGCAGACGCTTAATGACTGAGCCACCCAGGTGCCCTAAAGCCAACTTTAGAGAGTGTTCACCCTCAGAGGGCCAGGGTCTTGTATGGTGGGATTGATTGAGTTGCCAGCATCTGAAAATTAATACACTTCACATTGAAATCTGGATTTTGATTTTTTTCCCCCATAAACATTGTCAACATAGGTTTTGCATTCCTGCAAAGCTACAATTGGCTAATCCTTTAGGGCACACACACACTGGCTTGAGCCCTGTGAGTGTCAGTGTTCTCTCTCTGTGAATTCAAGTATTTCTACGTCCTCATGGTTATTCCTCCCTCTGGGCAGATCCAATGGATGAAAACCCGGATGTGCAAAAGACCTATCTTTTCAGAAGGATTTATAATGAAATGTGTTTAATGGTATCTAGTTAAAGTAAAAAGCAATTGATTTTCAAACTTTTATTTTTGTTATTGTTTTTTAAGTAAGCTCTGTGCTCAGCACGGGGCTTGAACTTATAACCCTGAGATCGAGTCACCCCATGCTCTACCAACTGAGCCAGCCAGGTGCCCCTGATTTTCAAACTTTAATTTTTATTTTTTTAAAGATTTTATTTATTTATTTGTCAGAGAGAGAGAGAGAGCACAAGCAGGGGGAGCAGCAGGCCGAAGGAGAAGCAGGCTCCTCGCCGAGCAAGGGGCCCGATGTGGGACTTGATCCCAGGACCCTGGGATCATGACCTGAGCCAAAGTCAGACGCTTAACGGACTGAGCCACCCAGGCATCCCTGATCTTCAAACTTTTAAAAGAAATTATGTAAAGTTGGTCCTACTTTGCTGCTTCATCTTTGCCCTTATTTCCAAATACAGAGATGTTTTCCAATAAGCCTTTAAATGTATGATTCAGATAGTTAAGTCATATTTTAAAGAAAACCGCACAGTGTTAGCCTCCTTAACTTTTTTTTTAAGTTGTTTGCTACCACCTAAAACTGTGGAACATGGATTCTTATTTTCCTTGTCACCAAGTAGAAATACGCTCCCTTAGTTTCCTAAATGAGGAGGTGGGTAGTCAGTCATGCTCTTCTCAGCTCTAAAATATTATGATTCTTTTTAAAAAAGGAATTTGAATTCCTGGCAGTTGGATGCTGATGCTGTTTCCTATGCTGAGACCAGTAGCATATTCTTCAGTACCTTTTATTCAAAATTATTTTTCTTGTTTCTATAGTGAATAATGGGAAATGGGGCTTCAACGCCCATCCAGTAAGTAGGCTTTCCTTCCTTTGATCTTAGCAACATGTATACGTGTTTGTGTTTTTGTTTTTATGGTTTGAACAGCCTTTATTAGTTGAAACAGGAAGGGGAAGAGAGGAAGAGATACAACAGCTTTGGTTCCTGGCTCCAGAGACTCGCATCTCCCCCCAAAAGGCTGATCTTAAAAATATTGATCCTGTAGTTGTATGGACAGTTCATGTTGAGGTTTCTATAAGGTACAGGTTTCTGTACTTGTACAAATATGCAAGTATACTTAATTAGTATAGGGTACTATTTAAGAATTGGGGTGTGACTGTTTTCGAGAATTTCCAAACTATTCTTTCTTATTGGATATGATTTTGTTTCCCCTCTGTCGATATCATTGCTGAGAATTTTGATGTGTTAATACTAATAACTAGGGATAAATAATAAATCTATAATAGAGTATATAGCCCATGGGACATTAAAAACTTTGCAGTTGTTGAAGGGAACGAAGATATACTTTTTTTTTTTTTTTAAGTCATCTTGGTTTTTTTGTTTTTTTTTGGCTAATTAGATGGGACGTTAAGGCATTATAGGTGGTGGTTAAGAGCATGATTTTTGGATTAAGGAAGACTTGGGTTTGAATCTTTATCTCAAACTAGCTGTTAGACCACAGGCAAATTACTTAAATACTAAAAATTACTGTTCAAGCCTCCATTTCTTACCTTTACAACAGAAATAATAGAATTTTTCTCATAAAATAGTTGTCAGGCTTAAAAAGAAAATGTACATGAAACCCTTAGATTAGTGACTGGCATACAGTAAATATTTAATAGCTGCTGTATCTATGTCATCACAATTATTCTAACATTGTCTAAATGTATAAGTAAATGTAGTAGATTCACTTCTTTGCCTTGGTTTAGAATCTGAAATTTGGGTAGTTTTAATAGTTTTGAATTTCTTCCTCCCTGCCCCTCCCCCCCCCCCCCCCCAGTGGTGGTGTGTGCATGTGAGGGGGAGGGAAGGGTGGGGCAGAGGGAGCCGAAGAGAAAGAATCTTAAACAGGCTCCATGCCCAGCAGACCCTGAGATGATGACTAGAGCCAAAATCAAGATTCAACCAATAGAACCATCCAGGCACCTCAATAGTTTTGAATTTTAAGGCTTTAAAGAGTTACAAATGGGAGGTAATCTGTCTAACGGATGGCACTATGGAGTCAGAATACCCGGGTTCATTTTCCTCCATCTTTAAATGAGACATTTCTACTTGAGCTACAGGGCTGGTGTGAAAATGAAATGGGTTATACATTTGCCTAGCATACAGTAGACTGCATGATGTCCCACCTTCATTGACATGCCATAACAGTAAAAGCAAATTCACACTGTAGGAAAATTGTATATTTACTCATCTGCAAGTTTCTTTATTGACTTTACAACTATGTTTAGAAGTCATCAGGATCCTAAGGTATGTCCTAATGTTTTGGCTTGGTTTGATTGTATTTCTCAAGTGTTTTGGTGAAGTAATGAAATTCTTTGTCATGCATTTAATTTTATTCAAATTTTATTCAAATTTTAAAATACGGTTTTTAAAATAAGAGATTTGAATGAATATTTTGTACCACTAATAAAGTACTGAGTACCTGCTGTGTTTTCAGGATTCCAGAATTGTATTAATTGTTGTGAGAACTCCATGGGGCTAGTTCCAGCCTTGTGAAGAGCTTTCGGTTGTATTTGGGCATCATGAAACACATGGGGGGAAGTTACGGTACTGAACTGCAGATCATATAGTGTTGATTTTGTCATCTGGGTCACAAGTCCGGTAAGAATAGGCATGAGTAGGCATATTCATGTAATTTGTGAAGTCTTCCTGAGTCTGCTATAGAGAGTGGGCAACACTTATATAAACTAGGATGACTTTATGAAGTAGGGAAGTCACCACAGCTTTTCTGAAAAACATCAGTGAAATGTCCCAGGACATCCATTCAATTTTGGGTTCAAATAATATTGATTAGTACCGGAACTTCCAAAAGAGTATAGGGGCACCAATATTTATTTTATGTATCTTAATGCAAGTGTAAAAAAATATGTATACCAGCACACCAAATTCAGGATTTCATAAATACTGTTACTTATGAGGCCAGGGAAAAACTGAATTGATCATAAGTTGATTTAAAGAAAATAATACAGGCGGTGCTACAGTACAATATGGTATCCTTGTCAAGATAGTGTGGAAATGACTGAAAGTTTGGGTAAAACTGCTGTAGACTATTCTTTGAGTCACGGGGGAAAAAATTTACAAAGTTTGGCTGGAGATGGACCCGTGTCAAAGAAGGAAAGTAAGCTTGAGTCCTGGTGGTGACTTGGAACATTTCCTTGTCTTTGCCAGTGAAGGACCTCTTCATGCTTGAAGAGCTTCCCTCTGTTCAGAACTCAGTTTTGTCCACTGTTTCCTTTCCCCCTTCCTCCACCTCCTCTATTCAACTGGCACTTAATAGATGTTTCTCCTACTTACAGCTGCTTCTGCTGCTACCAGTATCATACTATAGAAATTTTTCTTGAGTGAGGAATATTTTTTAGAAGACTTCAATGAAAATATTGTTTGAAATTTATTTCTGACTGTGCCAGCAGGTTGTCCTGCAAAGTTACCAGGTATGTAGGCTGGGAAGGAGATTGGGGCTTAACTCTGAGTATTTTCAGAGGTGGAAGCGGTACAAGGGCCATCGATTTCCTGCAGGGTATCAGGATAGGGTAGAGTATCCCTACATGGTAATGAAGACACAGCTGATTTTGATGAGTATTACAGCCTGTGTTTTAGTTCCCTTGCTTGAAGACTTAATAATTTTTTATTGATTGGCACTGTGGGATAGGTCATGGCATTCATCCTTAAGAGCAGGTCTCATGCCACAATGGAGAAATTCTCAAGAATGCTCTAGTTGGTTAAGTAAACCCCAGGGTTTGGCTTTCTAGTGGCCCCTCATTGATTGCCCGTCCAGGAGACTCTGCAAAAGGGCACTCATGGAGAAGGACAGTGCTGACATGACCAGTCCCTGTTTTCCCCTGCTGGCCCCGAAACTCTTCTCAGGGAAAGCCTTTTTTGCACTTTTTCCTCGTCTAATAAATGGCTTGACAGGAGGGCTATCCTGGAGGCAGGCTCAACTGAACCCTTAGGGCTTATCAGCACTTGGCTGGTGGACAGCACCACAGCCCCTGCCCGGGCTCCCTCCATCCTCCCAGTCTCCAGTTCCTAGGGCCCAGGAGGCAGCCTCTACAAATTACCTTGTTTTCCCCACATTAATTAATTTGGAATTTATTAGAAACATATTGCAGACATAAGTGTCCATAGGTGATGGCTGCTCCAAAGCTGAAGAGACCTTGGCTGTTTAAGGATAAATCAGAGGAAAGTGCAAGTAAGGATTGTACTAAATAGTTATTAAAAGATATCAAATTTGTTGTCACTCATTCCTTCAGCATTCCCTCCCCCCTTCCAGAGGAGGTTTTTATACGTATTCATTAAATAAAGCTTGTTTTGGGTGATGGTGTGGAGAAGTGGGAAAGTTTAGTAGAATGGAAAAACAGGGAAAAAAATAAAAAGACTGAGGCTTTTATAAGAGTGTAACAGTAAAAATGATGTTCTTATTGAGAATGTACTATGTACCAGGCACTGTGTTTAAGCCCTTTCCATGCAGCAAGCTTGTAGTTGGTCCCTGGCAGAGTCTTATCTGGAAGCCAGTCTGTCCAACTCAGACTCATGAGCACTACGCTGCAAGGCCAGAACCATTGAGGATGACTTGGAGGAACGTCTGAGACTTTTGAAAATCCCCAATTGCGAAGTCTGCTCAAGTTTCTTTAACCAATTGCAATAAAAAGCCTAACTTCACAAGAATTAATGTGTGCATCTGGGCAAGTATGAGTGATGAGCTACCGTGAGAAGTGGGTTCTAGGGTGTTGAATTCATGTTTGTTCGCTAAGCAGGATTACAAACCCATGCACGTTAATGGGATTTCAGGGCTGTTGTTAAATTTGCAGAATCAAGGGACCTTTTGGATGTATTTTTACTGGCCACAAGTATCACCCAGTCTTTTCTGCTGCTTATGAGTTCCAGGTAGAGACTTGATGAGACCAATAGGTCACCCTGCCCTTTGTAGCTGGAACTCTCTTCCTGTCGAATGTCTTCGAAAACATGTGTTTCTAATCTGTCACAATTGGTTTGGCCAAAAACAAAACTGTAGCCTGATTTGTTTAAAGAAACAAAAATACACACCAAAGTTCCAGTGCACAAAGTGCGGTTTACTTCTTTGTTGACTTTTATGCTTTTTATTACTGTGATTTTTATTTCCCATCAGTGTGCTGGGTAAGTAAAGTTATTTGCAGAACATATATACTACCCATAAAAATACTCATTTTTATGTTGGATTTTTTCTTATGTGTAAAATTATAGCATTACGAACTACTTTTGTGTTAATGAATAACTTTAGCAAAATACTAAGATGACTGTTGAGGGATAAATAAAAAAACTTAGGAAACTTAAGGTCATTTGTTTTGAAGTACATAATGTTGGAATTACTTAAATGAATTTTTTTTCCCTAGACGAGGTTCTTTTGCCATTGATCAGTGCGCGCGCGCGCGTGTGTGTGTGTCTGTGTGTCTGTGTTGGTGTATTTTTATGAAGTTGGGTTCTAATGTGAGCATGAAAATTGCCCTATCTACTCCATGAATACATTGCCTTTATATGTTATACATATTTACTAATACGCATTATGACTTACCTAATACATATTTGCATATAATACCTGGTGATATAATTAGTTATATAGAAAATTTTGAGCTGAATGGGATTTACCTCAGGTGTCATCGTGCAGACACTTACTAGGTGGGGTTTAATGGGAAATCCCAGCGGTGGCTTCAGTATTTTGCTTTTGTGTTATTGAGACTTTTAAAGGATGAAGACTTTTATGTCAACCTTGAAAGCAAAGTACAGCAAAGATTAAAACCATTTGAGGGGGGTCTTCACATCCCTGGTTTTGGTGGGAAGAATGGAGGGTTTGCCCATTTCATGCAGCCGTATGTTTTTAAACTATGAGCATTGTGCTTTGCACAAGCCAAAATTGCTAAAGGGACAGATGTTGCCAATCTCAGACGTACAGGGGGAAGGCAAATATTGCTAAGCAACGGTGTACTTGAGAGAGCATTTTTAGGAGCAGAGCCAGGGGAGTTGTGCCTGGGAGCACTCGCTGCTGCTTATGGCTCAGTCCGAGGGAAGAGATGAAAAGTTCCTTCCTGTCAGGGCCGCCATTGCAGCTGCTATAGCACAGACGCCGGTGACCCAGTGGCACCGATTAGGGCTGGCAGGGCATGTGTGCAAACAGGAAAGCTTTGTTGCCATGTAGGAAGGCAGTAAGACATGTGCACGGAGGTAAGTGCCCCTCAGTGAAAAGCTGCCCCACAGTAAGTACAAGGAAGTGCAAGCGTGAGGTTCAGGTGGGGAAGAAGGAGGTTGAGAAAGTGAGGCCTCGAAAGAGAGCACCTCTGTCCCTCCCCCTTTCTCTCCCTCCATCCTGCCCTTCCTTGTTCCCGTCCTTCCTCCTCCCTTCCTCCTCCTCTCCTCTTTTGCCTCCTCTGTTAGGGGATGTTAGTCAAAGAAGAGAAGGATCAGAATAACCTCTGCAGTTGAGTGATGCTGTGTGCGTGACCTTCGAAACAGGGTGCATAAGCTTTCCAGCCACAGGTATTCGGCCCCTCCCATGTCCCCTCCCTTGGTATACACTTGATAGGTAACACAGGTGGTGTGGTGTGGCTCCCCCCCCCCCCTTTTGGCTGCCACTAGAGACTGAATACCTCTTGAGATTTTCGCGGTTGTTGGTTTGGATTATGGATTTTCCTTTCTCTGTCACTGTCTCTCTAATGAAAGAATGGAGTAAAAGTAGAGAAAGTATAATGTTATCATTTTTTGTCTGTATGAAATCACAGCCTATTTTTGGCAATGCATTTTAAAGAAATTAAACACTTTAAGCAATTCCTTACCACTCAGATTTTTTTTGGTCCATCTTTCAAGCTCTGGTCTTGAACTTCTGGATCTCTTGGCAAATACTGATGGTTTCTTTTGTCTTTCTAAAGTAAAGGTACAAATGGAATATATTGGCAGCTTAAAAGCTTATGTATGTGTGTTTATACACGTATATACACTCCCAATCTCTGCTTTCCCTCCCTTACCTCTTTCTCTCCCTCTCTCTCCTTCCCTTCCTCCCCCCCCCCCCCCCCGCTTTTATTGCTTTGCTTTTGTTTTCAGCAAATAGAATTTGAGTCAAATGACTGTGGGGCTCCTACCCAAATTTTGACTTATAAGTAATAATTGATTTTCAGTGGTAAAAGAATATTTTGAAGTAATTTTGCTTTGGTACAGGCAAGTGTAGGAGACAAATATTAATATTCTTATAGTTATTTGGTTCTTACTAATTTATTCAGCATAGTTCCTGGTCACATAGCCTGTATCTATGTGGAATGTAAATTTCTGTGATGAAAGGCTAGTTAGAGAAGATGACAGTGTTTTCATTCCCCCCCCTCAGAAGATACAATTTGTTTACTTTAAGGTTAAGCAGTAGTGAATCTTGTGTCAACAACAAGAGAGCAGAGAAAATGGGCACAAATAATGAGAAAGGAGGGAGAACCCTCAAGTTATTATAGTGTGAACTCTTCGTTGATTGATTTGAATTCAGGATATACCTTTGGGCTTTTTTTTTTTTTTTTAAGATTTATTATTTTTTTTAAATTTTTTTAAATATTTTATTTATTTGAGAGAGAATGAGATAGAGAGAGCATGAGAGGGGGGAGGGTCAGAGGGAGAAGCAGACCCCCTGCTGAGCAGGGAGCCCGATGCGGGACTCGATCCTGGGACTCCAGGATCATGACCTGAGCCGAAGGCAGCCGCTTAACCAACTGAGCCACCCAGGTGCCCTAAGATTTATTTTTTGACAGAGAACACAAGTAGGCGGAGCAGCCTGCAGAGGGAGAGGGAGAAGCAGGCTCCTCGCTGAGCAGGGAACCCCATATGGGGCTGGATCCCAGGACCCTGGGATCATGACCTGAGCCGAAGGCAGATGCTTAACCAACTAAGCCACCCAGGCACCCCTACCTTGGGACTTTTTAAAAGTAAGAACTATGTCCTAAAATGAGTTGGAGGACCTATTAGCTCCAGATTTAGGAAGTAATAGAGTTTTCAAGTGACTTAAGTCCCTCACAAATAATGTTTGTTTGTTTTTTAATGAACTCATTCTAATTAAGTCCAGAAGAAACTGGCTTATTTTGTCCTACAAAAAGCTTTTGAGAGAATTTTATTAAGGAAACAGCATTTGACATTGAGATGCCTCTTAAAAGTTTTGCTAAAAGAGATAATACAACAGATAAGACTCGCCTGCTCTGGAGCCCGTCTAAAACTCCTCAGGTTCATTTAATGTTACTTGGTAGACAGCAGTATTGTGGCAGTATAAATAATACTGCTTATTTTTACAGATGACTCGGCTGTATACCAGTTAGAGAACTTTAAACTGAAAGGACTTTTTAAATAGCGTGTGCCCCTTCCCATCCGCATCCCCCAAACTGGCACTGTGATTATGATGTCAGTAAAAAAGTGACCTGGGCTTTAAGAGCATCTTCCCAGCAGGCCCTGTGCCAGGTGTAAGAATAGTCAGGAGGACCACAGTTGGATTTATGTACAACTGAGATGTAATTTACTTCTGCTGATTTGACCCTCCTTTCTCTTAAAGACAGTTTTCAAAAAGGAGCTGGTTTTGTTGCTACTGTTAGCAACTAGTACTGTTAGCAAATAGTTACCACTATTTTTCACAATCTCTCTTCTGGCACCTAGATTTTGTATTCTAGGAAAACAGGGAACAACAGTAAATGCAAGAATATTGTGAGTTGTGACAGATGGGGTTGAGTTACCCTTGCTTTAAAACACTTAAATAGTTGGAGTCTTGGGTCAAGGGCTCTGGGTTAAAGTCAGGAGTACTTTTAAAACTTCACGGCAGGTGTGTCAGTGTTGAGGGGATGAGAAGAGTGAGGAGACTGAGAGCGGAAAATACTGAGATGGGGAAAGTTGTGAGGAGAGGGTTACTGTTTCATGTGTTCAAAATGGGCATAAGCTGTTTGCTGCTGCAACTTTTAGGATTGTGATCATACATAGTCTGAATGCTTAAAATGCTTTATTATTTTTTTAAAGGCAGTTCTTTTTTTTTTTTTTTTTAAGGTTTTATTTATTTGAGAGAGAGACAGACAGCACGGGGGGCAGAGGGAGAAGCAGACTCCCTGCTGAGCAGGGAGCCAGACATGGGGCTCAATCCCAGGACCCTGAGATCATGTCCTGAATTGAAGACAGACACTTAACGGACTGAGCCACCCAGGCGGCCCATTAAAATGCTTTAAATTCAGCAGGTATTAGGGGTGCCTGGGTGGCTTAGTTGGTTAGACATCCAACTCTTGATTTCAGCTCAGGTCGTGATCTCAGGGTCGTGGGATCGAGCCCCGCATCGGGCTCTCTGCTCAGCAGGAAGCCTGCTTCTCCTTCTCCCACTCCCCCTGCTTGTGTTCTCTCTCTCGCTGTGTCTTTCTCTGTCAAATAAATAAATAAAATCTTTAAAAAAAAATAAGGTTACATTTCAAAGTACGCTTCATGCAAATGAACATGGTTTTTACATCCTTTCTGATGACATTAATAATGTTGTTTTCAAATGGAACAACCATTCTTATGTGTTACAAATGTGAAATACTGAATTAATAACAACTACTTATAATCCATTCAGGAATTTTTAAAAATACAGTGCTAATTCTACAGTTCCTGCTCCTTTGCCACTCATGCATGCTCTCTCTCTCTCAAATAAGTAAATAAAATCTTAAAAAAAAATTAGCAGGTATTAGAGTACATTTCTTTTACAAGCAAAGAATGTTTTCCCTTGGCACATATGAAATACCTATTTAAGATATATGCAATAATAAAATTTATTTTATTTTTTTGAGAGAGCCACAGCATGTGCTGGGGGAGGGGCAGAGGGAGAAGGAGAGAGAGAATGCCAAGCAGGCTCTACGCTCAGTGTGAAGCCTGACATGGGCCTCTATCTGACCACCCAGAGATGGTGACCTGAGCTGAAATCAAGAGTCAGATGCTCAACCAACTGAACCACCCAGGCGCCCTGCAAGAATAAAATTTTTATATATATTTATTCTGCCCCTTGCATTTATATAGTAAAAAAAAAATACTAGCGCTTGTTGAGTGACTAAGTATTTGTTCAAAACACTGTTATTAAACTTTTTCACTTTGACCAGCACAGTAAATCACTTTATGAGATGAGCTTTACTGGAAGCTTGATGCAATTTGTCTAAACTTTCAGACCAAATTTACATACAAAGATAATGCAGGAAAAGGAAAAGATTATTAAGTTTATCAGAGAGTCAGTGGAATTAGTAAACTTTGTTTTTCCTAAAAAAGAATGACTGAATCTGGTTCTTTTTTTTTTGCCTTTTAAAAAAAAATTTTTTTTTAATTTTATTATGTTAGTCACCATACATTACATCATTAGTTTTTGATGTAGTGTTCCATGATTCATTGTTTGCGTGAAACACCCAGGGCTCCATTCAATACGTGCCCTCTTTAATACCCATCACCAGGCTAACCCATCCCCCAATCCCCCCTGAATCTGGTTCTTAATAGATTATAGAAAAGCAAAATTGTCTCTTAAATATAGGTGCTCTTTGATGATAGAATTAAATAAGTGATTTGTAACCATTCATAATGTTACAATCTTATATGAATTGTACTTTCCCAGAATGATCTTTGGTCCTTTTTCTAGACCCTGGCAAGTAACCTGGTTGTTCGTTACCTAACATTAAAGCCCCAAGAAAGGGGGGGTGGGATTTACTTATTAGTAAATTAGATATAACGGGCAAGGCCATCTTTATTTTCCTTCTCTCCTCTGTTTATTATAGTATCAGTAATCCCCAAGGTAGTTTGAAGCTCAAATTGCTTCCTCAGAGCATATATGCCTGCTTCAGTAATTTTCTTTCCTTTTTTTTTCCACTGTGTTCTGTTTTTTGTTTTTTACAAAGTCATCATGCCAGGAGACAGACAACCAACACCTAGCCCAGAGGGGACTGTTGAGATTACTCTTGGAATAAACCCAAGATAAAATCTTTATGTTCTTTCAGACAAAGCATGGATTAAATGGCTTATCTTATTCATATGACTTCAGTTCCTTTCAACCTAATCCAGAAACCGATGGGAAGTTTTTTTCTGGTGCCTCTCTAGTCCTCACTTTTGCTCAGCTATGAAAAAAAAAGTCCAGTCACCCCTGTGTAACATAGAATTAGACATGGTTCCTGAACATTGTTTGCCACTTAAGTTTGATAGACACATACACTCAAAGGAGGAGCAGTAATACAGGTTTATGTATCTATAAATCCGGTCGTGGTTGACAAAGTAATTTAGTAGTGTTGTTTTAGATTCAAAACCATCAGTTAATATGATTTGTGAGAGAGCACTTGTGTGTGTGTGTGTGTGTGTGTGTGTGAGAGAGAGAGAGAGAGAGAGCGTGCTCGCGCACACACAGGAGAGAGAAGCAGGGGTGGGGATGGGAGTCAGCATGGTCATAAAACACCATCACACTACAGTGTAACACCCTCCCTACAGTGATATATTTTAATTGAAAGACTGTTCATGCTTTGCAAATTAATGTAACCACTCAAAAGTAAAAATTAAATCTCTCTTAGAAAAAACTGTTAAGATTGTTTTAGTGAATACAATTGCTTGTGGAAGGAATAGACCATATAGTTTGGTCCGTTTCAAAGAACTTGTCAGTTTATTATCACTGGAACAGAACCAGTATCTGTCTAGACTTGTTCTTTGAGATGCTTCTTTCTTTCTTTCCTTCCTTCCTTTTTTTTTTTTTTTTTTTTTTTTTTTAAAGCAGTGCCTTTTTAGCCAGTCTTACTAAATCATTCATGGTTGCTATGCCCACAATGGGCTTCATGGGGTCGCATGTGATCTTTCATCAAAGGTGCAGTGTTTTCAAGTCTTAAGAGCATTGGGGATTTCTGATACCTTTTTTTTTTTTTAAGATTTTATTTATTTATTTGAGAGAGAGAGTGAGAGAGAGAAAGAGCACAAGAGGGGGAGCGGGAGAGGGAGAAGCAGACTCCCTGCCGAGCAGGGAGCCCGATGCGGGACTCGATCCCGGGACTCCAGGATCATGACCTGAGCCGAAGGCAGTCGCTCAACCAACTGAGCCACCCAGGCGCCCTCTGATACCTTATTAAATGGTGAATGGTAGTGGTTCACAGGCAAAAGTTAGAAAGTTGGTGAATAACCGAGATAAGACATAAGTACTTTTTTTTTTTTTTTTTTAAGATTTTTTATTTATTTATCTGAGAGAATGGGAGACAGAGAGCATGAGAGGCGGAGGATCAGAGGAAGAAGCAGACTCCCGGCTAAGCAGGGAGTCCGATGCGGGACTCGATCCGGGGACTCCAGGATCATGACCTGAGCTGAAGGCAGTTGCTTAACCAACTGAGCCACCCAGGTGCCCCAAGACATAAGTACTATCAAACAATGATAAGTTTTTTACACTTGTTTTTCATCCAGGTACTTTGTTTTTAAGTCAGTTTAAACCTATCTCAGGTAGACCCCCTGCCTCTTAACTTTTACACCAAGAAAACTAGTTGACATCATCATAAATAATATCTACTGAAGACATTTCTGTATATAATGCACAAACATAAATAGTATTTTTTTTTATTAAATAACTGTTGGGGCGCCTGGGTGGCTCAGTCGTTAAGCGTCTGCCTTCGGCTCACGTCGTGATCCCAGGGTCCTGGGATCGAGCCCCACATCGGGCTCCCTGCTTCACAGGAAGCCTGCTTCTCCCTCTCCCACTCCCCCTGCTTGTGTTTCCTCTCTCGCTGTGTCTCTCTCTGTCAAATAAATAAATAAAATCTTTAAAAAATAAATAAATAAAAAATAGGAGCTATTACATGTGGCTCTACAAAAGCCTTGCAAATGCATTAAAATGTACACACTCAGGTGATCTTAGGAAAATAATAGTAATAAAATAAATGAAACCAACACTTTTAGTACTCCCCTCATATTCATTTGTACATTTAGATGAAGTAAGTTTTAACAATTATGTATGTGGAGAAGGCTACTCACTGTCCATATTTTTATTTAAACCAAATCTTAAGAACTAAATCCTAGGTTCTATAATGAAAAGAGACTTTGTTTTAATAGAGATCTAAACAGAATTTCCAGACTATTTTAAGTAGTTCAGTTAATACAAATTATGAGCTTTTCTAAAATTTACACATTTTAGAAAAATAAATTATCTTAATGACACTAAAGCAAATTACTTTAGGTAAAATGAAAGTGGAAAGGAATGATAAACTATTCGTATTGATCTTTAAAAGTTCAAAATACTTCTTGTGAGGTTTTATAAGTTTCAGTAATAATATTTAGGGTTCTTTTCATTTTTAGTTTTGTTTTAGTTCATGAAAGACAAGGAAATAATAATTTGCCTATAATAAAGCAGTTTACCTAAAGGTAAATTTTTTAAAAATCAGGAATATTAGCTCTTGTTTAATAAGTGAATTGGGGTGCCACCCCATCTTCCAAGCTTCCAGCATTCTTCTTCCGTGTTTATCCCTGGAGTATTTCTTGATGTCCTATATCAAGAAGACACATGCCTTTCCTTACCCCAACCCATGACCTGAAGTACCCAAGCATGCCTGAAGTACCTCCTGTCCCACCAGTCATGATCTCCTGTTACTCTCATATCTCATACTTTGCTCTGGGAGATTCACATCCCCAAATTGCACTCATGACACTACTCCTTGGGTGAAAAGCATCTGATGGGGTTGGTGGTGGTGATGGAATTTTGTTATAATCGTTTTTTTTTTTTTTAAGATTTTATTTATTTTTTTGACAGAGAGCGAGAGAGGGAACACAAGCAGTGGGGGGAGTGGGAGAGGGAGAAGCAGGTTTCCCACTGAGCAGGGAGCCCAATGCGGAGCTCGATTCCAGGACCCTGGGATCATGACCTGAGCTGAAGGCAGACGCTTAACGAATGAGCCATCCAGGCGCCCAGGATTTCTGTGAAGATATCTGGAATGTTACAAATGTGAACAAACATATTGCTTCTAATATATAGGAAAAAGAGAATTCACCATAAAATACTCCATACTCTTTGGTAAGCTGTTTCTGAATTTTGTCAGAGATGCCGTGAAATGACAAAATCACATTCATTTCACAAATACTACTTGTACATCTGTGTTAGTCCAGAATTATGCTGAGGTCCTGGGAGTCACAGAGATGAATAAATCCCAGATCCCACCAAATAGGAAACAAGCCTGCGGAAAGCAAATGAAAACACCAAGGACTATCTTTCGGAGTTGAAGGTGGGTAGAGAGTCAAGGATAAGAAGACTTCCAGAAAAGGTCTGCCAGTGTTTGTGACACCCCTCTTTCGACACGACCACTCTTTCTAGATCCTCCAACACGAGTAGAAAGCATGGTCTTTCCACAATAAATTTTTGTTGGATGATAACTGTAGGTGACCTATAGATCCCTTATCATTTAAAATCTTGTCCTTTATCAATCTCTTTCCTTCTTTCCTTGAAGAATTTATTTGGAGAGCTATAGATAGAGATTTCTGCAATTGGCATAACATTAATTGTGGTAGCCTTCATGTGTGGTGGACAGTTTGGCATTAAAAAAAGGATTCTAAGGAAATGTGATTCTTTGCTACATATTAGAGCATATCACATTTTTTTTTTTTTAAGATTTTATTTATTTGACAGAGAGAGAGACAGCGAGAGAGGGAACACAAGCAGGGGGATGGGAGAGGGAGAAGCAGGCTTCCCGCCGAGCAGGGAGCCTGATGCGGGGCTCGATCCCAGGACCCTGGGACCATGACCTGCGCCGAAGGCAGACGCTTAACGACTGAGCCACCCAGGCGCTCCCGAGCATATCACATTTTAAAAGCTATTCAAAACCTTTCCTTTATTTGAAAATCTTTGGGGAGAAATGGGAGGGTGTTTAATTTTAGAATTTAACAGTTAAAATTGGTTTGCAATTTACATAATACTATTATACTGTTAAGAGTGCCCTATTCTTGGAGCGCCTGGGTGGCTCAGTCAGTTAAGCCGCTGCCTTCGGCTCAGGTCATGATCCCGGGGTCCTGGGATCGAGCCCCGCATCGGGCTCCCCGCTCAGCGGGAAGCCTGCTTCTCCCTCTCCCTCTGCCTGCCTCTCTGCCTACTTGTTCTCTCTCTCTCTGTCAAATAAATGAATAAAATCTTTAAAAAAAAAAAAAAAAGTGCCCTGTTCTGTCTCCTAGCTCATTATTCCTCCTCCCATATTAACAATCTATAGCTTTCCTTTTTTTTTTTTTAAAGATTTTATTTATTTATTTGACAGAGTGAGAGAGAGAGAGAGCGAGCTCACAAGTAGAGGGAGAGGGAGAAGCAGGCTCCCTGATGAGCAGGGAGCCCAATACGGGACTTGATCCCAGGACCCTGGGATCATGACCTGAGCCAAAGGCAGACGCTTAACAACTGAGGCATCCCAATCTATAGCTTCCTTTTTAAAAATATTTGTCCTCTAAGTGTGCCTGTAAATCTGTCTAGGGATCTTAAAAATTCTTCCAAGATACCAGGTGTGGAAGTGTAGACATTTAGATAGTTGCCCAAAGGGCATGATGCTTCTGAAGTAGTAATATTCCTAGCACCTTTATACCTTTCTCAGCCTAAGTAGGCACACCCAAGTAGTATGAGCATGTTCTTGTAATAGCCTCACTGTTGAGGTAATTTACTGTGTATTCACAGAATAAAATTAATTTTGTGTCAAAACCTTGCTCAGGCAGGCCTTTTGGTTTCCTTCTCTAATCTCTCTCTTGGAAATGCTGATTGTGGCATCTTCATGATAAATGTCTGCATTTATTTATATGGCATTAGCTTTAACGTGTATTGTCTTACTTCTTCCTCACAGCAATCGGGTGAGGTTTTGTGTATTTCATATGTGGCTTCTCAGTATTTAAGTATGACTGATTTTAAAAAAGCAAACCCAAACAGTGCCCCCCTTTCAAGGCCTTAACAGTAGTCCCGGGCTTCCACAGAAACACCTCGCAGTCTATGATGGAAGGCTGACCGCAAATCCGCGAGCAGCTCGGTGCGCTGAGTGTTAGCTGGGGCAAGCCCAGAGCAGCGAGGAAGAAGCTGGGAATAGAGGCCCATAGGTGTGTGTTTGGGAGAAGGAATGACACTTAGTGGAAGACTAATAGTAAAGACAAATGTGGCAGAAGACATTTGAATGTACTTTGAGTAAAAATTTTTATCCCTATTTTAAAAAATCTCAGCCTAATGTTTTTATTTATGAATAGATAATGTATTTTGTGATTCAGAATTTAAAGGATAAAAATATGTACATGGAAAATCTTCCCACTGCTCCCCCACCCCACCACCTAATTCTCCCTCTGGAAGCAACTGATGTGACAGGCTTCTTCTCAGCCATGTTCCTAGTGCTGTTTCATGCATCATTAGTAACTCCACATACATAGTATTTCTCTGTAAGGGGCACGTACCACAGTTTTCTTAGCCAGTTATCCCTAGAAGGGCATTTAGATTGTTCCCAATATCTTAACTATTTGCAAACTAGGCTGAAGTGAATAACTTTGTACACATGTCTGTGTGTACACGTAGAAGTTGGTGCTAGAAGTCACATTGCTGTGTCAGAGTACGGGAAATTAGAATTTGGGGGCTGTTGCCTAATTGGTGTCTTCAGACGTTGTGACCCGTTACCCTCCCACCAACCAGGGTAGCGGAGTGCCTGTTTCCTCATATCTATCTTATGGACACAGTATCGTCTATTTTTTGTTTTGCTAGTCAGGTGAAAAATAGTTTCGAAGAGTAGTCCTGATGTTTTTAAGGAGGAAACTGTGCAAAGCAATTTCCCTTTTGTCCCCAGTATGTTTATTTCCAGTAGTCTGTTACTTAAGACCTTGACTTATAATTCGGACAAACTACGGTGTTTAGGACATCTCTGAAGCTAAAATCTGGATATTTATTTTCATGTTGTGAGTTCTGAGCCTTGAAAGCATTCCAGCAGATGTGTATTGGTTAGGACTGCTAATATCCCTTTATCACCATGAGGAAGTAGTCCCAAAGAAGTTGAATCTCCTGCAGAATTGAAGAGCCAGTCCTCAGCAGGGCCAGAGCTAGAATCCAAGATCTTCTGGCTTCCTTCCTCCGCATGCTGCCTTTGTGCCCTGCAGTTCCTGGTTAGTGATAACTAAGGCTTTTTGAGAACAGCCTCGTTACAAAAGTGCTGCTCTGTTGAAACTTGAGAGACTTGAGACACAGGGTTGCGAGGGGCTCCTGGTCTCAGCGGTGAGGTAGAGTTCTTCCGTCCAGCTCTCTTTAGCTTATTAAAACAAACTGTGTCAGGCTTAGAAGACATTCACGAACATATTTTATTTTGGTATCAGGGCATTTCCTTATGATTACACAGTGTCATTCCAAGAGGAGTGAGAAATCAGACTGAGGCTAGCGTGGCTGCCTTTTCCGGTCTGATGCACCTCAAGTACTAAGAGGTGCTTAAATCTGAATACCAAAGTGCTCCTTTGCACAAACAGGCAAAACATTGTTCTTAAGGACAATTGGAGTCACATCCCCTCCTTAAAATGCTAAAATGTTTGTCTCTTGCTTGGAGGTTGAGGTGTTTGGAAAGGTAGTTTTAACACTATTATGAACCCAGGCTCAGTCACTCCAGAGCATTGTGTGACTCCTACCATAGAGGTTGACAGGAGAATTGGAGCATTATACAGAATTCCCTCAGATTTATTTTGTTGTTGCCAAAGTATAATTGACATACAATATTATATTTCAGTTGTACAACATAGTGATTCAACCTTTATATACATTATGGAGTGATCACCACAATAAATCTAGCTACCATCTGTCACTATACAAAGTTGTTACCTGTTATTAACTATATTCCCTATGCTGTACATTTCATCCTGTGTCTTACTTTATAACTGGAAGTCTGTAGCTCTTAATCCCTTTCCTTTAGCCACCCCCCCATCCCCCTTCCCTCTGGCAACCAAATTGCTCTTTGTATCTATGAGTCTATTTCTGTTTTGTTTTGTTTTTTAGATTCCACATATAGGTAGAATCATACATTATTTGTCTTCCTCTGACTTCTTTCACTTTGCATAATACCCTCTAGGTCCATCCATGTTGTGGCACATGGCAAGATTATGTTTTTCTGTGGCTGAGTAATACTCCATTGCATATTTATACCACATCTTTATCCATTCATCTATCCGTGGATACTTAGGCTGTTTCCATATCTTGGCTATTGTAAATAATGCTGCAGTAAACGAAGGGGTGCTCCTGTTTTTGTTTTCTTTGGATAAATACCCAGAAGTGGAATTGCTGCATTGTATGCTATTTCTGTTTTTAATTTTTGGGGGGAACCTCCATACTGTTTTCATAGCACCCACACCATTTTGCATTCCCACCAACAGTGCACGAAAGTTCCCTTTTCTCCACATCTTCACCAACACTTGTTATTTCTTGTCTTTTTGATACTAGCCATTCTGATAGGTGTGAGGTGGTAGGGAGCATCTTTTCATGTGTCAGCCATCTGTATGTCTTCTTTGGAAAAATGCTATTCAAGTTCTCTGCCCATTTTTTAATTGGGTTGTTTTCTGGATAGTAGTTGTGAGTTCTTTGTGTATTTTGGTATTAACCCCTTGTTGGCTATGTCATTTGCAAATAACCTCTTCTCCCATTCAGTAGGTTGCCTTTTCGTTTTGTTGATAGTTTCCCTTACTGTGCAAAAGCTTTTTAGTTTGGTGTGGTCCCATTTATTTATCTTTACTTTTGTTCTTGCCTGAGCAGACAGATCCAAAAAAATATTGCTTACACGGATGTCCAAGAGATTACTGCATGTGTTTTTTTTTTTTTAGGAGTTTTATGGTTTCCGGTCTCTAACCCATTTTGAGTTTATTTTTGTGTATGATGTAAGAAGGTGATGCAGTTACATTCTTTTGCATGTAGCTGTCCAGTTTCCCCAGCACCATTTAAGAGACTTTTTCCCATTGTATAGTCTTGTTTCCTTTGTTGAAGATTAATTGACTGTACAAGCATGGTTTTATATTTCTGGATTCTATTCTGGTCTCTTGATCTATGTGTCTGTTTTTGTGACAGTACCATATTGTTTGGCTTACTATAGCTTTGTAGTATAGTTTGAGATCAGGGAGTGTGATACCTTCAGCTTTGTTCTTTCTCAAGGTTGCTTTGGTTATTCAGGGTCTATTTTGGTTCTATACAAATTCTGGTACTATTTGTTCTAGTTCTGTGAAAAATGCCATTGGTGTTTTGATAGAGACAGCACTGAATCTGTAGATTGTTTTGGGTAGTATGCATGTTTTATTTTTGGGTAGTATGGACATTTTAACAATATTCTAGTCTATGAGCATGATATATCTTTTTATATACTTGTGTTGTCTTCAGTTTCTTTTACCAGTGTCTTACAGTTTTCAGAGTACTGGTCTTTTACTGTGGTTAAATTTATTCCTAGGTGTTTTGTTTGGGTTTGTTTTTGGGTGTGAGTGTAAATGGGGTTGTTTTCTTAATTTCTCTTTCTGATAGTTATTAGTATATAGAAATGCAGCAGATTTATGTATATTAATTTTATATCCTGAACCTTTACTGAATACATTTATTCTAATAGTTTTTTGGTGAAGTCTTTAGAGTTTTCTATATATAGTATGTCATCTGCAAATAAGGACAGTTTTACTTTTTTTCCAATTTGGATGCCTTTTATTTCTTGTCTGATTGCTGTGGCTACGACTTCCAATTACTGTGTTGAATAAAAGTGGCAAGAGTGGACATCCTCATCTTGTTCCTGATCTTAGAGGAAAAGCTTTCAGCTCTTCACAGTTGAATGTAATGTTAACCGTGGTATTTCATTTTTAAGTTTCTGTAATGGAGGGCTGTATCTACAGTCGATGGGGACATTTAGTGTAGTCTCTCCACCCCCGCCCGCTAAGCTACTGGTGTTGCATCTTACAATAGATGGTATCAAGTAGAGGAAATAGTAGTATGTAAAGCAGTTAATGCCATGTCAGGTACAATATGTATTCAGTAAGTAGCTGCTATCATTTTATTTTTAATTGAATAGAATTATGGTTCCTGTGTTAAGGCCATACCCTAGTAGGGAAACGAGGTCAGTCTACACACAGAACATCAGATTTGTGAGGTAGCCACCAGTGGGCAGGAGGGAAGAGCACCTCCTAGGAGCCTAGCTGTTGAATATGAGAGAGGGCAGTGGGATTTGTGGTTTTAAGTGCTGAAGTCACTGTCTACACCATGGAAGCGGGAGCTGGACGAGGAAGGACCTGCAAAGTAGAACTTCCTGATTCGTGCGGCTAGCACACGTTTTCCTTGTTGTTGCTTTTTTGTCACTTCTTATTCTTTGTGGCAGTCTTACCTGAAGATCTTCAGCCTTAACGAGGCTGTGCTTTAGAGAGGCTGTTTACTTTTCCTCTTGGGCTGCAGGGTTTGTTCCAAGACGCCTGGCTTCTTTGAGGCAGGAGTGGCACAACTCAGCTGGAGAGCCTGTGGCCAAAGTAGATTTTAAGGAAGGGATTAGGCCATAATGGTTTGTTGAACTTCCCCTCCCTTTTTGGAAGGTCTCCTTCCAGTGGCAGACTTGAAGGTGCCAGACTGTATTTTATTAAACAAGGGAGCCTGTCCTTACAGATCTTTCTCTGCAGACACATTTGAAATACCTATACTCTAGTTTAAGAGTCTCTAATTTGGGTCGGAAGAAGAGTAGAGATCTGAATCTCAGGTAGATGGAACATAAAATGGGCTCATTTTATACAGACTATCTTGGAACTTCCCCTCTGTTAAATATAGTTTTAAAAATATGTCTTGGTACTCACAGAGGTATAGGGTAAATAGGTAAAAGGTAAAGGGGCATTAACTCTAACTTACTCTTTTTTTCTTTTTTTTTTTTTTTTTAAAGATTTTATTTGACAGAGAGCAACACTGAGAGAGGGAACATAAGCAGGGGGAGTGGGAGAGGGAGAAGTAGGCTTCCCGCCGAGCAGGGAGCCCGATGTGGGGCTTGATCCCTGGACCCTGGGATCATGACCTGAGACGAAGGCAGATGCTTAACGACTGAGCCACCCAGGCTCCCCAACTCTAACTTACTCTTAAAGAGTTCAGTGTAGATGGGTGGGGGAGAAAAATAAAAAACAAATGTGGTAGAATGCCGACATTTGGGGAATCTGGGTGAAGGGTTTGTGGGAATTTTTTTCTATTTTCGTAATTTTTCTGTAAGTATAAAATTATTTCTAAAGAAAAAGTTGAAAATATTTTGAGTATCTTTCCATGGAAGCCCATACATTTACATTATTATTTTAATTTTCTGTAGCATACTGCTGTGTGGATGTACTGTGAAGGTGTTTAGCCAGACTCCTATTTTTGGGCATTTGATTATTTCCAGTAATTTACCATTATAAACAGTGCTGTTTGGAGGTCTTTAAATATGATAATATCCTCATGTATTTGGAATGGAATCCCTGCACTCTGTTGAAATATTCCCACTCTCATAGTGGACCTAATAAGAAAATTCACAGTAAATTAAACAAATTAATGCTTGAACCTAAGACCTTATTTACAATTTTAAATGGGTTAAATGTTGACTAGTTAGCAATATTTATCTTACCCAGATATTAATACTGAGCTATAGAAAAATTTCTTCAGTTCTGCTTCATCTCATGTAACAAAGCTTTAGAAAAAAAGAATCTTTTAGTGACATGAAGCATCTTGGCTAAGTGTTGACTCCTTGAATAATTACGAAGATTGGAAAGTCTTTTAGCGTCCTAAAGTCGTAGCTTTCTCATCTCATTCTGTTGGAAGCGGTGGGCAAATCTTTTTCTCTCTCATTCCAACGTGCTTCACTATTTCATTGATTCCCAAACATGTTAATCAGATTCCCATTCTCATTCCAGGAACAGATGGGGGATGAGGGGACTGTTTGACCGGAGTCGGTAGTAATATGCTATATGCTCTGTTGTATTGATTCACCTTCAGCTTATAATTGTTATTTTTCCTGATGATGCATGTGAAAAATTGAAACCATAGAATATTCTTACATTTTATCCTCAGGTCAAAACAGCATTCAGTTCTGTTTCTGACATTTGTACTAAAATGTTTGGTTATTAGGGTTTGGTCCAGTTTTTAGGCATCTCTTAGTGGTTTTGAAAAACAAAAAGCAGGTAAGGAAATGTAGTTAGTGACATGCAGAATGCCTAAAGGCAGATCTGATAGGATGCAGGTAAAAGTGATAACCCTTGATTCTTTGGTTCTACCTTCTAACTTCCTCAAAAATAGGAAACTGCAGAAATTTCAACAAAATTGTTTCCGTGAAATTTACATGTTTTAAAACCAGACCCAGGCAGGTTAAATTACATTTGAACATTGACCTGTCCATTTGATTTGATTCCACGACAGTGTGAATGTTGTGTGCTCTTTTCTTTCCTTTTCCTTCATCCTTAAACTGAAATGGTGGGTTAATGAATCCTAGATCAGGAATTGGCAACCAGTGCTGTATTAAATTACACTCAGATTAGAAATGAGAGCCAGGAAAAGAACCCTTTCATGTCCTCTCCAGCTGTGAGGCAGGTATTGGACCTGCGGGACTGGGAAGACCAGAGCGTTAGGCACACAGCAGTGGCAGTAACAGGACGGATGCGTGTTGTACAGAACTTGCCCAGGGCACTTGGCTCTGAATTGACACAAAGCAAAAAGTTGCTTTTCCGGTGAAAATCATGAGGTCATGGGATTTGTTTCATGTCTCCAGTTAAGGAAAAGTGGTGTTTTTTTTTTTTTTTTTAACTTCTCCATTTTCTTTGCACTTAAAAATATGAAGACTGTAAAATGGCATTTCCTAGACACTGTGGTAGTTATACTAGCGGTAACAGCCGTCGTTTGTTTAGCTGGGAATCGGGAAGAGGTATAAACAGTAGATCTTTCATCCAAGACACGAGGAAATCTCCCGTGTATGTTCGTGTGTACATGTGCATGTATATACATGTGCTTACATACTGTGAAAATGCTCACTTGACGGAGGGGTAGAGACATTAGAGTGAATGTCATGACTTTAAAGACAGTCTTTGGCCGGCTAGATTATTACCCCCAAAATCTAATCTGTCCTTGATTCGATGTTAGCCTCTTTACTGTGGGCTCACTGAGGTGTCCAGATGATTTCCATCTCTGTGTTCATTTTCCTTGGCTGGCTGGATAGATGTTGCTATGAAGCCGCAAGCTGTGACCCCGGTTTTCTCTCTTTCTGCCTCCACTTTCGTTATGTCTGTTAATCCCCTAGATTCACTCATTTACTGATTTTCTTTAAGATACACATTTTCCTTTGGAAACTTTGACCCGAGGATCCAAATTGTCCTCCTGTTGTCTCCAGCAGAACCCTTTCCCCACCCATTAAGTCAGGTTGGTCTCTTGCCTTGTTTTCTCCAGAATGTGAAGCTCCTACTACTTAACCAGTAAGAGGTGGCCCCGAGGTGATTGCCCTTGCAAGAGGGTTGCTGTGTGAATCCCAGCATCCCCTAATAACCATCACTCGAGTTGTTTGCTTGTGCTAAGCTTTTCCTTCTTGTTTTTCGCTTTCAGCAGACCTACTCCAATGAAGTTCATTGTGTTGAAGAGATTCTGAAGGTGAGTTCATTTACTGTTTCTCCGTTTGAAGAAATATTGAAGGAGGTAGATGGATATCTATTTACTTTGACTTTAAAGAACGGTTGCCATTCCAAACCCCTTCAAACCGTTCCCCTCCTCACACCTTCCAATGCAAAATAAACCAGAACAGTAACAGAGGGACTCTTAAGAGCCTGACTGAGCTCTCTGACAGATTCTATTAATTAAAATGAAGTCTAGGGCGCCTGGGTGGCTCAGATGGTTAAGCGTCTGCCTTCAGCTCAGGTCATGATCTCAGGGTCCTGGGATCGAGTCCCGCATCGGGCTTCCTGCTCCTTGGGAGCCTGCTTCTCCCTCTGCCTCTCTCTCTCTGTCTCTGTCTCTCATGAATAAATAAATAAAATCTTAAAAAATAAATAAATAAATAAATAAATAAATAAAATGAAGTCTACAAGCTGCAAGGCATTTGGACCAGAGTTTTAAGACCTCTCTCAGGTTTTTCTGATTGTTGTTCATAAAGACCCACGAGGGTTGTTCACTTCTCAGAAAGGAAAGTCCTTTGTATTTAAGGGGTTAAACAGTGCTTGATTTATACTCTTAGTGTTTCGTAGGTGACACCTGATATGTATGGCCTCATCTTCAGTGAGGTCATGAATTTTTAAAGGAATAAAAAAACAAAGCAGTAGAAAGTAAGTGGACATCTATAAACCTACCTTGGAGGGTTATTTTTCACTCTAGTTTCTTGAGATGGTGCCATGAACATTTGTGCTGCTTCTACAGATCCATCATTGAACCCATTATCTGTGGGTTCAAGGTTTTTTTGCGCAAGGACAACAAATCCCTCCTAGAATTCAGCTCCAGGAAAAAAGAATAAATTCTCCTCATGAGCCAGCATGCTTTCTTTTTATCAGAGAAGAATTATATAAGCTGTTTAATTTCCCATTTTGGCTTTAATTTCCAGGAAATCTAGAGCTAAATTTAATGCCCGAGTACTGTAATTGTGATAACTAAGGGTTTTATTTGTTTCTCATTCCTTTTCTTTGACTTTTAACTTTCCTCCGTGTGGGATTTAATGATATTCTTGCTTTATGTTTTACTATAAGTTTTCTGATTTTTTTTTTTGAAGTAGAGATATATATGACACATGTACCTATTCATTTGTATCTTCACTGTTCACTTCTCAAAATATATGCTTACCCAATTTTTTCCTTTAATTTTTCATTGTAAAGTAAGGTGGTACTGAAACCAGTAGTTTTTTTTTTTTTTTTTTTAAGATTTATTTTAGAGGGAGAGACAGAGCAAGTGATCAGGAGGGGGTATGGGTGGGCAGAGGGAGAGGGAGAGAGTGTTGACTCCGCACAGAGCCCAGCGCAGGGCTTGATCTCACGACCCTGAGATCATTACCCGAGCTGAAACTAAGAGCCTCGGACGCTCAACCGATCGTCACCCAGGTGCCCTTGAAACCAGTAATTATATCGGTTACCTTCTCACTTGCAAAATTTTTGGCAAAGGTAGTGTCTAGCCAGATGTTTGGAAAGTAGTCCCATCATTTTTGTTTTCTTTGTCCCCTGCTTTTGTGGTTAGGACCTTCTGAGAAAGAAATATCTGTAAGGAAACATGCTTTGTACTGCTAGAATTGAGCAATTTTTATGAACCAGCTTAATAATAAACAGGTTATCTTGATCAAGCTTTTGTTTCATCCTCTCCTTCTGGTATTTCTGAAATCCTTTGGTGTGATGAGTCATAAAAACAACAAATGACTTAGTTTTAAAATATGGGCTTAGCATTTTCTCTGAAAGTGTATGTGATTTGTTTTATAGTTATTTCAAAAGTAAATGCAGCGATATAGATTAGTTTGTCTTCTGTATATGTCAAATGCTACTCTTAGGTTTTGATGTGGGTTAATATATTACTTGTGGAATCCCTTAATGAGGACGATGGTATTAGAGCACCAGACAAGCAATTTTAATTTAATAAACTCCCTCCCCTCTAAGCCAACATCACTTTCACAGGTTCTTCCTTACCTGGAAATACATGAAAGTGAATGGTTAATGCAAGCAACCGGATGAGTATTTTCATTTGGAAATCGTATAGAAAGCAAACAGAAGGATGTCCTGGACTGGGGAGGGGCACAGGCTTTTGCATAGCGGAGACTTAGAGTCTGTGCCCCCTTTTCTCCTGTGTTTGGAGCTTCAGCTACATCATGTGCCCTGGGCCTCGGTTTCCTCGTTGGTAAAATGAAGGCCCTGGGCTAATAGATGAACTCTAGGGTATGATCTAGCTCCCACTCTCTGGTGCTGATCCAGATACTTTCCTCTGCCTCATGGTTCCTGTTTTTCTCTTGTACCAGCAATTTATGAAGATTGCCAGGAATCCTAACACAAATCTTTCTGATGGGCAATAGAAGCAGTAAATAGTTCCCTAATAGAAAAAATCAATCATAGAAGATACTGTTTGGTTCTGTGGTGGAAATATTAAGAGTGGAAGTGTTTTTAATGAAGGGGAGGTGGTGGCCTATAATTCCTGTAGGCTGATGGGGTAAGGAGATAGCAGATAGATACTACTAGAAACTAGGAATTGGTCGTGCATGAGATCCAGACAGGGCACTGTGCCCTCATGTCCTCACTGGGTGTATGGAAACAGCTCACATTCTGTCCTTACAGTGGGATGGCCTGGACAGCCTCCTGGGGAAGTCAGTGCAATTCTCGTGGACATGACCTCAGTGTAGCCTCCCAGTAGGGATGCTGTGACAGTGAGTGGCAGCACTAGTATTTGCTCATTCATTTATGCAACAAATACCCACTAAGCCTCAAATACTTTCCTAGGCACTGGGGATTCCGTATGAGTAAGACTGAGTTCTTGCTTTAAAGGGGACTACAGGGGACGCCTGGGTGGCTCAGTCGGTTAAGCGGCTGCCTTCGGCCCGGGTCATGATCCCAGGGTCCTAGGATCAAGTCCCACATCGGGCTCCTTGCTCAGTGGGGAGCCTGCTTCTCCCTCTCTCTCCCTCTGCTTGTGCTCTGTCAAATAAATAAAATCTTTAAAAAAATAAAAATAAAAAAAATAAAGGGGACTACAGGAGGAAGAGAATTATACAATAAAAATGTCAGGTACTGCTAAGTACTATGAGTCCGACAGCAGGCAAATGAAGAGGACTAGACAGAGGAAAGAATGCAAAAAACCTTGAGGTGGGAACAGGTTGCTGTATTAGAAGAGCACCAAGAGCTAGGCAGTGTGTCTAGAGCAGAATGAGCAAGGTGGAGAGCAAGGAGCAACATCAGCCCTGGTGCCTAGAAGCCAACAAGCCAAGACTGGGCAGGTGTGATAAGTCATTGTTTAGGTAGGCAGTGAATTCATGGCCTTGAGTGCAATTCTGGGCAGCCTCTTTGCCTTATGGCCCCAGTTCTCCTAAGGCCTAACTCCCTCCAGTAAGCTAGGCATTTAGGGAAGTGTATAAATTCTTTCAGACTGTTGGCAAACAACCTAGGGCTTGAAAGAGTTTATGCACTTTCCAACTGCCTAATTTAATAGCTGGGGCAGCCTTAGGCATTGTGAGTACAAGGGACATTTTCTGGGAATAACTGGTGACTAAAAGTCATAGATACCATTGGGATTCTAAAGAAATTCTTGGAAAACAAAAGAGGGGGATACTTTTAAACACCTCAATTAATTGCATTTTTACATTGTAGCGGTATAATGGTCACATTCCTTAAAGGACAGTAAAAGAAATAAAACAGCAAGGAGCTCTCTTTGGTGCAGTATTGAAATTCTTGAAAAACCGGACTTAATTAAAAGTTGTGATGCTTTTAACTTAAGTACTTTCTATGACCATATATCTAAACACTACATAAATTACCCTCATTTCAAATCCTCAGAAAAATAAGTGGTCTTAGTTCACCTCTCACTGAGAACAGCCGTTCAGAGGGCTCAGGCACCTCAGGCTGCCCAGGGCTGGTAAGGATCAGAGTTCAGATTCCAGTCTGGGACTTTGGCTCCAGAGTGGTTACTCTTTCCATCATATTTGAGGACAGATTCTTCCTTTGTGCTGCACAAAGCAGAGGGTTAGTCAGTGAACAGGGGCATGTCTTCACCTTTAGCAAACATTACTCAAGAAAGCCAGAATCAGGGACTTTGCTCATCACTGTGCCCGGTTATTTCTGTCTGTCCTGGGGTGATAGCAACCCAGAGAGTGGCTATGAGGAAAGGCAAGGGGGAAGGTGCAGAGGTTGGGGATGGAAATACCTGCTAGAGATCCATCTCCAGTTGTTCAAGGATCGGATAGCGTTTCTGTGGTAATGGAGAGGTTGTCCGCACTTGAAAAGAGTACAGTGTTATAATTGTACAAGTGAAGTAATTCGGTGCAGTCTGAGGTCGCCCGCTTGCTGGTAGGGAGTTGCCAGTCCATCTTTAAGCCAGTTTCCCAGGCAAGTCTGACACACCTGGGAATGGACTTCTTGCTCTTAGACTGGAGAAGCAAAAGGGCCCACGCTATGTGTTCTCAGCCATCAGCCTGATCCAGTCATTCTGGGCCTGTTTTCTCATCTGTAAGAATGAAGGCGTTGAGGGGCGCCTGGGTGGCTCAGATGGTTGAGCGTCTGCCTTTGGCTCAGGTCATGGTCTCAGGGTTCTGGGATTGAGCCCCACATCAGACTCCTTGCTCAGCGGGGAGTCTGCTTCTCCCTCTGCCTGCCGCTCCCCCTGCTTGTGTTCCCTCTCTCTCTTTCTCTTGCTCTCTGACAAATAAAATCTGAAAAAAAAAAAAAAAAATGGAGGGGTTGATATGAATGATCTCCAATGCCATTTTAGCTCTTTACCAAAGTGTGTGTGCGTGCGCGCACACACATGCATGTATTTGTGATTAGACACGTTTAATCTGACCTGTTTTCCGCCAGTTTTTTAGCAAAGCAGACTATAAGTCATGAATGTGCTTAGAAAAAAAAAAGAATTCATGGTCAAGATAAATATGTTAATTTGTGAGATAGAGAAATCTTGCCTCCATGAAAATAGTGAATAGAAGTGAAACTTGTATTACTGGAAAGGGAAGGTAATTTTTTAAGGCCCTCCCCGCCCCCCCAAAAAAGTTCGTATGTACTAATAGTGTGTATCAGGGGAGGGTCAAATCCATTAAAACTCTCCCAAGTGGAACAAGTGACCTGAATTACTTGTTTGCTTAAGTCAAACAGGAAAGTTCTTCTTCCTTTGAACTTAAATAATTCCAGGAAATGCAATAAAGAAGCTGAGGGAGAAAGTAAGCATTGAGTTGCAACTCCGTGTTCACAGTTACATAAGCTCTGTTAATATGCTTTATGATCTCCAGTGTGAAGACCGCTCATGTTCTGCATTCTTGTTTTTCCTCTCTGAACTGAATGCTGTTTTGTGAGTGGGAGATCTTCAGCGTTTGAACACAGCCCGTTAAGTAGGCGTCTTTTAAAAAGTAAAATAAATAACTTCTAAGGTTTCACTTTTTATTTACCACCAATCCACTTTACGTTTAGTTTGAAAAGTTAACTTACGTAGCAATAAATGTTCTATTTATAATTTACTTTTTCTTCCCTTTCCATGTCTCTTTCCAGGAAATGACCCATTCATGGCCGCCTCCTTTGACAGCAATACACACGCCTAGTACAGCCGAGCCCTCCAAGTTTCCTTTTCCCACAAAGGTAATTCTTTACAACAGGCCGTGTATCCACACCCGTGCAAAGTCTGAAGTATTGCTATGAGATAGATTAACTTAGCACTAGCTGTTGAAATCTTTGCAGATTCGGTTAAAACTGCCACTAAGCTTCTGAAGTGCTTCATAATGTTTTCAACACTTCACTCTCCAAATTATGTGGGTAAGAACATCTTACCTTTGTATGGGGTTTTGTAGCTTATGAAAGCATTCAGGACTTTTCAGTAAATTCTCTCATTTGAGACTTCTTACTTAGACATGGGAAAACAGAAGTACAGGGAGAGTGAGTGACGTAGGTGTCTGAATCCTCGTTCGGAATTTAGATATATGCATAACACATAAATCTTAGACTTTCTCATACCTACTAATTTTCTTAAAGTTTGCTGTGATCATCTACATTAGTGCTGGTTTTAATAACAAGTGAATCAGTTGCTGACTCGCATATTTCCATTGAAGTATTTGTGAACAGTGTATTTTAAACCCTGCCATTTTCCTTTGCTTATTTGTACTTTGGGATAACCTTCAGAGTATAGAAATAGCACCTTCAGATCTGTGTTCTGTCCAGCTTGGTATGCATGCACACTGTTAATATATTATAGCTATTCCTTTGCATGGTATTGTTTTCAAAAGAGGTTATATCTACCCAGACCAGAATCTGCCATGTTAGATACTTTACATATTTTCTCATGATAGTTTTTTTTAATGTTGTTTGTTATTCCTGGTACAAACATTATACTTTGTAAAAATAAATGAATCTTTGCTCAGTACCAAAGGAAAAATAAATTCTAGGAAAGAATAGAAGAAATAAATAATAAATAGAAGAACTAAAACCCATTTTACATATGTAAAAAATAGATTTATCAGCGTTCATCAGACATAGCAGTGATGCAACCTTAGATTTATAAACCTTAATAATAACTAGAGATTTTTTTTTTTCTTTCTAGGATTCTCAGCACATCAGTTCTGCAACCCAAAACCAAAGTAGGTGGAACTGATTATTGCATTGGAGAACAAAGCATGGTTTTTGTTGTTTTACTATAAAAAAAAAAAAAACAATGCAAAATAGCCCAGCACAGATGAGGGCTTCCTATTTTGTTTTTTTGTTTTTGTTTTGTTTTGTTTTTTAAAGATTTTATTTATTTATTTGTCAGAGAGACAGAACACAAGCAGGGGGAGAAGCAGGCTCCCCGCCGAGCAAGGAGCCCGATGTGGGACTCGATCCCAGGACCCTGGGATCATGACCTGAGCCGAAGGCAGCCGCTTAACCAACTAAGCCACCCAGGGGTCCCGAGGGCTTCCTATTTTGAAAGAATAGGAAGGGAGCACAAACATAAAACTGTGCTTTAGGTGGAATTTCAGATCGTTGCAAAGAGTTAATGAAGATGTCATAGTAAAGTACTTGACAAATATAATGTGTCATAATTATAACAAATATAATTACCTGACGTATGCACACATCTTGAATGTGACTCTCAAAGCATTGTAACCCAGGAATAGTATATAGAATAGATTGGGATATTTTTTGTGGTTCTTGTGTTTTTTTCTAAGAAAAGTAAGAAATTTGTATAAGGAATAGAGTACATAGCTTCTTTAGTTTTTCTTTATGTATTCACCCTGCAATTCTTGTTTGGTCTCTCTTTATGGATTGTAAATAGTTGATAATTCAGAGGGAAACAGAAGTAAGCTAACTGGATCCAGCCATTCTCTTCATCAATAACCCCTTGATTCAATAAAGTTTTTGTGTCTCAACTACATGCAAGGCATTTCAAACCTTATGAAAATGACTAGGGTATTTGCAGTCATTTAGTTTATTAATATATGGTGCATGTCCAAGTTATGAAGTGTTAGTCTTCAAAAAAATAGGGCAACCAAAGTAGGATATGTATGTATGTTGGGGGAAGGTTGCACATAGATACTCCATGGAGGTGACTCTTCCTCAAATCTCCCCACCTCATTCTTTTCCCTCACTTATATATTTTTTTCCCTTTATTTTTCTACAGTTTAAATTGCACGGATGTGAGGAGAGTAGAAAAAAGATGAGGAAAGCAAGAAACAGAATATCCTTTCCTCTAGAGCAGGGGTGGACCCACCATAGCCTGAGAGTCCATCTGTTCTGCAGCTGGTTTTTGTAAAGAAGGTTTTATTAGGACACAGCCATGCCCGTTCATTTATTATTATGCCACGAGGTACAGCTTGCAACGCCAGAAATATTGACTCTCTGACCTTTATAGAAAAAGTTTGCCATTCTCTGCTCTAGATACTAAATAAGATCTTGCAAAGGACTCATGACTGAATTTCCCCCATATGCAGAGAATTAAACCTGATCATCCTGCCACAGTATTTGTATAAGTGGCAAGGTAAAATTAACCAAAATTAATGGCTTCTTGGGGCGATTGGGAAATCTTTTTTTCTCAGCATCTTGGCGGTCTCTCCAGAGACAAATAAGCAGTGGAGTGGGACAAGGCTCGGCAGGACGGCCAGCTCAGCTGTGGACAGGCTTGCTCTGTGCCCCTTTACCGCTTGCTCTCCCCTCTCCCCATTTGCTAGGGCTGCCCGCCAGGCAGATCATATGCCTTCCCCTGGGTTCCTCACAGCTTTGATGATTGCTAACTCCTGGTTTAGAAAGACCCTTTTAATCCTTTAAATTGTTTGATTTCCCCTTTTAGCAAAATCTAGCTGAAGATGAGCTGGTAAGCACTTTCTTGGCGGAGAATGGGTGGCCCTCTCAGCCGATGGAGTAGTGTGGGCCAATTTCTCCTTGCTCTTGCTCTGAGGCGTTTTCAGACCCTGGCAGGTCTCCAGTAGGTCTTGGCTCACTAGATGCTTACCCTGGGGTTTTTCATGCTGCCGCCATTCTGTCTGTCCGTGTTCCGGGGAACCTTGTTTACTTTTGTGAGAGTGGGACCTAGTTGAACCCTAGAGAGGTCTAGTTTTATGTTGGGTGAAGAGGGAGTTATCTTAAGGTTTTGTTTGGAGCCTGCAGAGAATGAAGTATGCCTAAGGGTAATCAGAGCCTTGGGGTGCTTCAGACCCAGTGAAGACCAGTATATGAGAGTCCCTGTGAGTGCCTCGAAGAGTGGCCTTAGCCCCTCCGATTTGTAGTTCTGCCTGTAGCTTTCTAGCCAGAAGGGGAAGCAGTTATAACCGTCATGTAAGAGCTGCTGCCGCCATGAGGGTAAAGTGATTAATTGCAAGGTCTCCACATGACATTGTTGGGAAATCTCATTCAAGCCTGCCTAAAAGGCACCCGTATTCCCATTCCACTCCCCATTCTGTTTCAGGTCCCTATTACCTCACGCCTAAAGCAGCTTCCCAGATGGGTTATTGCCTCCACCGTTAATATTGCCCGTTCCTTTCTAGGTTCTGCCAGGTGGCACCACTAAATTAATCTTTCTGAGGAATCTCTCTAGCATGTACCTGGTAGAGACCTTTGGTGGTGTCTCATTGCCAAACAAACTTCTAACTTACCATCCTGGCATTCAGCGCCCTCCCAAATCTGACTTTCACCTGTCTTTCCATCGTGTCCACACATTTTGTACGCTGTCCTTACCCTTTCCAAGTCTGTGCCGTTTTAAATCTTCCCTCTCCTGCCCGAAGGCCTTCCTCCTCCTCCTCCTCTCCCTTTGACCGGCAGTCATTCTGTCAAAACTTCACCCATCTTTTGTGACACAATTCATTTTGCTCCTTGTCTAGCTTGCCTTCTTTAGTCACTACCAAGAGAGAGACCATTCTTTAGTTTCCTGGGACCGTTCATTTAGGTGACCAATTTGCGTGCCCCTCTCACACTGCCCGCCATTGGAGATATTTGTGTGCCCGGCACGCGTCCCTCAGTTACTTGTCAGCTCATCGAGGATAGGGTCGAGTGCCTTGAATATCTTGTATCTGGGAGGCAGTGTGACTACGTGGATGGGGGCAGGTGTTGAATAATGGACGGGTGAGAGGGAGCGCACACTCGACGGAGGTCAGAGGCTGGGAAAAGGGAGTGCTGGTAAATCACTGGTAGATGGGGAAGGGCAGACCAGGTGGGAGTGAGAGCAGCTCTCTCCTAGGGCTTCCATGCGGGTCCCCCACCGCGAGCTGACATCAAGGAAAGTCAGGTCCCCAGCAGGTAGGAAAGTTACCAGTCATGGGGTAGGGTGTGTTGCAAGCAGGGCTTTTCTGTGACTTTTTGCTCTGTTCAGGGTTTTTCGATTCTGAGCAAGTCCTCGATCTAGAGGTAACGTAAGTGCTATTGTATGATGGTGAGAATGTATCACCATTGTGCGGTGCATATAGCAAGCACTATGATTGACCGAGTTGAAGTAGACTAAGTGTTCAGGTGGAAAAAGCAAGGACGGGGGTGAGGGGGACAGCACAGAAAGGGGGGGATTTATAAGGAATAAACTCAGGAATGTATCTCATTGTGCTGCTCTGATCATTTTCCTTTCCCCACAGAACAATATGATACATCTTCAAAAACCCACACTAATTCTCAGCAGGGAACATCGTAAGTAATATGCTTTTGTTTATTAAAAGTTTATAACGTAACATGGTGATTTCCCATGTAAATCCATTGCTTAGATTTTTTTTTCCCTACCGCTTTCAAGTAATGACTTTCATAACCTACCACTGCATTGTAAAAGGAAGTAATGCCCTACATTTATACTTGGATTAAGTTCTTCTGTTGAAGGTTCAGGCACCACAAGAGAGTTTGCTAAGGCGTCTTCTCAAAAGAAAGGCATGTGAGCCATTCTTTACATATTAACTGTGGAAAATAGAAGGTCTTAGCGTTGTAAATTTCAGTCCTAAATAGCTTTTGCTTTGGAAAACAAATTTTAGGGGATGTGTACAATTTAAGATTTTTTGGCCACTTTTTTGGCCTAGTTTTAACTAATAAAGAATGAGTCCTGTTGCCCAGCTGTTCTTTATTAAGGCCAAGTAAGTCCAGATACATTTGGGGTTTTTAGAACGGTTTAAAGTACATAATAAAGATTTTCAAATCAGCAATTGGACCCACTTGGTCATTTCTTGATGGTATTGAAGTAATACTTGTTTTCCTCCAACTGCAAAGGGTTTTTGGGAACGAGGTGATGCTCCTTCAGTATCTAATCAGTCACTGACGGGGGAGGGGGAGGCGCTAGCCTCCCCGAATTTTGGGTTTAAGCTCCAGCTTTGCTCTGGGTACAGTGTTTGTTCCATGCATCTTGGAAGGGGTCATTGCTGTGGGTTGAGTATTTTGAGAAGCTGTGTAGTCGAGGCAAAGAGGTTATTTTATCTTTTCACCGTGACTGAATGTGGGACTAAGTTAAATCACAGCTCCCAAGTGCCAGCTCCTTTCTCCATCGCAAAACAAGAAAAAAAGAACAATATGGCAAGATATTTTTAAAGATTAATTTCTTACAGTTCAAAGGGTGGAGTTTTTTGTGCATGTAATAAAAGTTATTTCATTTGTGGTACTGGCAGATGGTGAGATTTTTGCTTGTTTTTATTGTCCTTTACCAGAAAAAAAAATTTTTTTTTAACCTTATGTGCCTTTTCTTTCCCTTCCCCACCCCCCTTTCTTTCTTCCTTCCTTTTTAAATTTTACTGGCTCCTGAATTTTGGAAGTCTGGAATCGATGGCTGGTAGAGAACAGAAACTGTAGTTCAAGGGACTGCAATTGTAACGATTCTGTGGAAGCTCTAACTTCCCCCAAGGTTTTACACCTTGTGCTCTTTGTAAGGATTGGTAGTAAAGCCCTTTAGACCGTAAAAGGCCCCTGTCTGTGTTTTTGGGGGCAGCGAGGAAGGGGGAATTGAAGAGGAAGGGAAGCCGCTGTGTCCTTGGGCCTGTGGGGAGAGGAGGAAACACTGGATGTCTCAGCGGAAACACTGGGTCTCACTCACTGGATGTGAGTGAGGCCCAAGAAGCAGCTTCACACCGAGCAGGCCAAAGTCACACCCTCTCACACCACCCACTTCCATCAGCTTTCAGGCTCGGGTAGTTGGTAGGGACTTAGACCATTTTCTGTGCTGGGTTTGCTCCTCAGAGAGATGGGCCGTCCTCCTGCTGAGTTGAAGCCCAGAAATCAGAGGTGCCTACAAGTATGTGACAGGCATATGACATAGGTAGTGCTCTCTTTACAAAACTGTTCATTTGCCATATATAAAATCGCCTAGAAAAGAGTATTTATGATGATCCTGGTAGACTGAAGGAGGGGAGGAAGACAGCGCCCCTTCGAAGGAGGCGAAGAGGAAAGGGAAGCGTGCCAGAGGAAGAGAGAATGAGGGGGGTACGGTGGTCGGATGGGCAGGGCTGGTGGGATCGATAAGAGCCAGAAAGGTACCTCTGGGAAAAGGAATCACGTCCGTGTCCCGATTAATTTGTGCACTGCAGTCATGGTTTCAGACTCCGTAGGTCACATCTGTTGGTGCTCACAGGTTAATTTGATCTAGCGTCAGCGTGTAGGCTCTATGACATGCACTGAAACTATTTGAGCGGCAGAGTGCCAGAGAGATGGTCTAACGCACTTTGAATGTCAGAGAAAAAAACGTTCATTTCGGGATCATGTGTACTGTGGTTTTAAAACTCAGTCTAGGTCTTAATGCTTTTTCTTTCAGTTGCTAGTACTTGGGAATCCTCACATACGATATTATTCTCTGGACTTGGTTCCAGGTGACTTGGAGATCTTTCCAAAAATTGCTTCCATTCTTCCATTCAGGGCATAATTAGTGAACACATGCTGTGTGCTTGGTGCTGCTTTAGGGACTTGGAAACGGTGGCCGCTGAGACAAAATTCTTGTCTTTTTGTCTTGTAACTTAATGTAGCTGTCATGTCATACAAACTCTAGGTTCTGTGTTGGCTACAGGCTCAGGGAGCAGTTCTTTTGGGTGGCGGTGATATTTTTGGGAGGGAGGTCAGGAAAGGTCTCTCAGAGGAGGTGACGTTTGATCTGGAGCCTGAATGATGGGAGAGCGAGGCAGAGAATTTCTGCCACGTCTAAAGGGGCTTGCTAGATTTTGCGGCAGGCTCTGAAGCCATCTGAAAACATCTGGGGGTAGTAATTCTTACTGGCAGTGACAACTTTGAAGTAGTTCCTTTGCCTATGCAAAGCATGGTTTTGAAGGAGCCTGTGGAGGTCCATTTAAGTCTCACATTTGATCATAACTGCTAATTTCCTGCAGTAAGTGACCATAGACTAATTTAAACATTGCCTGAAAGATTGAATAAGATATGTTTTAATGCACTAAGAATCTGTTAGCCCTGAAGGCAGTTTATGCCTTCCACCCACCTTGGGATGCTGGGCTATTAAATCAACAAGATGTGGTCTACTTCCACAAGAATGTGTATTCTGTCTCACCCTGCAGGGGCCTCCAAAGCCTGCCAGTAACTTACCTGTCTACCCCCCTTACGATCCCTTTCCCCCCATATTCTGGTATATTTTCCATTGTGGCCATGTTGGCCCCCTTGCTGTTTTCTTTCTTCTTTCTTTTCTTTTCTTTTCTTTTCTTTTCTTTTCTTTTCTTTTCTTTTCTTTTCTTTTCTTTTCTTTTCTTTTCTTTTCTTTTTTTTCTTTCTTTCTTTCTTTCTTTCTTTCTTTCTTTCTTTCTTTTCTTCTTTTCTTCTTTCTTTCCTTTCTTTCTTTGATTTTATTTGAGAGAGAGAACACAAGCTGGGGGAGGGGTGCAGAGGAAGAGGGAGAAGCAGGCTCCCCACTGAGGGAGCCTGATGTGAGGCTCAATCCCAAGACCCTGGGATCATGACCTGAGCTGAAGGCAGATGCTTAACCTACTGAGCCACCCAGGCGCCCCCTCTTTGCTGTTTTGGGTGCCCAGATCACTCTACCCCCTGTTCCTGCAGTGTATGCAATCTCCTTACCAGCGCAGACTTCCCTAACTACCCCATGTAGAAAAGCAACCCACGCCCATCTTTACTCTTTTATTCCCCTCCGTAGGCTTTTTACCCATTGAAAAAAATATATATTTTAGTTGTTTATTTCCCTCTTCATAAGGGAAAAGTATATATTTTAGTTGTTTATCTCCTAGACTGTCAGTGCTACAAAGCAGGGATTTTGTCTGCTTAGAGTTGTATCCACTGAATCTAGAGCAGGGCCTGGCATGTAGTAAGTACTAAGAGTAAATGTGGAAAGAAAACTTACATAGAAACTTGATTAAATATGTGTATAAACAATACTTAATACATGGGATTTAAGGCAATAACTTTTCTAGGTTTTTCCTGGTTGTCCAGTATGTCATTCTTGCACTAATATCTTAGTTGTCATACTTATTTTTTTAAGTAATCTCTCCGCCTGGCATGGGGCCTGAACTCACAACCCCAAGATCAAGAGTCACATGCTCTACCAACTGAGCCAGCCAGGCATCCCTGTTATACTTACTGATTTAATCTTATTTATTAACTTCAGATTTCCCCTCGTTTATAGTCTTGTAATTTTTCTCATGTCCTTCCATGACCTCAGATAATCTTCACTTCATCCATGGATTTTAAATAGTCTTTTATACCTCTGGCAGTTTTTAACCTTGATTACTCTGTGTACTGTCACTTTCCGCTCTGTCTTGTTTGTCCGTAATCTCCCATAGACCGTCCCTCCCTGAATTTGAATAATGCCAGCCACTGTCACCATTTGGAGAGTCCCCCCTATATGCAGTGTCACAACTGCTTGAGATTTGTTGTTTTCAGTTTTTCATTTATTATATGTGGAGCCTTCTTCATAATTTGTCGCCTTCCCTCATCTCCTGCAAAGCATTTGCAGTCCGTATTTCCGCCCTTGATCAAAAAAAGGAATCACAGCCTGATTGAATTTTAGATTTGGGGACTTACATATGTCTGCTTTGGAGCCCAGCCTCTTTCTCTTTCTCTGCCCTCCGTTACCCATTCTATCCCCAAATCAGTTTTCAGTTTGTGAGATTGTTCAAGTTCACCAATTCTCACATGTTCATTAGCGGTTTCTGAAAAGTATTACGTGCCATCTTACGCACACCTAATACCAGGGTTGTGACTTACTAATTACCGTGAGCTTGCCTTCACTTGCTCTTTCCCAAATAAAATGTACGGCCCAATTGTAGGAAATGTTGAGCCAAAAAATCAGCTTATTTAAGTAGTTTTGGGATTTGAATTGAGATGTTACAGACTATTGGCAGTGAAGTTGTTGGCAAGCCCAGGACTGGGGAATGGAAAAGGAATAAAGGCTTGTCTTGTGTGTCTTCACACAGTAACATTCGGGCTCTGAGTCACTGAAGCCTGCCTGCTGGAACATGTACATGGCTCTCTAAGCGTTGCAGAGCAGTTGGCCTGAAGAATGCATTTGTACAAAGGGGCTTGAGGATAGTTGGTAACCTCTAAATAAAAACTCTACCTCACCGGTAATGTAAAATGTGGTTAAACCTACGTGTTAGTTCAAAGAGTGGCTCTACCTGAGTATTTGGCTTCTTTTGACCAGGGCCAAGGTAGGCCATATGGTGGCATATGCTTTGAAATAGCTGCTTTGTCTTGGCGTTTGGAAGTGAAATTAGTCATTTAACCAATTTTAAAAGTATATGAGGTTTATAGTTCATTTATTTTCGTAAGGGAAAAAGAGCGTATCCATTTTATTCCAGCAGGGTGATTACTGTTTTCTTTAATCGAAGTCTTTCTCTCCAGGGATTCTGGAGAATCCCTCCTATCATGTAGGTTTTCTAGCCATTGCGCCCTCTATTGGCCGGAACAAGGCAATCGTATGAGACAGAATGGCTTTTGCATTCCAGATCCAGCATGTACCAGCTTCATGATGTGGGCAGGGTCGGTGGCTGTTCTGAGCCCGTTTCCTCACCCTCAGAATGTGAGGGCATGATCAGAGGCGGCCATACGGTTGTGAGTAAAGGCAGTGTTTGCAGAGTTCTGAGCACACAGGGGGCGCAGCTACGCGGTACCGTTACCTATGCAGCAAACAGGGTGCTGCTACTCATTCAGCCAGCCTTTTAGGGTTACCTGCCAAGTTCTGGATATAGAAGATACGAAGGTGAAAATGACTCGGTCCTGCCCCAGAAAAGCTTATAGTTGAGTATGTCCCTTGATGCTCTCTTGACCTAGATCTTACTGGTATGAGTGAGCCTGGGTCTAAGAGGTTTGATTCCCTTCTGGTGGGTGCTGAGGTGGTCACCCAGATGTGCTGTAATTCGTTTTTGCCATTTTTCACATTATGGACCAATTCTCCCACATGTACCATGTGAAGTGTGCTAGAGTAATGTGCTTGGGCTCAGACCTAACTGTTTGTGGGACAAGTCGGGGATTTTAGCAGCTGCTTCCTTTAAATTTTTTCCTTTATCTCTAAAGATAAAACCTTTACCGGTTATCAGGTTAGATTCCCCCCAACTATATGGATTTATTTATTTATTTATAAAGATTTTATTCATTCATTTGATACAGACAGAGAGCACAAGCAGGGGGTGCTGCAGGCAGAGGGAGAGGGAGAATATGGGGCTCGATCCCAAGACTCTGGGATCATGACCCAAGCCGAAGGCAGATGCGCAACCATCTGAGCCACTCTAGCGCCCCTCTTTTTTTTTTTTTTTTAATTACAATGATATTCATGATTAATTTTCTGTATTAGTAAAACTTAGATACGGTTTTTAAGTAACTTTTTTTCTTACTACAGATTCAGGACAGGTTTGTCATAAAGAATTTTAGAAGTATCTTTCTTAGCCCCACTAATAGTATGCTGGTTTATGTTGAGCTACCCATCTGGTGATATAATAAACTCTGGTTTCTGGAAGATTCCATGTTACTCTTAGGGGTGGCAGACACTGACAGTACACTTCGTTAATTTTTGCATCAGGGTGCCTGGCTGGCTCAGTTGATAGAGCATGCGACTCTTGATCTTGGGATCATGAGTTCAAGCCCCACATTGGGCCTGTTAGAACTTATTCTTTAAAAAAACAAAAACAAAACCAACAAACTAATTTTTTTATCAAATTTGAACCATGAATTTTGATTAAATGAAATACCATCTGTAAATAACCAGTATATCCTACATAGTGGTAGATTTTGTTTGACCCTATTGGTTTATCATTGCTTTTTGAGTGTTTCTTTGGCGATATCTGGAGCACTCTTCTTTCAGAGGTCACTATCCCTCATCTCTTTAGGTATCATACCTGCAGGCTTTTATTGTTATTGTCTATGTAAGGCTCTGAAGGGGAAATTCTTGGAATCTGGGACAGCATTTTTACAGTGCCTTTTATTCCTTAAGAGCAAGTAGAGCTAAAAGTCAGAACATAACGCTTTCTGACTTACTTCAGGAGAATATATTTGTGGAAGCAAGGCAGACAGCTTACAGATTATTTAGTGCCCTGCTTACATCAGGAAATGTGATGGGTTACCTGATCATTGATGTTTCAGGAAATTAAAGCAAATCAGTTTTATACAAAAGCCAGTGACTAAGAAACAAAGAGGTCCACTTACTGTGGTTTTGCTGTCGGTTTTTTGGTTTTTTTGTGGGTTTTTTTTCCTGGTTGTGTTATACCTTACATTTATTCAAAGATACATCTTTTATCTTTTCCTTGGGTATGCCCCAGCCGAGCCAGGACTTGGCAGTAACACTGTTGAGTGACTTTTTCTTGTATACCATTATGATATCTACTGCCAAGTCCTGCATCTGAAGGCTGTGTTTTCTAGCCTTGCTAAAATAAGAAGGTAGCTCTCATTAGGTAAATATCGAGCAGCATCTACATTTACAAGTAGCTAACAGTTTTCATATTTTTTAGAAACTTACCATAGGATAGTTTTAGTACCATTTGTTGGTGAAAATAGTTCCTTGGCAGAATTACAACATTGCATTAAGTGGTCATTATGAAAGAGCCAAATTTTATCATTTATTTTCATTAGAAAATACAATGATTTTACCAAGGTTTCCCAAAATAATCATGCTTGCTTATTTCAGCGGCAGGTTAGTGGGTTTGCAGTAAAAATCAATGGTCAGATTATTTGTTGAAGAGGTGTTTTTAGAAATACTAAAGTATTACTGTTTTTTAAAGATTTATTTATTTATTTGACAGAAGAGAGACACAGCAAGAGAAGGAACACAAGCGAGGAGTGGGAGAGGAGGAAGCAGGCTTCCCGTCTAGCAGGGAGCCCGATGCGGGGCTCGATCCCAGGACCCTGGGATCATGACCTGAGCCGAAGGCAGACACTTAATGACTGAGCCACCCAGGCGCCCCAGAAATGCTAAAGTATTATAACCTCCAATATAATTTTTGCTTTTTGGAGCATTAATAATACTTAAGCAGATTGGTTTTGTTTTCACTTGCACTAATAACATTTCCTCAAATAGTCCTCATAAATTTGGGGGGAAGTGGGAACAAGCAGTTAACGACTAATTCATTCTTTTGATACGTAGGCATCCCCCTGGAAGATGGTAAGAGAGGGAGGAGATAGGGAAGGGCTAAGATTTCAGTTAACATGTACAGATTGGAAAATGGCCTTTTTAAAAATTGAAGTATCTTATTTGCTTTTAATATTTAGGTTGCTCATAAACCAGAATGCCTAGAGAGAAGTATTATGATAACTTTGAGGAACTGAACTGAGGTTTTATTTTCACCAGAATGATAGCAGTAAGGTTAAACATATTTTCTAGACAACAAGATTATTTGTATTACTACTCTTTCAACTGATTAGTTTTTAAGCAGACTTCGTGTATGAGAATTTGTATGTCCGGGGCTGGCGGGGGGAGCGGTGAAAAGTAAAGTACCATATTGATAATGTCCTTTGGACAAAAATGGAAGATACCTGCACGGTTTGGTGACCGTGGCCTCAATAGCTTCCTATATCTTACTGTGTATTGAGTTCACATAGAGTACTTTTTAAGTGCCCTGACACACTTCCCAATACTTCACAAATATTCACTTATCCAGGGTTAGCTTATTAACAGTTAATCACTTATTCTAGTTGGAGACTATAGGAGAAAGTAGGGTGTTTTTCTCTTTGTGCATATGTTTTTCTCTTTGTTGTTGTTATTGTTTGTTTTGTTTGTATGGACCTGGGAACTTGAGTCTCGGGGCTGGCCACAAATCCCTGTCCCGTGGTAGTTCTGCTTTTTAATGCTCAAAATGTGTGGAAGAGTCCATCTTGAGATGGTAAGGATCATATACTAAACAGTTTCTGTGTTATGTTAATAGTAAACCTTACATTTCTAGGAAAATGAAGCATTTGATGAATAAATAAAAATTAGACCTATCCCATCCCTCTTTTTTAATCATTAAGCATATTTTCAATTTATATGCTAAAATAAGTTATTAGAAATTATTTTAAATCCTACAATGTCTCTGTCCCTGCTCATTTCAGCATGCTTGAAGATGACCTTCAGCTCAGTGACAGTGAGGACAGTGACAACGAACAAGTAAGTTTCGTACACCCCATCATACCAGGAATCCTTTTAAATCTAGTATTTCTGAGCTGCATATCCTAACCTGTTGTTTGTTCTTTTCCTGGTCCTCCTTCCCCTTATTGTGAATACCTAGAGCCCAGAGAAGCCTCCTCCTGTATCTGCACCTCCAAGGTATCGTGTGCGTGTGTGAGCAAAATGTTTGCGTTTTTCTACCAAATGGGGAACATACAGCCTTATTTAGTGCTTTCATAGCTTCTTCATGGGGAAGGACATAAAGGATCACAGTTAGAAGAAAGTACCTGTTTAATTTTTTGGAAGCTTAAATCAGCCTTAGAGAGCTTGTTAACTCTATAAAAGAGAAAGTCCCTGTACCCACCTAAATCATCAGTTTGGATGTTTAAAATTTCTGAGAGTTCATAGGGTGCCTGGGGGGCTCAGTTGAGCATCTGCCTTCGGCTCAGGTCATGATTTCAGGGTCCAGGGATCGAGCCCCAAGTTGGGCTCCCTGTTCAGCAGGGAGTCTGCTTCTCCCTCTGCCCCTCCCCTCCCTTGTGCTCATTCTTTCTCACTCTCTCAAGTAAATAAATAAAATCTTTAAAAATAAATAAAATTTTGGGGGCACCTGGGTGGCTCTGTCAGTTAGTGTCTGCCTTTGGCTCAGGTCATGATCTTAGGGTCCTGGGACAGAGCCCCACATCAGGCTCACTGCTCAGCGGGGAGTCTGCTTCTCCTCTCCCTCTGCTACTCCCCCTGCTTGTGCTTTCTCTCTCTGTCTCTCTGTCAAGTAAATAAATAAAATCTTTAATAATTTTTTGAGAGTTTAAAAATAAGCTTAAGGGGCGCCTGGGTGGCTCAGTTGGTTAAGTGACTGCCTTCAGCTCAGGTCATGATCCTGGAGTCCCAGGATTGAGTCCCGCATCGGGCTCCCGGCTCGGCAGGGAGTCTGCTTCTCCCTCTGACCCTCCCCCCTCTCCTGCTCTCTCTCTCTCATTCTCTCTCTCAAATAAATAAATAAAATCTTAAAAAAAAAAAAAGCTTAAATCACTTTCATCAGTATTATATAACCAATATTTTAAAAGTTATGCTGAAAAGCCCAATGTTTTTGTGAAAGTTTTTATGGGAAATTTATTTGCTGTTTTCAAAAATTGTAAAGCTGAATCATTTCTGTAAATTGTTTTCCATAGTTCCTGTTTTCTCAGTCATGAATTTCTAATTGTTTAGCTGCTTTCATTTTATTTCATTTTGTAAATAAGTAAATAGATTTTAAATAGATTTTTAGTAATCTCTGTACCCAACATGGGACTTGAACCCACAACCCTGAGGTCAGGAGTTGCATGCCCTACTGATGGAGCGCAGCTAGGCGCCCCTCAGCTGCTTTTAAAAATGAGCTAGAGTGCATTTTCGTGTGATGAAAAATGGCGCTCTTTTCACTTTGCAAACTGCTGCCATATTTCAGAAAATTAGATGCTTTAATTTTTGGAAGTGGGAGTTGTCTCTAAACTACCTTTATAATATTTTCCTCTGGTACTGAATTTAATGATTTAATACACCGATACCTGCCTTCCGGGGACAAAGAGTTAAACTCTGTGGTAGTGGTTGTACTCCTTGACATGTGCTCATCCATTGAGACCAGCGCAGCAAGAAACTCTTCCTGCCTAACAGGTGATGTTATAGTTCATGTGGAGGAAGATCATGTATTCATAAGCTCTGCTCACTTATTTATATTCTGTTCTGTTCAGTAATTCCTGGTGGCTTGTAATGTCCCATAAATTATGACGAAATAGCCTAACTTAAAAGTGGAGGAAAAGAAAAAAGGAAAAGTGGGCATAAATTAGAAGCAGCAATAACATTGAAAGTGCATCTCATTCATCGCTGACTTAAGCTACCAATGTGAAAGTGATCACAAATTTGATGTAGCATTTTTATATGAGGAAATTACATCATAGCATAGTGTGTGTGTTTTAAAATTACTTCAACTAGTGACTTTTTATCTAATATTTTTTTGTTCTGCTTATTTTAATAAACAGTATTATTTAATAAGTTATTTAGTATCTTAGGTAGATGTGGATGCTTTCAAAAGATTACAGTTATTGATTTACTGCTCTGGCTGATTCCATCTGGGGCAGGCTTTTAACACAGGTTGTGAAATTCTGTATGTGCCCAGAAGTACGTCTCACTGACCTAGAGTTATTGCCCTATTCTTTTTTTTTTTTAAGATTTTATTTATTCATTTGAGAGAGAGAGACAGAGACAGAGCACAAGCAGGGGGAGAGGCAAAGGGAGAGGGAGAAGCAGGCTCTGCCCTGAGCAGGGAGCCGGACATGGGGCTTGATCGCAGGACCTGGGCATCATGACCTGAGCCAAAGGCAGACACTTCACCATCTGAGCCACCCAGGCGCCCTGATTGCCCTATTCTTAAAACTTGGAGTAGTTAGTCTCTACTTTGGCTGGTATTTGGGGGTGATCCTAAGCCTCTCATAAGGAAAGGCCTCTTTTATAATTCTGCCCAAGAGTGTGACTGGATTATCTTTGAGGTCACTTTCTAGAGGAGCACCATTTATATTCAAAATATTATATTTAGTAATTCTCTGGCTACCATTTGGTTAGTTTTCATACAGAGAATAGAGGGAAATTTTAATGTATTGGCTTTCCTTTTATAAATTAACTTCTTTGGGCTAATGTATATCCATTTAAAGTAAACTTAAAGGGTCAGAAAGTAAATATTTTAGGCTTTGTGGGCCATCTAGCCTGTCTCGAAACTTTTCAACTCTACTTCCATAGTATAAAAGCAGACATAGATAATACATAAAATAATGGGTGTGGACATGTTCCAGTAAAACTTTATTTAGAAAAATAGGCACCACCGTTGAACGTAAATTTTGTATAGCTCACAGTGTTCTTCAGGAGCAAAATTCCACAGGCTTCTCTTCTATGTAGTTATTTGGTGTGCTATTTTAAGGATTTTTCACTGGTTTTTGAGCCCCTCTGGGCCTTTCTCTCAACTGGATGGTATGGTAATTTAGTAATATTAGGTAATATTGAGGCCCTTTCTTTTGAGTAGCAGAACAGTGGCCAATGGGGGAAATGAGTGGAGAGGGACAACGTCCACCTTGTGAGGTGTCTTCAGATTCTTTCTTGGGGTTACTTCACAGTGCTCCGCAGTCGCTTCCGGAAGCAGTGGCCTCAGCACATTCCAGCAGTGCCGAGTCAGAGAGCACCAGTGACTCAGACAGCTCCTCGGACTCGGAGAGCGAGAGCAGCTCAAGTGACAGCGAAGAGAATGAACCCCTAGAAACTCCAGCTCCTGAGGTACCGTGTCCCCTCCAGGAGGCGGAGAGGCGAGCTAAGATGGCAGCGCGCTCTGTCTTTTGGGGCTAGAGTCGGCTGTGGGCCAGCGTTGACCCTGGCCCGAGTGGTTCTGTCCCGTGGGGCAGCTCTTTTCCTGCCCCCGGGCTGTGTAGAGCCAGCCATTTCTGTTTACTTCTTACCATACATTCAGCCCCAGAGGTTTCGGTGAGCAGTCTTCTGATAAGTTCTTTGTTGTTTGGAAGAGCAACTCACTAAGAATGTTTGCACACCATTTTCTTTTCCCTTCTGTTGAAAAAGAAAACTCGTTTTTTAGTAGGCTCCTGTTTTAATCTTAATGAAAATTCTTTCTGAAATTTCAGGAATGCATGAATTAAGGAAATCAAAAGGAGACAGCCCAATTTAGCAAAGGGCAGGAATGTGAACTAGAAATAAGTCATCAGAGGTTCTATTTTTGAATCACTAAAAGCCATGCATTAAATTGATGGCGAAGTGGTTTTGCCAGGGTTGTGTTTCTTGCTCCCTTTGTTACATGTAAAACAGGGATAATTGTGTTTGCCTGTCACCCACCCTTGGGACATCGATGTTGTAAAATAAACCGATGAGATGGCAAATCGCAAGCACTAAGTTTATCTGGAGGATTTATGCTATTTTTTACTGGATCGTTGAGCACAAGAAGTTTAATGACAACAGTCAGGGCTGCCAGATGCCCTCAAAACTTGGAGTAGCAATGTAAAAATTAGGCTGGGGAAGACTACTTGGTGAAAAGGGAAGAAAGACATTCTTGGTGAATTAGACCAGCTTATATAGTGAAAATTACTCTGCATGTTTTAGATGGGAATCCTGGGAAATGAGCCTTTCTGATTAAGAAAGCGTTAAAGTTCCCAGTATTTGTCTCTGCCATTTAGCAACCAAGGCAGTTCCACTAGAGCATTAACCGAATGCATCTGGAGGACGTGCAGTGAGCCTTAACAGCCGTGGCCGAGGGCAAGGGAGGCTGGAAAAATAACCGAGTGTCATTTTTTTGTTAGATATGAATTTATGTCTGGCACAGAGTAAGTGCTCAATAAATATTTTCTGGAGTGAATACACATGAATCAGCATTAACTGCACTTAAAATGCCTTTCAGATTTTGGAAACTGCTCTGTGTATTTCTGGGGGCCGTTTCCTTGTGTGATACTAATTACTGTTGAAATCATTTTTCTGTGCCTCAGGAAAAAAGATATTGAATATGCTCTGCAGACAAATTGTGTGATTGTTCCCTGTTTATAAGATCTTTGCTTTATGTCTCACCTTATTCAATTAGAGAAATCTGCATGCTTGTTCGGTTACTAAGATAAAGAGAATCAGATTAAATAATAAAATTCCCTTCAAATAAAATGGAAATGGTACAGATTTGGCTGAATAATTGAAACTTGGAAGAAAAATTTAATCTGGTGTTTGTATTAATGAAACCATTAGATCTTATTGCCCAGAAGGTTACTGGAGTAGATGTAGAGACTCTTAATTGAAAAAGAAATGTTCCCATTCTACTTTGTTTTTTTTAAAGCACCTTACCAAATAGGCTCATATTTGTACCTTTGTGTTGATGAGCAAATCTATCTAGACTTGGGCATAGTTTGTATGTCATGTCCTGACACTTGACTTCACCAGAAATATTTTGTCTGGGTCTAGATTTTAAACCTTTAATTTTTCCCACTGTATTTAACTACCTTCTCTCCCTCGATACCTGCCTTATTGTAAATCTCCTGTGTGAGAGTAACATGAATTCCACAATAAGCCACAGTTACTAGTTTTAACCTTTTTTAAATCTATTTTTAGATTTTTTAGAGAATTTTGCTTTTTATGGCTCCATTTTAAGGTCATTTGACAAAGTAGGCCAGTGATCCTAAGAGATCTGAAATGTCCTATGCCTGTCAATGGGTGGGCGGCGAACTTGGGGGAAAGGCTCTTTCAGTGTCTGCTTTATGGTGTGAATCAAAATGTAAATCTCAGCTTTTCAAAATATGTAGGACAAGTCATCTTTTTCCTGCTTCGGTTCAGAAAAAATGCTTTTATTCTCAGTTATCCAAGGATCTCCTTACTTTTCTAATCTATTCATTGTCCTTTTTTTTTTTCTCCCCCGTAGTAAACTACCTTTGTTGGTTTGCCTCTTAGACACTTGGTACTTTTTCATGAATTATTTGAGTTAGCTCTCTGCCAACCCTGTGAGGTTGGGAGCTGTCTTTTCACCTGTAAAAAGGTAGCAACACCAAGATTCTGGCCCTTGGCCATCTAACTCTGAAGCCTTTTTTCCCTATGACACTATGCCTCTCTCTCACACTTCTCTCCTCTTCCTTTTCCTTTCATTTTAAGACTCCTACTCATAATGATGATGATTTTACTTAAAAAAAAAAAAAAAAGGCATATTTGTGCATAGCTCAGAACTTTTTATTCAATATCACAATTCACCTTAAAATACACGAACTTCTGACAATGTGAGGAGTTATACGTAAAGGGACGTGCAGTCAAACATTTCTGAAAACACCTAATGAAGACCAGTCTGGTATTTTTTCATGCCCAGTGTGCAGTGTTTGGGTTGCACCAGCCCTGGGAGGCTGGCGATGGGGCGCGAAGAAAGGCAGGGCAAGAAAGCAGAGTCCAAACCTTGATCCTACCTAGCACTTAGACTTAAAATTCATTGTGAAATCAATTTGAGTCAATCCCTTATGTTAAAGTTTTCCCCATCCCAACACCCAAATATCTGACCTTAGAAGAATTCTATACATTTTCTGTCTTTATAGCAGGTCTGTAGAAAGGACTCGCCCTACCCTTTCTTCTTGCCTGGGCACATAAACTCAATTTTACCCTGCAATTGGGCCATATGCCTCCCTTCTGGACATTTTTAGGACCACAGTGGAAGAAAATGTGTTTTATTTCTGTAATCAGGACATTCCTTTAGTAGGACATTCCTACTAAATGTATCTTATACTGCCCTGTTTTGGGGTGGGGGGAGAGCAGATGTTATTTATACCAGGAATGACTTTCCTTTTTGGTTCATGAATAAATACTCTTCTATAGAGCATGTCAGTGATTCAAATGGGGCTATAAACTTAGCCCTGTTGAGAGGTCCATACCCGTCCCAAAGAAGAGTTTGAAGGGTTTGGTTCCTAAGGTGAGTGGCAAGTGATATATCCTAATGCCTGGTCCCCAGTGAGCCACCTGGATTACCACACCCTAAAGTGTTTGCAGGAAATATCGTTTGACAAGTAGGTATTGGGTGCTGATCTTTTCTCCATCCTTAACTGTCCTCCTGTCTTGTTCGAATATGGAATTCAGTTTGAGATTTCCTGTGGCAAAATAAATGCCTGGCACATTAGAGTAGTTTCCTTCTTCCCTCCGCCCTGCTCTGAAATTCAAATGAGAGCCTAGATGTAGAGTTGATATTGAAGGAGATCTATTTTATTAAGCAGCAATAAAAGGGTAGGCAGAAAAAAACAGTTCTGCAGCCCTCTTCGTGGCCGAAGTTTGGTCCTACCTGGTTCCTTAAAGTTCCTCTTCTGCTGTAATACACCAAGCCCAAACTACCTACCTGATCATTTTATTACCTAACTTTTTCCTGGCTCCGAACTCTTATATTATATCCACATGTCTTGATGTGTTGTTGTGTTTTTAAAGAGTTGAATTATTTGGAACGTTCCACTCGGGAAAATTGTTAGCAATCTTTCCCTGTAAAATACCATCCGCCTACTGGAGCAATCTCCTTATCCATCATCTAACCAGTTAAATCCCATGTGGACTATCTTTCGGTTAACTTCCTCGTGCACTGTGTTTGTGATTTAGTCATTCATACAAACCACCCATCAGAATGAATGGATCTTAAAAACATGTAGCATGTCGGTGATGTAATGCCCTTTCAAAAGGTGTGATCATTGCTTACTCTGTTACACACAGATGTTTCCATATGGCATAAGATGTATAGGTACAGTAATATGCCTAAGTAAATATCTCATGTACACCACTATATGCAAGACATAATAGTGGAACTTGGAGATACAAATGTCATTGGGTCTTCTGTTAATAATCTACTTGGAGAGACATGTTGGGATACAGAAGTCAGGAACTTCTGTTTGTTCGTCAGATCAGATGTACATATAAACAGTCTAATCTCACTGCTTTTAATTGTGTGCTCTGGAGCCTCCCTATGTTTCTTAGAAAAATAGATGCTATTTCAGATAAGATTATCTGTAACAAGAGACTTAATGTTTGATTTTTAAAGAATTCAAGTGGGACTAAATTTAGGGACCAATTTAATTGGTTAATGTGACGTCACTTGTTCTTTTACCAAGGTGCAAAATTTGAAAATCAGGCTGTAATCCATGATATACTGCAAACCTTGTCATGTATAAATGTTTTATGTTTTTAAGTAAATAAAAGAGATGAAGTCAAGTCTTGAGGAAAGTTATTTTCAATTGAAAAGTATGTCAAAAAACAGGATAAAGCCTATAGGTAATCACTAAGAATTAGTTTATTCATTATTAGCCTTCTGAAAATCCTTTTGATAAAAGGATTCTGTTATTTCTTCATTTCTCCCTTCATTTTCGGATAGTTTGCGAGCCAAAATGTGTCAATTCTGTCTAAATTACACTGTAATTACCATTAGGACAAAATACTTAATATTACAAAGATTTTTTCTCAGCAGTGGTTAGTGGTCGGTATCTCATGGTCTATCAGTAGTCAATATCTGCTACAGCAAAAATTCCTGTAGCACAAACAGACTGGAAGATTGTGTTAAGAGTTAATTATTAAGAGACTCTGACCTGTAATTAGAGAAGGATAAAAAGGACTCGAATTCTTAGGTTTTGGAATGATTGCATCTCCCTGGGAGAGTCCTATACAATTGGTTGACTAACACAGAAGAACTTATCATCCTTGGTCAGTTCACATTTTTCTCTTGTCCTTTGTTTTTAGCCTGAGCCTCCTACAACAAACAAATGGCAGCTGGACAACTGGCTGACCAAAGTCAACCAGCCGGCAGCACCCCCGGAGGCGCAGGGGAGCGCAGAGCCCCTGCCTCGGCACCCCGACAGTAAGGGCAAAGGTGGGGGCGACAGCGGCGGCCCCGTCCCTGGTCACGAGCGCTCGGAATCCAAAGATCCTCCCCTCAAAAGCTCCAGCAAAGCCCCTCGGGGCTCCTCTGAAGGCCCCCACGCCGGCAAGAGAAGCTGTCAGAAGTCCCCCGCGCAACAGGAACCCCCGCCGAGGCAGACCGTCGGAACCAAACAGCCCAAGAAGCCCGTCAAGGCCTCGGCCCAGGCGGACTCGCGGGCCGGCCTGCAGGTGGAGAGTGAGCCAGGACCCCCTCCGTACGGCTCCAAAGACCAGCCTTCCAAAGACAAGCCCAAGGTGAAGACGAAAGGCCGGCCCCGTGCCGGAGACAGCAGAGAGCCCAAGCCCGCGGCGCCTAGCCCCAGCGAGCGGAAGAAGCACAGGAGCGCGCCGCTGGCCCCCTCAAAGGCGCTCTCGGGCCCGGAGCCCACGAAGGACAATGCGGGGGCCAGGAGCCCCGAGCACTTTGCCCTGGTTCCCCTGACCCAGAGCCAGGGCCCACCCCACGGCGGCGGCGGCGGCGGCAGGACTAGTGGCTGCCGGCGCGCTGTGGTCGTCCAGGAGGACCGCAGGAAGGACAAGCTCCCGGGGCCCGCGAGAGACCCCAAGCTGCTGTCCCCGCTCAGGGACACTCCTCCCCCTCCAATCTTGATGGTGAAGATAACCCTGGACCTTCTTTCCCGGATACCCCAGCTTCCTGGCAAGGGGGGCCGTCCGAGGAAACCCGAGGACAAGCAGCCCCCCGCAGGGAAGAAGCTCGATTCGGAGAAGAGGGGCTCTGACAATTCAAGCAAGTTGGCCAAAAAAAGAAAGGTGAGTGAAGGGGGCCTGGCCTCCCTCTGCAGTGTGGATTGTACGTGCTGTTGGCCTGGGGCTGGCTGTGACCCCTGGATTGTCTTAGAAGAGGCAGGAAATCTTTGCTCTGATGTGATGTAGCCTTTGCTCCTGTACCAGAGTGACCCTGTCATTGTGGACCAGCATGCTTCCCACTCTGCCCCCGGGCATTGGCATGTGCTAGATCCTGCAGCAGTCCTCCTAGTTGGAGAAAAGGTGAGGCAGATGTGGAAAAGGATATCTTGTTATAGGATAATGTAGCATTTCGGGGTATGCTTTTATTTTTTCTGATAACATTGGTATTTACCACTCTACCCATTACTAAGTTTTGCCCTAGAAATTAATATCTTACATGAACTGGAATTTTTTTTTTTTTTAAAGATTTTGTTTGTTTATTTGAGAGAGAAAGAATGAGACAGAGCATGAGAGGGGCGAGGGTCAGAGGGAGAAGCAGACTCCGATGCAGGACTCGATCCCAGGACTCCAGGATCATGACCTGAGCCAAAGGCAGTCTCTTAACCAACTGAGCCACCCAGGCGCCCTGAACTGAAATGTTAATAAGTATTCTGAATTACTGAAAGAACTGCTGTATGCTAAATTCTACTACTGTGGTAGGATCCTTTTTAATACCGATACTACATCTATATTTTAACTCATGGCTGCCTGACACCTCATTAATTTGAAACTACCAGATTTAGAATTTGTGACCTCTATTAAAGACTTTTATTAGTAAACAGAACATTATTAAAAAAGTTATAGAGCTGTTAAACTCATGGTTAGGATTCCTTGTTGAGTAATACTGGACTGATAATGGTATATTTTGCGGTATTGAAAATCTGTCATTTTAGTTATCACGATTTTTAGAAATTTCATTTAAGGAACGAACATAGTGGGAAAAGAACAACATTCACGGGGCACCTGGGTGGCTCAGTTGGTTAAGCGTCTGCCTTCGGCTCAGGTCATGATCCCAGGGTCCTGGGATTGAGTCCCACATCTGGCTCCCTGCTCAGCAGGGAGTCTGCTTCTCCCTCTCCCACTCCCCCTGCTTGTGCTCTCTCTCTCTCTGCCAAATAAATAAATAAAATCTTTTAAAAAACCCAAACAAACACACATTTATACACTACTTAAGATCCTGAGTTAACTTGGACATACCACTGTTTTGGACAGTCTCCTTCCTTCCTAGATTCTGAATCACTGAGCTCCTGATATACTTTTTGCTGATGCTTCATGGTAAAAGATAAGTGAATTTTTCCCCCAGTGGCATTCCAACCTAATCTGTTCAAGATTCAGAGTGAAAGGCACAAGAAGGACCAAGTCTTTCCTGCTGACAAGGGATAAAAATTTTTAACACTCTTAAAAGCACACAAAAAACTTCTTCCTCAGTCATGGAAGTTGAGCTAAGAATAACAAAGGACAAAAAGATCATGAAGCTTGTTGTCCTTTCTGTGATTTGACCAATTACTCTACCAGGTTAAAAATATAACATGACTTTATCAAATAGCAAAGGGCAACTGTTTTCTTCAGAAGCTTGTTGAATGAGATGTGAGGGTGTGTATTACCACCATAACCGCAGCCGGCAGCTCAAGCGGGTGGGATCCAGTCCTCATTGGTGGTGCTGTTTCAGCTAGAAGAGGGCATATTCCCATGTCAGGTAACTTTTAAGACTGTGTGTGTGTTAAAAGCGTAAAACTTTATGGATGAAATTGTGATGGGCCCGGCTAAGAAAAAGTTTCCTGCATCTCATATCCCCAAGAAAGGTTCAAAAAATACACTCCTTGGGGGCACCTCTGACTGTTCGTTTCAGCTTAGGTCTTGAACTCATGGGTGTTGGGATCAAGCCCTTCATCAGACTCCATGCTCAGCGGGGAGTCGGCTTGAAGATTCTCTACCTCTGCGCCTCCCGCCATTTGCTCTCTCTTGCTCTCTCTGTCTCTCAAAAAAATTGCACTCCTTTACCTCTCCTTCCTCCTGGGAAATCTTTTTATCACTTATCCCCCAGCTGTCATGATCTTGTCTAGTCTCTAGTGAACCTTCTGCATTAGCTGGAGTGGGGAGAAGTATTCACTTCTAAAATACTTACTAACCAGGTGGGAATGTTAGAAATTGGAGGCTCCCCAGACAGTTCTCATCCCAGCCCATACCCCAGTGCAAATCCAGAAGCAATTGACTATAACTCTGGAATGGGAAACTCCGCTCTCCCTGTTGAGTATGTGAGCCGTGCACTCTAAAAAGCCGTTCCCAGCCCTTGGCCTTGCTCCACTAGGGCAGCTCATTTAGCTCTCTGTCTAGAGGATGGAGAAATAATGACCCCCTCAGCTGAGTCAGATACATGCTTTCTTGAATGCTTTGGCAGGCAGCAGAGAGATCTGCCCCTGGGAACAGTTTGCCTCTCTGCTGTGATACCGACAGGATCAGGGTCCGAACCAGTGGTTCCAGACCTGGCTACACGTGATGGTCACCCTAGGAGCCTTTATGGCCGATGGCAGGGTTTGCACCCTCTTCCTTCCCCCTCTCCATTGATGTTTTCTAAATCCTGATGTCTAGCGGAGCTGGGAACCGCTGGAACAGAGCCATACCACAGGGCTGAGATTGTACAAAGCTAGTTCTTTGGATCAAGATGTTCCTCCAGTGTGCTCGGTTTTGACATCATGGATCTAGGCAACGAGGAATTCCTTGCCTAAAGTATGTCACTAGTTAGAAGCTGTCAGATAAGTCAATTTAAAAGTAATCCAACTGTATACTTATTTCATGATCAGCGAATCCTGGTCTTTTGGTTTTATTCCTGCTGGGTTCCAGGTACTATGAATATTGATCATATGAACCTGAGCTCCTTCCCAGTGTGGGCGGGCTCCCCCCTTTCCTGTCGGGACCCTGACTCCCACTGTTCAGCCTTTCCCACAGAGCAGCTGCTTTCCCCCAGCGTGTGCACCTGGGCCCCAAGGCAGGCAAGGCTGGTCTCTGTTCAAGCCTGAGCACTTTTCCACAAATTTGGATGGTGAAGATTTGTTCATTGCTTTCATTTTCAGTGTGAACACTAGAAAAAAAAAAGCTCTGAGCAGTTGAAGAATGTGCCTGATCCTTCGCATTAGTGAAATTTTGTTCTTCTATATTTTCTTTTTTAATTTTTCAGTAGACTCCATGCCCAACATGGGGCTCAAACTCACCACCCTGAGATTGAGTCGCATGCTCTACTGACCGAGCCGGGCAGGCGCCCCTGAACTTTAGTTTTTCATTTAAATTCTGTCTGTTCCTTTTGTGGTGCAAAATGTAGCAAATATTTTCAGAGGGTTAACAGATCTGTGAAGCCATTTTAGACTTAAAAGCAGGAGAGGATCATCCTAAGGACAAAATGGTGGGTGACAGCAGTTCTGCTGAAGCTGTCAGATGTGGCCCCTGGAGAAAAGTATTTACTACCTTAAAGGACTGGGCAGGGGGCAGTTCATGATGAAAAATGGAGAAAACTGTGGGAGAAAATAGGCATGACTTGACGTAGTACTCCCTGCAGAAACTGCAAATTTCATCATCTAGCTTACGGTTTAGAATTTAAAATACAACTTGTATTTTCATTTATATAATTTGCAAACCAAGCTTATGTTTTCCAGGCTAGGAAGACATGGAAGTCGAGAAGTACAATAGAATAAATACAGTCAGTTGAGCACAATTGAGAGTGTTCTAACAACACACCTAACTTGCATAGCGCTCCGTGCGTGAGTTAAGCGTTCTAGGCACTTTTGTAGGTAATTTCTCTTTTTTTTTTTTTTTTAAAGAAGATTTTATTTACTTATTTGACGGGGAAAGAGAGCACAAGCAGGGGGAGCGGGAGGCAGAGGGAGAGGGAGAAGCAGGCTTCCTGCAGAGCAAGGAGACTGACGTGGGACTTGATCTCAGGACCCTGGGATCATGACTTGAGCCGAAGGCAGATGCTTAACTGTCTGAGCCACCCAGACGTCCCTATAATATCTCATTTAGTTTCAATCATTGTATATAGATCGCCTCTCAAATAAAATGCCAGACTGTCCTGACCATTATGTAGACAAATATATGAACAAGGAGGTATATTCATTCAAGTCTGCCTTTTCATTTTTCTAAACAGTTGCTTCACTGACCAAGAAACTTTGGCATTTTTGGAAATTACATTTCAGAACTATCATTTATGTCAGTTTTGGGGAATGGGAAAAGGAAGTTATGGGATGTGGTGGGAAAGTGTGCATTTTTATTGCTTGCGGATGGTTGGTTCAGTCCCTTCTATCCAAGATCTGACTGTCTTTCCTTGGATTGTTTATTCAGACCAACATTTCCAGTTAGTCTTCTTCAAAATCAAGGGTTTGAAAGTCATCCCTTATAGTTTCCTAAAGCCACTGATGTCTGATTTCTTCATGCCTTGTTAATTGCCCTAAGAAGAGCATCATAACCGAATAAGCATGGTTGCCAAGGCTGTTTTAAACCATTCTTATGCCTGTGTATTTCCTCATCAAGAAGAAGGGGGGGACAGTGGGTTAATTTTCCTTTTCTGTAGTACTTATCCCAGTGACTGTAATCTGTCTTCTCAGTAAGGCCGCGCCCTCGTTCTTGGTACTGATTGGACCTGGTGTCCACTGTGTCATCATCGTCTTAGTGCACCTCTTGCAGAGGCAAATCCCGAATTTCCCAGAAGGCTGCTTCTCCACTTTTCCTGTCCCCAGGTGCTACCAAGCCCACTGGCTTCCCGGAGGGAGGTGACGGTCTTACAGTTTGAGTGCCAAGACCCTACGGGTTACTTGCTCAGCTGCTTCCTTTTCTAGAGGTGATCCAGGAAGGCTCTGACATCTCTTGGGTGCTTAGCAGAAGTAGTTCTGGAGCTCATGCTGACTCCTCCCAGTCCAGTGATGTTCTTCTCTTTCATACCTGATGGTTGGTTGGTTGGTTGGTTGGTTGGTTTTGGTTTTGGTTTTGGTTTTTTTGGTACCCAGGTGTCTAGTTGGGGGCATTATTGGAGAGAGGCACAAGGTCACAGTTGAAGATCAGTGTACTGACTCTGACAGAGTGCCATCCTGGCTCAGTCCCTCTGTTGTCCCCATTCCTGCCACTCCAGTGTGCTGCGTTCTCACCCCCACCTACCCTTCTATGTCCGTTTCCTTTTCAGATGCTCCTTGGCTCTGTCGTAGCTAAGCTCCTGGTAGAAACTCTGTGGCCTAAAATGAGTGTCCGTTTTGGAAAAGCTGTCTTCATTTTCCCTTTGCTACCTGTCGGTTCTTAGATAGTGAGCCAGATGCTGGGGCAGGCAGGAGGCTGCCCTGAAGGTGTTCTCCTTCAGAAACCAACTTGGCCCAGCACAGCCCCCCTCTTCCTTTTATGGGCTTTGTACTTGCCCTCTGCTGTACTCTGGAGAGGGTGTGGCATCTGGCAGGTAATCCTTGGCCTCCTGACCCAACAGGTTAAGAAAAGCAAACAAGTTAGTTAAGAACCAGTCATCAGCCAGCAGCCTCCTTTTGTTGTTGATGCAGGCCCTGTTGAGATGCTTATCCTTTTGGAAAAAGGGAACTTCCAAAGCCCAGAGCTTACACAGGGTTCCATGTAACAGGGCTTGATCTGTGGTTAAGCCACAGGCGCAGGAGACTTCTTTTTCCTCCTGAAGAGTATATCACTCTTCTCTCATTTTCAAATGGCTGCTTGTCCCAGAAAAATCTGAAGAACTCCTTGCCTCCTGCTTTTCGGTCTTGGAATTCAAGACTGCATTTCCTGCCACTCAGTACTGCTTGGTGCCCTCTTTAATGGCCCTTTCCTAAATCCAGCCACTTAGAGTTGTAGCACCGTCCTGCTTCCGGGGGCCTCAGCTGTGCCCCTCAGCCGCTCAACTTACTTTCTGTGCCACTTGACAAATACTCTGGGGAAGCCTCTGTGATTGTTCCAGACAGAAGATGACAGGGTTTCAAGTGCATAGTGTACAGAAACACTGACCTCAAGCCCACAGACTTGAACTCAGTCAAGCGAGGACAGTCACCAGAAGGGGAATGTTGCTTCGTTGGGTTTAATGGCTTACTTTCTACCAGCTTACAGAATATGATCAGTTTGTCAGTGCGGCCTATCAGTGTCATGAGCATATTACTCCAGTAAGTGCCAACACAGGTGTGAAATGTTAGTGTCAGCGTTTATGTTTGGTGATTTCTTGGGGTTTTCTGGCTGTTCTCTTGAGTCACCAATTGGCACAAGCCAGGGGTATGTCCAGTTCGTGAGGGTTGCCTCACTGTGAGTCTTATTTTCATGTGTGGTGTATAACGTCTGCCACTTTGGTTTATAGTCCTAACCAGCATGTCCTAAGCAGTGTGAAGACAAACAAAATGAACTCTTATTCCACCTCTGGGGTTTGGTGGTGTTTTGTTTTGTTTTGTTTTCAGGAAGTAACCTTGTGGACAGCTGATGTCTAGTTTTCCCGTGGGGACTTATCTATGTGTCATTAATTGCCTAGAAACACCTTCCACTGGAAGAAGTATATATTGCTATCTACCACATGTACAAGTTAATATCTGTCTGGATATTTCAGCAAATTCAGTGACTTTGCCCAGAGAGAAATCTCCCGTCATCTCTCACTGCTTGCTAGGCCAACTTTCCAGCCCTTAATCTGAGATGGAGGAGAATTCACTGGGCAGAGACTCATGGGCACAGTAGGTTCTTAACTGACAAGGAGAATAGCAGGGCTCTATTTTAACCCAGTCATTTCCAGTCTACTCTCTCTTCTCTGCCAGCGTTGACGGTCTCTCAAGGGTCGCCATTACGAATTGTTGGATGGGGATCTGTGTGCTCTGCGGAACCCCAGGAGGCTTCTCCTGGCATGTGCCAGCGCCCTTCATCTCTTCTGAACTGTGCTCCAGAATTCTGCTGCTGGCCCGCGACGTCCGTGCTGAGGCCACAAGAGAAACCGCTGGGTCACATTCCCTGTCCTCCTCCAGCTGTGCCTCTAAGATGTGCCTGTTTGTTTACGTCACATTATCTTCTTACTAGGGTCCCCCAGGGTGCTTTTTCTGTAGTCTTCTGTAATAAATGGTTCTATTTCTGAGCAACTGGTTTGTTCTTATCTTATCTAACCGGTACATTTTATTTTTTAAATTTTACTTATTTTGTTAGAGGAGGGGGAGGGGCAGAGGGGGAGAGAGAGAATCTCGAGCAGACTCCTGGCTCAGCACAGAGCCCGACAGGGGCTCGATCCTGCAGCCCCAAGATCATGACCTGAGCCAAAATGAAGAGTCAAGCACGTAAACGACTGAGCCACCCAGTCACCCCTAACCTGTACATTTTATAATTCCTCTTTGAATTGGCTAATTGGAAGTTCAGAGCCTAATTTGCAGAGTGGCTCTAGAAAACTGTAGTACAATACTGTCCACTAGGAATACAATGTAAACCATGTATGTGATTTTAAATTTTCTAGTAGCCACATTAAAAACTATAAAAAGGCAAGAAACCAGTGAAAATAATTTTTAAATTTTTATTGAATCCAGTATATCTAAAACATCACCACTTCAACATTTTATCAATGTAAATGTAAGTATGTTTCCCATTTTTGCACTAAGTCTTTGAACTCCGTCACTTTGGACCAGCCATGTCGGAGTTCTGTCTGGATGCTGTCGGGGGGCCGTCAGGCTTGTGCCGGCCATGCAGAATGAGCCTCGAAGAGGGTAGAAGCCTTCCCTTGGATTCCATTTCTCTTCTCCCCATATTTTCCCTTCTTCATATTCTCACTTGTGCACACACCAAGTGATTAGAAACCTGTACCTTTATAAGCCACCTTGAATGATCCGTTTTGAAACAACAGAGAAAAGTGTTTTTCCAGAGGAGAGCTGAAGGGCTGAATGGCCGCGCACACTCAGGTGCATGGGTTTGCAGAATGTCTGGTGGAGGAGGGGCACGTGTTTCCTATTCCCCTTCCTTTGAGCGGGGTCAAGCTGCTTATTCATGTCTGGGCAGAGCTTGAGCCTGCCCATCTGAATTTATTCATTTTTTCTTGGAGAAATTCAGGGAATGAGGGAGAGACCGGTGGTGAAAGTCGGGGCCTCCCACAATCAGTTAATTCGAAGAATGTTTTTTTTTCCTCTAAGGCTTTAAGAGAGGATTTCAGGTTTTTTAGGGATTGTCCTAGATTGACTGGGTAGTGTCCCAGATTTCTCTCTTGGTGAACTGACAGTTGGAGGAGTTTAGTTCTAAATGTGCATCAGAATTAATTGAACAACTCCCGCCAATCACTTTATTGTCACTTGCTGTTCTTCCCATGGAGCGGTTATGTGAACTCAGACCAGTGGGAAGGAGGCCGCCGTGAAGTCACTGAGTCCATGTGAGACTTGCTGTAAACTTGGTCTGTATGTTAACAAGGGAAAAAGACTTTTGCCATGAAGAATTCTTTGTTCTCTTAATCACTGCGTGTGTTTAGCGTGCGCTTTAGTTGGTATAAACAGATGTTTTTGAGGTATGTGACTATAGATTTAAATATCCCTTCTGTTCATATTTTTCCCTCATTAAAATTATACTTATCCTTCTTTTTTTTTTTTAATTGTTTATTTGAGAGAGAGCACAAACAGAGAGAGAGGCAGAAGCAGACTCCCCGCCGAGCTGGGAGCCCGACATGGGGCTCGATCCCGGGCCCTGGAGATCACGACCCAAGCTGAAGGCAGACACCCAACCATCTGAGCCACCCAGGCTCCCCTTATCCTTCCTTTTTTTTTTTTTTTTTCAAATTTTTTGAAAAATAGAAACATGTGTCCCCGTATATGTATACAGAGCTATAAAGACAGTCTCTTAAAAAGAAAGGAAGAATGACAGTTGTGTCCGTGAAAGAGGAAAAAAAAAAGTTAGCTAGAATCCCAAAGCAACTATTCTTACTTTGTTGTATGTCTTTCTAGTCCTGCCTATAAGATAGAGACAGAGGGTTTTGTAACCCTGTTTCTTTCTCAACAATATACTTATTTTTCATTAGATGAAAAGTGAGCTTTAAGTACTCCACTCCTAATTTTATACAAAGAATAAATTAGTGGGCATAAGTGGATGGTCCTTTTGAAATAAAGGGGGATGTCTTTACTCATAAAATCATCCGTTGTTACTTGCTGTGAATATGCATGTTTTATTGATTCTTTTATATTTAGAAAAACGTCAGTGATGTGTTGAGGACTATTACTTACTCTTCCTGTTGTCAGCTATTACTTAGACATAGAGATCCTCCCTTCCCTGGGTGGGAAGAATCCTCCTTCCTTGTGCGAAAATCTGTCTCAGTACAAATCTCATCAAATCTCCATTGTCTGCTTCCCTCCACCCCCCAAAACACACACAGTGTAGGTACTTAGAAGTTTGCTGTGTGTGTATAGATGTCGTCAAAAGTCCAATGACTCATTACCTTCGCTGTGAAGTCTTTTCTGTTTTGTCCATACATCTGTGTTTGTAACAGTGTACTTTGTTATGCTACACTAATAGGCTGAAGCAGAGAAAGACCACGATAGCAAGAAGGCCAGACTGGAGAAAGAAACCAAGTCACAGTCATCATCTTCATCCTCCCACAAAGAATCTTCTAAAACAAAGTGAGTATAGAGATCAGCAATAGCCCTGAAAGGTGATTGAGTCTTCTTGGGTCTTGACGGGGCAAAAACAGTTTTCTTCTGCAGTAGGAGTGGGATCAGCACACTGTTGGGCTCCTTTTGATGATGCGCTAAGTTTGTTTCATGTTGCTTTTATCCATGAGGACCTTTTGGGAATTAACAATTCATTGAATCCAAACTTAGGTTTATCAAAGACATTTTAACTATGGAAAATTTCCTGAATATCTGGAAGTAATTTCTTTCTAAAAGAATTTTTCATAAAAACAAGAAAGGTGCTATTATTATCATCCCTACTTTGCGGAATTGGAAACCGAGAAAATGACTTGTCCATAGTCACAAAATTCATGACAGATGGAACTGGCACTTGAACCCTGGGAGCCTGGTTTCAGTGCTCTTTCTTCAGGCGATTCCTGGGAGTGTCCAGGCCTATTCACTCAGTCTCTTGCTTTGGAGAGAGGTGGCGGCGGGGGTTTCCAGGAAGGTGTGACTATAAACAATAACTATTATTCACTCTCTGGTTTATTCAAGAAATCGCTTCATACGATGACTTGGCAAAAGAAAGTGTATAGTGTCACTGGGTGGGAGCCAACAGAGATTTGGGAGGGAAGGAGCGGGGAGGAGGGCAAGAGAAGGTGGCAGCTGGCTTGGCCGCTTGTCAGAGAAGGGTACAGGTTAGGGAGCAGCTAACAAGACTAACTTGGTTGGGGGAGTTGGGATCTGTGGCAGACTCTGGGAGCTTAGTGACAAACCACACAACTTAATCCATTATTCATAGATCGGACTAGATCTTTCAAAGTCCCTGAAATTGGGCCTTTCTACAAGAATGGACTTCATGCTCTGTGATTTCTTAATTTTTGGTGTCGTCAGTCATTTTTTCTTACAACTAAACTACTAAAGTTATGTGGTTCGGGTTCTGTCTTAAATTAAAATTTTGCATGATGTTTCCTTCCAGAACATCCAGGCCCTCCTCTGAGCCCTCAAAGAAGGAAGCGCTTCCCCACCCACCTGCGTCTTCATCCTCCTCCTCCTCCTCCTCCTCCTCCTCCTCCTCCCAGAAGCCAGCCAAGCCTGCACAAAAGAGGCCAAGGCGGGAAGCCGACCCCTGCAGCCAGGACCCTCCCCAAAGTGCCAGTTGTAGCAAGGGCAACCACAAAGACTCTTCCGCCCCCAAGCACAGAAAAGTCGAGGGGAAGGGACCTGGAAGCAGTACAGAGCACAAAGTAAGTGGGGGGGCTGGAACTTACGGAGTGGAATCCATCAGTACATCTTTACTTTGAATTCCCAGATAAGAGAAGTTCCTAAGGATGGTATTTCAGAACTCTTCGTCACTGCTAATAGGGCAATAATGAGTTATTTGTGTTTAAGATTCTACCACGTTTTAGAGGAAGAGTAAAAAAGATGGTTAATATTCCGTGTAAGTTTAGATGTCAGTTTATTCTTCCTTAACGAAGTGGTTCAGAGGTGAAAAGTCGGAATAGATTTTTGTGTTAATTTTCTATCTGGTGCTTTGCAGTAAAAAATGTTACCTAGCTTAGTTCTTGGTTCACATGTTTGGTATCAGATACTTTGGTTTTTGGTTGTAATGGAAAAAAAATAGCCACTTTCTCAAATAATAGTCAAATATAAGGTCCTTTCTTCCTGCTAACCTGGAGGGTGGGGTGGGGTGTGTGTGTGTGTGTGTGTGTGTGTGTACTACAAGAAAATGTTACGTTTAGCTTTGTTGAGTATCTGTGCCTCGGACATTCTTGTCTTACATCTTTTTGGTCCTCAGTACAATCAGTACCTACAGTTTCAGATGAATCTAGCTGGGAAAATGCTTAGCTAAGCTACATTGTACAGTACTTGATTTCCTCTTTTTTTGAACTACTATTTTGGGCTAATTTAGAGGGGTGTGGTACCTTTAGGTCAATGGTTTTAACTGTTGGAGTGTGACCTGTATGATGATTTTTTTAAAGGGATCTTCTGGAGATACTGCATATCCTTTTCTAGTGCCTTCTTTGCCAAATGGTAACTCGAAACCAGGGAAGCCTCCAGTGAAGCCTGACAGGTAAGACCCTGGGTCCTCCTGCTTCTGTTTTCCTCCTGTTTCCTCTGCCCCTTCTCTGCTTCCTCCCTCCTCCGCCCCGTCTCCTCCCAGCCTTTTTCACCCCCTTCGTCTTCACTCATCTTGTCCCAGTCTAGTAATTCCAGGTTCCTCTGACTCACTGCTGATATTTGCTTCTCTTTCAGACAACAAGCAGATTTTCACATGAAGGAGGCCAAAAAGTTGAAGCAAAAAGCAGAGTTAATGGTCAGTTTGGCTCTTTCATCCCTTTGGTAGAATGTTTTCTGATAAGATCTCTGTGGTCTCATTGAATTCCCTATCACTGAATGAACGGGGCGGGGGGGCGGGGGGGCGGGGGGGGAGCGTGTCGCGACATGGGCCACAAAGGAAAGCAGGATCAGCAGGTCTTAAGCAGCGAGGGGTAAGGGATTCTTAGTGAAATTATTCACTTTGACTCAGTCTGAACATGAGTGAATGAATAGACAGGGTACCTAGTGACAAGTTTTATATCTAAATGAATGGAAGTTAAATCTACCTGGTGGTGTTTGTTTTAATACATGAGGGCTTCCTCGTGCCACTGAGTCAGTTCTTTGGCTGTGGGAGACAAGTTCTGCTATTGAAAGTCGATCAGTTTGTGTTCAGCCTGAAACATTTCAGAAACTGAGGTAGTCTGTGCTCCCAAATTGTCTTAACGCCCTTGAGATAATGGCCCGAGGAAAGAGTAGAACGAGTGCTCTTCGGTAAAATTTGAACATGAAGGTAATAATGAAACAGTAAAAAAAAACGTGCTTTTACAGAATGAGCCCTCTTCCCCCAGTGGCTGCTGGGACGTTCTGGGAAGCGGTGCTTTGTTGTTAATTGCATCCGTGATTGAATGTGCTGTTCATCCCTGCTGCAGTGTGATTACATCATGCCTGCCCTTTGTCGTGTTCAAACATCTGAGGCTCGGGGCCTTTTATTTATTTCATGTGTGCTCTAAGCCCCAACCCCTGCAAATACCATATATTGAACCTTGTACACATGAGAAGAGCATGGTGGCCCCCGAGACCTGGGCCTGCGCTCTCTGCCCCAGTCTGCAGACAGGCATCTCTCCTCAGATCCTCAGACCGGTTAGGGAGGGCTGGACGGAGACCCTGTTATCAGCCCCTGTTCATCAGGGCAAGATGCTTATCAAATCCTTACTATGCGGGAATGCTGTGAGGGGTTCAAAGATCAGCCTCTGCCTCTAGACCTGTCTCCAGAGCGGCCCCGTTCCTAGGACGGCTGCATCTGTACTAAATGTGACAGTGTTTTTCCTGTCTCTCCCTTCCAGCTCCCCAGAGCTGGTGCCAGAACTGTAAGAACCTTTTGAGTTCTGCAAAAGAGTAAATATTCTAGTACTTTGTCAGCCAGTTGTCTAAAACTTGCCCTGACATTGGACGCTTTCAGCCACTAGATTCCTTCATTATTTTTTTTTTTTTAGTATTTTATTTATTTATTTGACAGAGAGAGACAGCAAGAGAGGGAACACAAGCAGGGGGAGTAGGAGAGGGAGAAGCAGGCTCTCCGCTGAGCAGGGAGCCCGATGCGGGGCTCGATCCCAGGACCCTGGGATCATGACCTGAGCCGAAGGCAGATGCTTAATGACTGAGCCACCCAGGCGCCCCAGATTCCTTCATTATTCAAACAGTAGTCCAGGGGACTTTTTTTTTTTTTTAATTTGTATAGATGCACCTCTTCTTCCTCCCTGCCTAAGTTGCCCACATATCCCAGTGTTCCCAGTTCAGTCCTGGTTTATACCTTGTTGCATCTCATTTTAATAGCTAATAATAGCTCATTTCACTCTGAAAATATGCTGGTTTGGACAAAAGCCCGAATGGGCAGCCTCTTTATTTTTCTTTAATTCTCCTTTATTTGCACAAGGTCTCAAAACGGTCCATTTTGTGTTCCAAATCGTTAAGTGCACCACTGAACATAGAGGAGTGTCTTTTTTTCTCTGTGTCCTACTCACTGTTGAGAAGGGAAGTGAGGCCGCTATTCTTAAACCCTGTCTCCGGAGCTACCCAGGGGGCTGTCACAGGAATGTTTTCGTTCTTAGCCTTACAGAATACTTCCCTCAAAGAAGCGGATATTGGCAATTTTTTTTTTTTTTTTTTTTTTTTTTTACTATAGTTCCTTTTGTTTATACACTAAGGCCAGTATAAATCTTGGAATTTCCATGAAAGAAATGGCATTAAATAAACAAATTGAGGAGTTAAATTCTCACCAGTGAAGCAAACCAGTAAAGCCCTGTACTGCTTTAGGTTTAGTGGGGGCATGCCAATTTGATCTTTATTCTTTCTGTCACTAATTTTCAGTTTTTGGGTTTTTTTTTTTTTTTTGAAATGTAAAACAGACTTTTTATTAAACATAGAAAACATTTTTCAAGTACAGGAAGTTGACAGCACTTAATAAATACAATACTTAATGTTTCAAGTTTTTCTTAATTTTTCCTTATTTCTTAAATCAAGTTAGTTAACATATAGCGTAATACTAGTTTCAGGAGTAGAATTTAGTGATTCATCACTTACATATAACACCCAGTGTTGATCACAACAAGTGCCCTCCTTAATACCCATCCCCCATCTGGCCACCCCTCACCCACCTCCCCACCAGCAACCTTCAGTTTGTTCTCTACAGTCAAGAGTGTTTTATGGTTTGCCTCCCTCTCTGTTTTTATCTTATTTTATTTTTCCTTCCCTTCCCCTATGTTCATCTGTTTGGTTTCTTAAATTCCACAAGAGTGAAATCATACGGTATTTGTCTTTCTCTGAGTGACTTATTTCACTTGGCATAATATCCTCTAGTTCCATCCACGTTGTTGCAGATGGCAAGATTTCATTCTTTTTGATGGCTGAGTAAGACTCCATTTTATATATACATTTGTATACATCTTTATCCATTCATCAGTCATTGGACATCTGAGCTCTCTCCATAATTTGGCTTATTGTAGATAACACTGCTATAAATAGGGTACGTGTGCCCCTTTGAATCAGTATTTTTGAATCCTTTGGGTAAATATCTAGTAGTGTATATGTTGGATCATAGGGTAGTTAGTTCTATTTTTAACTTTTTGAGGAACCTCCCTACTGTCACTGATTTTCTGAGCCTGGCTTTCTCTGGAAAAAATAGTTTAGAACAAAGTTATTTTTAAAAAGTTAGCAGCCCCACGCCATCTTTCTTTGCTGATATGTTACCATCTCCTTATACTCCTCTTGCATCTTTGCTGTTTTCCTTTTTGAACATATCAAGTTGAAAGCATTAGCAGAAACTACAAACTTGGATATGTGTTAATTGGTTGCTCTTATAACACATGGTCCATATGGCAAGTGTAGAGAAAAGGTGGGGGTGCTCATCACAGTCTCTGGGGAGCTGGCTGTGTTCCAGGGAGGAGAGCATTCCGTGACACCACGTGCCTTCAGGTTTAGGTGACCACCAGTATTTGAGCTCATTCATGTTTCTACTTGCCCTTTAAGGGACTCTGAAATTTTATCCTCCCTGGCCCAGGGATAGCCTTGTACACTTAACCCTGACTTCCAAATGAGATTGGATAATCTGTTTGGCTCTAAAATACATAAGACAATTATTGTTAGACATAAGTTCTAAGATGCTCCTTAAACCATGTTTCCTATTGCTTATAAGATAAACTTCCACACATGCAAAGAAATTTGTGTCTGCATCATTCTAAGTAGGAAAATCTCCTTTTCATGAAAATCACATAATTGTACACCAGTAACAAGGGGACGATGTGCTTACTGCCTTGGTTTGAATGTGTAGTTTAAGACTTTGAGAGAGTAGTCTTAATAAGGTTTTCTTTTTCCTACTAAATTTTTGCTAAAAGAAATTTTGCAGTAGGTCAGAGCCAACAGGCTTTGGTTATCATTTTGAGTTCCTTTGTTCTCACGCTTTTCCCTAGCCATAATTAAGACAGTGGAGGGAAGTTGAGGTAGAGAATATGGTTGAGAAACTAAACAGTTAAGTCTGTCTGAGGCCTAACACTGACCATGCTCTTCTACAGACAGACAAGGTTGGGAAGGCTTTTAAGTACCTGGAGGCCGCCTTGTCCCTCATTGAGTGTGGGATTGCCACGGAGTCGGAAAGCTCAACGTCCAAGTCGGCTTACTCGGTGTACTCGGAAAGCGCGGACCTCATTAAGTAAGTGCCACGTCATTTTGCCATCTTGCTACGTGCTTCTCCTTCCTCGCCTTTTATTGTTCGAATCCACTCGAATTTAGTAGGAAGACAACTTAACAAAGGGGAGCCTTAAAAAAAAGTTACTGATCCAGAACCGTTTCTTGGGCCCGAAACGAAAATTGTATTCTAGATGATGTGATAAAACGGAGGGACCGGGTCCAGCTCCATCCTCCTGCCAAGTGCACCGTGAAATGCCAGACCGTTCAGGGAGAGCCTGGTTTTTCCAGTTTGGCTGTCTTGCCAGATGCACTGGTAGCTCCGTGTCCGCTCCCTTCTTTGTCTGTGTTTGGGCAGGGGACGCCGGGAGGACACGCGTCTACGTGGTTTCCAGCAGGTAACAGGCCAGAGAAGAGACATGTCCTTGTCTGCTTTGCTGAATGGCCTGAATTACTGCTCTAAAGCCTGGGGTTTTCTTCTGCGTGGTTTTCATGTCTTCACATCTTCAGGAAAATCAACATAAAACCAAGACAAACCTAATAAGATATCTTTGTGCCTGGGATTTTCTAACTGCCTTTGGTTAACCTGATGTATTTTTATATTTTCCTATAGATTTATAATGTCGTTAAAATCCTTTTCAGACGCCTCAACTCCACAAGAGAAAATATTTGCTGTTTTATGGTGTGTACTTTTATTTTTCCTTGTCTAAATAGTATTTGCTTTTGCATCTTTTGCTGTTATAAAAAAGATTTTGAAATTTGTTTTCTTAACATGGGAATTAATAATGAAAGGCAGAACAATAATAGAAAGTAGGATGCGTGGTCAAGAGGTTAATCCCGCTGACAGTTATTTTTTATGAAAGGCATCTACTGCCGTTTTACTGTTGACTCAGTAGATGCTTTGGTCTCATGACTTAAATGATATTCTTGTGTATTTGTGTTTTTCCACCAATATTTACTTTGGGGGGAGGGACCAGAGGGAGAGGGAGAGAGAGGACCTTAAGCAGGCTCCACGCTCAGTGTCAGCTTGATCTCAGGACCCTGAAGTCATGACCTGAGCCGAAATCAAGAGTGGGATGCTCAACCAACTGAGCCACCCAGGAGCCCCTTTATGCCTTATCTACTTTTGATGATAATGTGAGCAGTACGGTAAGATTCTTAAGATGTTCTCCTCATGTAGATGAGGAAAACCCAGCGTGTTCCTTAGACTATAAAATGTTAATTAGATGGCTTTGTGTAGTAGTGATACTCGTGTCTACGAAGTAATTCTTCACTTTAACTTCTGTTTATGTTCATAGCATGCGTTGCCAGTCCATTTTGAACATGGCGATGTTTCGTTGTAAAAAAGATACAGCAATAAAGTATTCTCGTGCTCTTAACGAACACTTCAGCAGTTTTTTCAAAGTTGCCCAGGCACCTTCTCCATGCATTGCAAGGTAATGAAAAGTCTAATTTAAATAATTCTTAAGATCAAGTTATCTCTTTATTTAGCTCTTGCTTTTGCAACCATTTGTATGACTTTGGCTTTCTAAAAATTGTGTACATCTATGTGCTGATTTGCTCCTTAAATTATTAGCATATTTCTACCTTTTTGAGGAATAGGTATAAGTCAAGGTGTTTGCTGAGTAAGTAACATAAAAAGATAATTACAAAGAATATAGGGTCAAAATTTTAGAGCTTTGAGGATCTTCAGATACGCCTAACAACACAAAACAAAGGCAGAGCCAATCAGAGCCGAAGTCTTTTCTCCATCTACGTGACCTGTTGTCTTGGCATTTCAGTAAACAAGAACTTTCCAGAACCGAATGCCCTTATCTGGGATCCATGACAGTAATATTAAGAATGAAAACTATCTCTAGCTGGCTCCTGCCTCCTTTGTGAACTGAAGGTGTTCATCTGTGCCATAAGATGTTGAAAAACAGAATTTTTGTGCAGGTGTTGTTAAGATGAAGTTAGAATTTTCTTCCCTGTAGTACTTACCTAGCATTTTTTTTTTTTTAATTGGTTATACTCCTTGAAAAGTTCCCCGTTCTGATAAGTTTTGCTATTTTAAGAATATCACCTAGAAGATTGCCCCATTTCTAGCACCTTCAAGAGAAAAGAGTCCCATATGGCCTCTCTTAAAAAAAAAAAAAAGTCCTGATTGAGAAGTAACTTTTCACCTCTGAACATTTTCATGACTCTCACCTCAGATGTAAATTGTCAGCCACGTTATTTTAAATAACTCCTTCACCGTTTGTCCAGCCGCTGTATAGCTAGCACCTTCTTTGTACCAAACCTGGTTTTTAGGTACAGGGGTAAAGCAGTATACAGAGCAGACAGGAATTTGCCCTCACGGAGCTGCCACTCTAGTCCTTCACAGTGTACATTCTGCGGGGGACACTTGGGGTCCCTGCAGCCCCCCAAGGGCAGATGGACCCAATCATGAGGCTCCTGCTGTTTGACCCATCTTTCCATTACTTTTTAGATCGAAGTGTTTTCCTCTTGTTTCTCACTTGAGGCCCATCAGGCCCTTGTTAATTTGCATGTGCAGGTATGTAGCCAGAAGGAGAGTAGAGAGAAGACTGCATCCCCTGATGCGTCGTACCTCTTTCCCAGTCTCCTCGGAGGCTGTCCTGTATTCATCTAGTCATTGATTCAGTAGATACTTGGGAAGAGCCTACTCTCTGTGTTAAGTGCTAGAAATGCAAAGATTCATAAGAAATGGTCCCAGCCTTCAAGGAAGGAAAAGGAATAGACAGAAGAGTATAATGGGATGTGAGAAATGCGGTGGATAAATTCATAGGTAAATGCAAAGAGACCAGTTCAGGTGGTGGCCAAAGGGAGGCCATGCTGTCTCCCTGGGGTCCAGAAGAGGGCCAAGTGTGGAGTGGGTGCTCGGTCAATGTTTGACTGGTTGAGAGAATGAATATATAGGAGATTAGAACTGTCTTCCCAGGGAAGCACTGTTTTGGTGGAAGTTAGAACTGAGGGTGGGGGAGGAAGGGATTTCAGGCCGAGGGAGTAGACTGTGTAAATGGAGCAAGCACATTCGGAATGTAGATGTGCCCACGTGATTCTGGGTCCAGCGAAGGACGCCTTGCGTCCGTCCAGCTACTTACTTTCTCTGTTTGGTGGCCCCATTTTGTTGTGTGCCATTAAGTAAATTCCCCAAATCCTGAAGGTGAAGGGTGTCTCTGATCTTCTAGAAGTGATTTTCATCTTGGCTAGTGCACCCCGAACTTTGTAACTTGGACTGCAGTCCCAGAGACAAGAAGTCCGTGATCTGCGGGGTTAAGGTGATGAACCGGTTCTCTTCTTTGTCCCGCCTCCCAGAAGCACAGGCACACCGTCCCCTGTCTCTCCGATGCCTTCTCCTGCCAGCTCCGTCGGCTCCCAGTCAAGTGCTAGCAGCGGAGGGAGCGGCGGCATGCCTGTCACCATCCAAAACATGACGTCGTCTTATGTCACCATTACATCCCACGTCCTTACCGCCTTCGATCTTTGGGAGCAGGCTGAGGTCCTGACGAGGAAGAATAAAGGTAAAAGGCTCTGTGGTGGTAATTCCCGGGGCGTGGGCATCTGGAGGGAGTGCCATTGTTGGTTTGTATTTTATGTTCAGTGTTCTGAAGACAAGGGAGTGTGGAGCTATCTGCTGTCCTCCCTCCGCCTCCCGACCCAGCCGCAGTTCCTGCTTGAGCCCTGTGGCACGGAGCCAGGCTTCCGTGACCCGATCTCCGCAAAATTAAAGTAGAAGTGGTTGCGGCGCCTTGCCCTCCAGACGTTCTGGCAGCATCGTTTCAGCCCGAGCTGAAGTGCCGGCGACAGGGCAAGGCTCGTGAAGACGGGAGGGGACCGGCTGTCTGCGCACAACCCCTGTGTACGAGAGGTAGTGTGACCTCAATAGCGGGTCGCACGCTTGTTTTCAGTATCTGTTGAGAAAGACGGTCAGCAGCAGTCTGAGAAGCGTGGCATAGCAGACCGTCCTGAGGCTTCTTTGAGAGGAAGAAACCCGGGAGAGAGCCGAGGCCTAGGCGGTGGTGGAGCGCGGGCCGTTGGAGGGACTGCCCGTGGGCGCCCGGCGAGCGCTGAGTGGAAGCCGCCCTGCCCCTGCCCCGGATGCCGCTCCGGACTCTCTCCCGGCTCTAGGGACGGCAGGGGCCAGCTGGCTGCAGCCACTTACTTTTCTCGTAGCCTCTTAGAATTTTACTTTCTTTCGTAGCAAACTAATGACGCTTTTCACCGGTTGGGGGTGTTTTGTTTCGTTTTGTTTTGATTCGGCCCCCCACCAGCCCCGTAGTACAGGTTGGGTAGCTTCCAGCACGTGCCCTGGGCCAGGCATGAAGGAGTCCGCTTGGGAACTGGCTCAGGGCCCAGCCTGGCGCCCAGTGGGGGGATGTGGAGAACTAGCGAGCCTTTAACGGTAGTAGATGGCGGTTTTTGGCTGTGATGAAGTACAGAATATTGTGGGGATACGGTTGCTGGAACTTTGACTTTTTATGTTTCCGTTTTTATTTTTGTGTGTGCAAATGTGTTCACTTGGTTTTGGTTTTGCTTTGTTTGCAGAATTTTTTGCTCAGCTCAGCACAAGTGTGTGCGCCTTGGCCCTCAACAGCAGTTTGATGGATCTGGTGCACTATACAAGACAGGGTTTTCAGCGGCTAAAACAAGCAACCAAAACACCTTAACGGAGGCCCAAGTTGATTTGATGGCTTGGGAACTTTTTTGCACATTGAAAGCCTCAAAAACAGTTCAGACGTTTGTCTCATCACGACACCAAACTCGAGAAGAGAAGCACCATGAGATGGCCAGGACATTTGTCCGCTTAAGCTTTCAAGAACTTATGTGATCGTTGGTTGGACATGGTGGCTATACAGAAGCAGAGAGGAGGAGGCTGGCCTCAGAGATGATCTTGCCTTTCCTAACTGAAGGACAGAAGTGCAATGTAGACTAAGTGGGCGTATGAGTGGTCTAGAAACATTTCCGTACTTTTTTTAACCAGCAGGATGCAAATGGCAGATGAAATGAGGAGAAGCAGTTTCAGCTCTGAGAGCAAGTTCATGTCATCTCAGTAGCCACCCTAGTCTATTCCCAGAAGGAAATATTTTAAACAATGAATTTTGGTGTAGGGTTTTGTGGATGATTTTTTTTTCTTTTAAGTTTTGGGGGAAATCTTTGTTTAGTAAATTCTTAACGGTCATCTATAAAGCGTAAGTTGTGAAGGACTCCACTGTACCCCACTTTCTGCCCGTGAACAGTGACTTTGATAATACCAAGTATTGTCACAATTTATAAAATTGAAGGCAACTCCCCCACACCCCCCACGCCCCTGTTGCCTGGAGTACCGCGCGTTCACCCCACTTCTGATTTCTCCGTCACTGCTGAGAGTCAGCCTAAGTCCGAGCAGTGGAGGGAGGAGCTGCTGCCCACGGGGACGCCATCTTGAGATCGCATGCACGATGGAGGACGTGGCGGTGTCATCTCCACCCCCTGCTTCAGCGAAAGGCAGTCACCACTGACTATATTCTGAATTTTCTACCTTGGGGAAGAAGGGAACCAACATTTATACCCGACCAGATGGCTAAAGTGCTTTTTAATTTTTGTTTAAGTAGAGCTGGAATTTGAGGTGCTGATCTGTGGTCTACAGTTATGTGGTAACTCATGTTGTCTAACCAACTCAGAATTTTGTCAGCAAACAAAGAAAAATGAAATCTACTTCTTAGAGAGGCTATATTTTTCTGCTACAGATTATTTTATATTTATAGCAAAAGTAGACTTTCTGAGCCCTTGATTGTCTAGGGTAAGTCAACTCCCTAAGAGGATGTGGAGATTTGGGTGGTTAATTAGACTTAAAAAAAAAAAAAAAAAAAAAAAAAGTCACCACATGCCTTCACTCCAAAGTGTTCTCAGTCAACTAGATTTGATTGGATTGAAGAACCGTGGCCTTCCCGTATGTTGTTATTGCCATATTCTAGACGTTAAACCAAGTTCATAGGGAATGACCTAAAATGAAAGAACACAGTCAAAATTCCCACGTAACCATAAGCACAGATTTTTTTTTTATTGAAACTTTGAAGGCTATTGGAAGCATTATTTTGAGTGCAGTGTTTTTAAAAGCCAATTCTTGATATCCCTTTTAGAAGTAGAATTTGCACATGTATTAAAATTGAGGAGTGAGTGTTACCGCTACCATTGGTCCATTTTTTTCTCTCCCTTTATCCCATTCTGCCCCTCTACATTTTGTTTCCTACCCAGAACATTTGTCATTTTCATATTATTAATGAAGAAGGGAGTGCCATCTTTATAAGGAAGAGGTCGAAGGTCCATACAAGGAATGTAAGAACTCGGTGATCTGGTCAATACGTAAAGGGATGTGTAGAGGATGGGAGTGATGATGATTTCTCACGTATGAATTGTTCGTGTGAAGCTGTTCCTTCAGTGTCTCAGCCAGCCTGTTCTTTGTTATCAGTAGCTAGTTCAGAGGTTTGTTACCTCATGTTTAGGTTAAAACCAGAGAGTTACAGCAGTACTAATATCTGAGCATGAGGACTGGATGTGTGGTCTTGATGGACCGATTTCATTCGCTGATGTTCTAAAGCAAGGCCATTTAACAAAACCTAATTGTCTGTTGGGTTGTGGCATCATGCCCATCTCTTGTATGTGTGAAACAAGACACCAGATTCAGGTTTCTGTGATTATTTAATGTCCTTTTCCCGCTTATTCACTTGGCCTTCTCTGCCCCTTTGCCCCACCATTCCCCAGTACAAGTCACCTGTCAGTTTGGGAAGCTGTGTCTTTTTCGGACAGGTTCTGATCTATGCAGATCTCCTGTCAGTGAGCGACACTGCTCCTGTGACTGAAGACATCTTGGTGTCGATTGCTCAGCCACTTCTAAAAAAAAAAAAAAAACTGATTGCTTTTTCAGTGGCCTTATTCTTCGTGTGTAGTGTTTTTCTCCCCTGACCTTTATATTAAGAATTTATTTGTCCCTTGAAAAACTAATCAACTTGCAGAGATCAATTTGTAGTATTTTGAACATGGGATATTTCCGATTCTTACTGCCTTGTACCTAAAAGAGGATTCCCAGTGGCTACTTTTTAAATAGAGTATGTGAAAAATAGTGGCTGATGAATCCTTAATGTTCATAAGGTCTTTTTTCCTGTTACAGTTGTATATAGAAATCTTAAAGAATTTTAAAAATCACTGCACTTTTTCACTGCATGCTTAAATTCCCAAAGGCAGAATTTGTACTGAGGTAGATCATTGAAAGGACTAGATTATAAAATGAGACAAATAACAAAGCATCTTAAGGAGTGAAAATTGAGTGTAAAATCTTGCCTTCGGCACTACAGTTTTGTGTGTGTGTGTGTGTGTGTGTGTGTCTTTACTAGGAAATGGAAGAACACTGTTTTACTTTTTAAAATGTTGAATGTTTCTGTCATTTCTGGAGATAATTAAAATGTGAATCACTGAACTTGAGATTTTAGCCAGACTAGGGGCCCTGCTAAAGGATGATAAACACTTCACTGAAATTTACCAAATGACACTGGGTTAAGAATGTGAAAACATTCGCCACATGTGAGCTGCGGTGAAGAAGCGAGGGTCCAGGGGGTGTATTATCAGGACGAGAGCTGCAATAGCATGACTTCTAGGATACACTCAGTGCTGACTGATAATGAATCAGAATTTTTCTTTTTTTAAATAAAAGGATCTTTATTTTATAGATCTGTTTTGACCAAGATATTTAGCTTTTTCCCCTAGACAAATTAGAACACATTTATATCCTTTGATTCCAGATCCCAGGCTTTTGAGAAGCTAAGAGTTGACCCCTTTCTGGCTGAAAACTTGCCTTAATTGGTACCTTAAATATTCATGTCAGTAGAACCAGGAGCTTACTATTTTGTTAGGATTCCTGTCCAATAATTTTTAGAAGCAAAAAGATGAACCATTATGTCCTTCAAAATGAACAGCTTTTGTATCTGATACAGAAAGGAGATGTGCGTGTGTTGTATGCATACATACGCATTCACACACACACAGACTATGAGGCTCGTTGAATTAGATGTATTCATTGTGCCTTTGTTGACCAAACCTAATTTTGAAATAATACTAATTTGGGATAATGCTGTATTTATTTTGATACGGCTTTAAGACATGTTAATGTGGGTCTTGTACCTTTTGTTCTGCTTCGTGAAGTTTGAGGCATATTTATTCATCTTCAGGTAAATGAATCAAATAAGGCTTGATTCCCTACCTCCCACCACAGATTCTACTTTTTTCTTAAGGATTTATTTTCCCAGACACTACACAAATCTTTGAAAAAAGGTTGCCACTTCTTCTACTACAGTCTTTACCATCAATTACCAGTATTTCAGTTTTGCAAGGATATTTGGGCTTCTTTTAGAAACACAAATGCAGAGATTTGCTCACTGGAAAGTGAGTTGTGTATGGGGCTACGGAGGCGAGTCAGGATTATGGTGGTACTTCTTTGTTCCCTTTCTGTAGTGGGTTGTCTCTTCTGATTGTTTTTGGTCCTATTGAGAATTGATGAATATAAGGTTTTTCCTGTGCCTTTTCATCTTTTGTCCTTTTGTTTGCTGGAGGTTGAGTGGCAGAATTACATGGTGTTGGGGATCTTCCTTCAAACATTGCAAGGCGTATTTGTACCATATAAACCTCCAATATGCAATCCAGTCGTGTTGGTTTCTCGGTGACTAAGAATGATGACCACTGGCCATGTTCTTTAGTTCTTACGATGAGCTGGCAAGCACCACCTATCTACTTAAGGGGGCTGTGGACTTCCTGTTGTCCTAGGGAAATCACACAATGTTCCACTGTGCAACAGATCTCAACAGGTACTGTGATGGGTAGAAAAGTGCCTGTATTTCTCTACCCACAAGGGCAGGAAGGAAACCTACAGCTCCCTGTGAGCCTAGATAATACTCTCTCGGCCTGCAAGGACAAGGGAATAAGACCACTGGCAGCAAGGCTGGCCAGGCTGCACTGGTGAGACCAGGCGGTGGCCGACCTAAGGCAGATAACGTGCTTTGCTTATAGAAGTAGATGTTTAAGTGATGCTTAACACAGGCAGTATTAACTTCGCCTTTTGTTCAGGCCATCAACATGTATTGCTAAAATTACTGCACGTTCCCCCTCAGATATCAAGTATACACTGTTCATGTTGGGGTGTGTGTGTGTGTATGTGTGTGTTTATAGGTATGTGTCCCAAATCTTTTTTGTCTTTTTCTGAATGTGATCATGTTTTGGATGATACCTGAGCAGGGTTGCCTTTTTTTATTTATTACCATTATATATTATATTATATTATATATTTGTTGCTTTCTTATAACTTTAGAGGAAGTCAAATCTTGGTATTAAAATTGTTTAAAAAAGGAATAAATTGCCCAGTTGATAAATGATCACTGGTCTATCTAAAATACGAATTTGTCTCTAGTTCTTGTGGAATAATGTGCCAGCTGTCTAGTCCACACAGTGAGTTTGTACGTAGGCTAGGGAAGCAGGGATGCTCTCAGCGGGAAGATGTGCAACACAAGGAAGGGGGATGCCATGTATTGTATCTACTTCAGCAATGGAACTGCAACTTGGGGCTTTTGTGAATAAAATTTAGCTGCCTTGTATAGTCCTTTGAAAGAGACATATGTGATCTGTGAAAATAATAGTTTTCTTTTTTTAGAAGAAGAATTTGCAAAAGATCTTTCCAAAGATAACGTGCCACAGATCTTTTGTTTGTTGTTCTCTGTAATGAGGATTAATTGCTGTTTAAAAAGACATGTAATTGACTTGTTAATCTTCAAATTCTTTCCTTTTCACAAGAGGATCGAGCTGTAAAAAAAAATAAAAATAAAAATTTAGAGAAATCATTGGGGCTGAATCCATGCTTTCATTTTGCCTGAATAAAGTAATTCCTAAAATTGCTATATATAATTACCACTTAGCCAAGAAGAGTCTGACACGGTGGAATGACATGCCCTTGTTCACAATATGTATTTATTGTTGAAATGGGAAAAGAAGTGTGGGCAGAGGGAAGCTCATCCTTCTCTTTCTTTGGTTTATTTTTAAGAACTTCAGTCACACACGAATTACCCTTCACCAGTGTGGCATCTTCTCTGACATTAAGGGCCAGGGGCAACGGTGACCTTAATTTGCCTGTTTTCAATGTTTGTTGGGTGGACAGATCTGTAGAATGTTGGTGTTGAAAGGTTTTGAAAGGCCATCTGGTCTCTCCTCCCTTTGCTACTCTGAAAGAACTCATGTTCTACCTCAGTGCTTTTAGTAAATCAGGAAAAACCTAGGTGCTGAAATCTGACTTGCTGAATTTGAATCCTGGCTCTTGAGTTTGCTATGTGTGGCCTTGGGCAAGTTACTTAACCTCTCTGGGGTCTTCTCATTTTTATAAACTTTCTTGATTTGGTATCTACCTACTAGTAAGATGGTGAGGATTAGGCTTGATGGTTCTAGAGAGCACTTAGCATAATACTTGGCATGAACACTCAAACTGGTGGCTCCTTTAATTTACTCCTTCCCCTTACTGCACCACAGTATCCCCACAGCTACCCTCCAGCCTCTGACCGAACACTGATAAAGACCTCACTACCCTCCTCTTCCTTTTCCATCTTTTGTTCCATAGGTTAGGTTGACCTCTACTTACATTGATCCTACTGAACAGACCCCCAACCTCACTCAGCAAGCTTGTGGCAGAGTCGACAAGCAGCAAGAACCGGTAAGCACGTGTGGAGAAAGGGTGTTTTTAGTCCCTATTAAGAGGAGCTGTAGGGCAGACATCTCATTTGAACTAGGCCTTGAAAGATGGGCCATAAAATCTCTGGTTTTCATCTTTTTCACAAAAAATGTCCCATGTCCTAGCTTGTCTATTACAAATTTTCAGTAGTAGTTGTCCTTTGTATGGTTGTACCAGTTTATTTAACCAACCTCCTTGTTAGACATTGAGATTATTTCTAATTAGGGGCTATGATAAAGAATGCTTCCACAACCATCCCTGAATCAAACTATTTGGACAGATTCAGCAATTAATATTTTACCATATTGTCCTTAAGTAAATGTGTGCATATATATATTTCTGCTGAAGTAGGTTTCAGCCCTAAAAAGTTCTTGCATTTCCCACGACCTTTTCCAACAGCAATATCTGTTATCTAAGAAAAATTTTCAACAAACATCTAATATTCAGTTCATGTTAAGATTTCTATAGTTGTCCCTGAAAGGTCTTAGAGCTTATTTTTCAAACCAGGATTCAGTCAAGTTTCATGCAGAACATTTAGTCATTATATAAAAAAATATTTTTAAAAATGTGATGTCCTACATCTTGGATTTGTGTGTTTCCCAAAGTGTCCTTTAATTCATTCCTCCAACTCCTGTATTTCCCGCAAACTGGGTTAGGTCTTAGAGGCTGGATTATATTTGGCAGGACCCCACAGGGGATGTGGTATACTTCACATTGTGTCCTATCAGGAGGCACCTAAAATTGTTAGTGATGCTAACTGTTTGGTTAAGGTACGACCATCGAAACACTGTTGTGAATATGGGCTTTCCCTGGTCCAACAACTTCTGACACTTAGTGATTTTAGCATGCATTGATAATCCATTCCTTTACGAATCCTGGGTATCATGTTTGGAGAATGCAAGGGGGGGGAACCCCACCTAATTCTTTAGGTGGGAAACAGTGTCTTCTGATGTTTTCATTTACATTTTATCCCTGTGGTGCTGTTTTTTCCCATCACATGCCAAGTTGCCATTCGCAGAGCGTGGGTTCTGTGGCCATACCCTAAGACCCAGTTCAAGTGCCCAACTCCGTAGATGTGGGGAAGGTTTTCACCTAAATCATGTAATGAGTTCACCATTAGGAAAGGGTTCTCTTAATGGAGAGAGAGGAGGCTGAGCAGCAAAAATGAATAGATGATTCCCTTGAGGCTATTCATCTTTTTCCTTTTTGATTTCTGTATTCGGGATATTAACCTCATATTGTGTTAGAAAGGTTTCTCTCTAAATTATCTTCTGCATTTCAGCTTTTATTATGGCACTTTTAAAGAAAGTTTGTTTTGTTTTAAGTAGGCCAACTCCTACCAATGTCTTTTTGCAGTTTCTGCTTTGGGTGTCTTGAGGCACGTATGGGCTGCGCGCACCCCAGGTGCCATGAAGCCATGTTACTGTCGTTGAGCACCGAGCAACTCTGAGGTAAGCACGCCTTGCCCTTTGTGTCCTATGCAGTCTTTGCATTAGCAACCATTTTGGCACTTTTGGAGTCTGAGTTATTTAAAGAGATATTGGTTTACTCTGTGCCAGGGTTGTTGGAAATGTAAATTGTCACAACCCAGGCTTCTTTTACTTAGGACATCTAGGTGTTGAGAATCTTCTAATCCGTTCTAAACAACTTTGAAGCCCAACAGGTCTTTACCTTAATATAAGCAGAGCTTTATCTGCTGTTCCTTTGGCTGTGCTTAAATAAATGTACCCGTCTCGTCGGTTTTGTCTTAGAACAGGACTCGGTCAGTGTTTGTGGTTTCCCCATAGATCACACTCCGCTGAAAGCAAGACTGTAGTGAGACATCAAGGCTCAGATAATAAAGACCTGTGCCCTTCCAACAGACTGGAGGGCGGACCTGGAATACTTTTCTAAACAGATAATTCTATTTTAGCTTCAAAAGACCATGTGCCTGCCCTGGATAAGTGCTGTAAATCACCCTTTTCTACTACTGGGGCCCAGTCCTAACTTCTCATTTACCTTACTTGATGGGTAGGCGGCAGAAACAATTACGGGTTTGTAGCTCTCTACTGCTAAATATTCCTATAACTTATCATCTAAGCAACAGTACACACACAAACAGGCACATGCACACATTTTTCTACAGGTGTATACACTCTTGGATGTGAAAAATGAATTGTACTCAACCGCATGGGCTTTAGAAGTAGGTCTTCAGTTTAACTCTTCTACTCCCTGCTTTTCCATCTTTGTCTTGCAGTCTTTGAAGAAACTCTTCCTGCAGGGAGGTCTCAGCACCCAGCACTGCAACTGAGGACTTGCCAAGCATCTTAAGGAGGGAGGGAGTGATACAATAGACTGGCTTTGCAGAGCTTCCCAAGCCTACATATACATGTAAATCATTTTGGAATTTTTTTAATCTTGTTTTCAACTGAATTGCAAAGAGGCTAATTAAAAAATATATATATCAAATGACATAAAAGCATACAAAGCAAAAACTTGCAAGGGCAGACATACTCCACCCCTTTCCCTCCAGAGCTAACAGCCATAAAGTTTGGTGCATCTCATTCCAGAACTTTTATTGTGCCCTTATACCTTGTTTTTTTTTCTTTTAAAGATTTTATTTTTGACAGAGAAAGACACAGCGAGAGAGGGAACACAAGCAGGGGGAGTGGGAGAGGGAGAAGCAGGCTTCCCGCTGAGCAGGGAGCCCGATGCGGGGCTTGATCCCAGGACCCTGGGACCATGACCCGAGTCGAAGGCAGACACCCAACGACTGAGCCACCCAGGCACCCTTATACCTTGTTTTTAAACATAGATGTGGAATATACCATATTCTGATTCTTTCATTTTACTCAGTCTTTTTATGGTAATCCTATTTTGGCTACACAGTATTGTGCAGTAAGGATATATCACCCTTTATGTAAACATTCTCGCATTATGCATATGTGCCTCTCCTGGGCACTCCCCCCATTATTCTGTTACAGTGCTGTACTGATGATTTTTTTTTTTTTTTTTGAGGGATCTTGATATACACATCATTTTAAGTCTTTTAGTAAGGGGGATGTCTGGAACAAAAGATAAATTTAAGATTTTTTATGTTAACCAAACCACTTCTCCCAAAAAGCTTTCATACCAACTGTGGATGGGCGTGTATTCTTTTTTTTTTCCTGCTTACTTATTTTTCATCATGATAAGCGTACTCTTTAATCCTCTACCCCGCCCCCCCCAACCTCCCCTCTGGTTAACCATTAGCTTGTTCTCTATCCTTAAGAGTCTGTTTCTTGGTTTGTCTCTCTCTTTTTTTTTTTTTTCCATTTGTTTTGTTTCTTAAATTCCACATAATGAGTAAGATCATACGGCATTTGTCTTTCTCTCACATTTCGTTTAGCATTATACTGTCTAGCTCTATCCATGTTGCAGATAGCAAGATTTCATTCTTTTCTATGGCTGAATAATATTCTCACGTTGTATATAACACTTTTTTTTTTTTTTTTTAAGATTTTATTTATTTATTCATGAGAGAGAGAGAGGCAGAGGGAGAAGCAGACTTCCCGCAGAGCGGGGAGCCCGATGCGGGACTCGATCCCGGGACTCCGGGACCATGACCCGAGCCGAAGGCAGACGCTTAACCATCTGAGCCACCCAGGCGCCCATATAACACGTCTTCTTTATCCATTCATCTGTCAGTGGACACTTGGGCTGCTTCCACAGTTTGGCCATGGTAAATAATGCTGCTATAAACATAGGAGTGCATGTATCCCTTTGAATTAGTGTTTTTGTATTTTGGGGGTAAATACCCAGTGGTGTGATTGCTGGATCATCGGATAGTTCTATTTTTAATTTTTTGAGAAACCTCCGTACTGTTTTCCTCAGTGGCTGTACTACTTTGCATTTCTTTCAACAGTGCAAGAGGATTCCTTTCTCTCTACATCCTTACCAACACTTGTTAATTTCTTGTGTTTTTTATTTTAGCCAGTCTGAGAGGTATAAGGTAATACCTCATGGTGGGGTTTTTTTGTGTTTTTGTTTTTGTTTTGGCTTTTTTTTTTCTTTAAAGATTTTATTTATCTGCCAGAGAGCGCGTAAGTGCACAAGCAGGGGGAGCGGCAGGCAGAGGGAGAAGCAGGCTCCCTGCTGAGCAAGGAGTCCGACTCAGGACTCGATCCCAGGACCCTGAGACCATGACCTGAGCTGAAGGCAGCCGCTTAACCGACTGAGCCACCTAGGCGTCCCCCTTATGGTGGTTTTGATTTGCATTTCACTGATGATGAGTGGTGTTGAGCACCTTTTCATGTGTCTGTCTTCTTTGGAGAAATGTCTGTTCATGTCAGCTGCCCATTTTTTAATCGGATTATTTGTTTTTTTAGATGTTGAATTTGTATAAGTTTTTTATATATTTTGGATACTAACCCTTTATCGGATAAGTCATTTGCAAATATCTTTTCCCATTCAGTAGGTTGCTTTTTGTTGTTGATTGTTTCCTTTACTGTGCAGAAGCTTTTTATTTTGATGTAGTCTCAACAGTTTATTTTTTATTTCCCTTGCCTCAGGAGACATAGCTAGAAAAATGTTGCTATGGCCAACGTCAGAGAAATGACTGACTGCGCTCTCTTCAAGGATTTTTATGATTTCAGGTCTCACATTTAGGTCTTTCATCCATTTTGAGTTTTTATGTATGGTGAAAGAAAGTGGTCTAGTTTCATTCTTTTGCATGTGGCTGTCCAGTTTTCCCAACACCATTTGTTGAAGAGACAATCTTTTTTCCATTGTATATTCATTCCTCCTTTATTAAGATTAATTGACCATATAATTGTGGGTTCATTTTTGGATTTTCTATTCCATTGATCTATGGGTCTATTTTTATGCTAGTACCATACTGTTTTTTTTTTTTTAAAGATTTTATTTATTTGAGAGAGAGAATGAGATAGAGAGAGCATGAGGGGGGAGGGTCAGAGGGAGAAGCAGACTCGATCCCGAGACTCCAGGATCATGACCTGAGCCGAAGGCAGTCGCTTAACCAACTGAGCCACCCAGGCGCCCCAGTACCATACTGTTTTAATTATCACCACTTTGTCATATAATTTGAAATCTAGAATTGTGGTACCTCCAGTTTTCTTTCTCTTTTTCCAGATTGCTTTGGCTATCCGGGGCCTTTCGTGGTTCCATACAAATTTTAGGATTGTTTGTTCTAGTTCTGTGAAAAATGCTGCTGGTGTTTTGATAGGGATTACATTAGATCTGTAGATTGCTTTGAGTAGTACAGACATTTTAACAGCATTTTTTCTTCCAACCTATGAGCATGGAATGTCTTTCCATTTCTTTGTGTCATCTTCAGTTTCTTTCATCAGTGTTTTAGAGGGTTTTTTTTTTTTTTTTATCAGAGTATAGCTAGGTCTTTCACCTTCCTGGTTAAATAGGTATTTTATTCTTTTTGATGCAATTATAAATGACATTGTTTTCTTAATTTCTCTTTCTGCTGCTTCATTATTAGTGCATAAGAATGCAAAAGATTGCATTGTACATAGATTTTGTATCCTGCGACTTTACTGAATTCATTTATCAGTTCTAGTAGTTTCCTGGCGGAGTCTTCAGGGTTTTCTATATTTAGTATTCTGTCATCTGCATATAGTGAGTAGTGAGTTTTACTTCTTCCTTACCAATGTGGATGCTTTTTATTTCTTTTTTGTTATCAACTGCTGTGGCTAGGACATCCAGTACTATGCTGAATGAAAGTGGTGAGAGTGGACATCCTTGTCTTGCTCTGACCTTAGGGGGAAGGCTCTCAGTTTTTCACCATTGAGTATGATGTTGGCTGTGGGTTTTTTTATATAAGGCCTTTATCAGGTTGGGCATACATCCTTGCCAGCTTTGGATACAGTATGAAAAACCTTACCCAATTCGCACTTCTCTGACAACTGAAATTGACCATTTTGTCACAGATTTATTGGCCATTTGTTTCTGGTTCTGTGGAATTGCCTATTCCTGTGCTTAGCTCATTTTCTATGAGGTTATCTTTTTTCTTCTAATTTGGAAATTAAGAAACCTGGACTAGGTTGTTGATTGCCTCTAACCCATTGCATGACCCTTCCCAAGTTTGCTCCATAGCTTGCACCTCAGAAAACATCATCCTCGAGCTGCTTACAATTCCCATTTCTTTTTTTCCAACCCTTTAGGAGGCAATGATCGATCCCTGTGTAAGTGAAACTGCATGCACAACACTGACATAGAATTTGAAGGCCCATTAATCTTTAAAGCATACTACTAGTCCAAGCAAATAATATTCATCCTGGACAAACTGAAAGCTGTGAAATATTGGCAGTTTTGAAGCCCACTGTTTGTACAGAATGAACTTCACCGTAGGTTTCTTTGTGGCCTACAGAGATCAAATCTCTGATCAAATTAGTCACAGGTCAGTCCCGAGCCTCATTTGACTACAGTCCTATTAACCTGATATTTGCTTATTTTAAATGAAAGTAAAAGAACAAGGGAAGACTGATTTCTTATCCCTGTGAAGTTTACTTCTGTCCATTCAATAGTCTGAGTGATTGCTTTGTGTCAATGACGTGCTTCAGAATGTGTTAACACAGAGCATAGGGCAGGGTGCCCAGCTTCCGGACGGCGTGTCTCATTTCCATCCAGGTGACAGGTAACTTCAGATTTGGTACTTTCCCATCCAGATTTGCCGTTGTCCTTGCCTCCAGCCAGTCTTAATATAGATGCTTTTGTAAAACTAACACCCTGTGGCTACACTGTTCAGACTGAGTTATTTCAAGCTTGACAGCGTGGCATAAGCCAGTTTATCTATTAGGCAGAGGACAACACTCCTCTTGTGCCCTGTGTATTTGTCCTAAATTCCCCAGAGCAAAATGGAGCTACTCAGCCTTTTTTCCTTTCATTTACTACATCCATGATACATCCCCATCCCTACGGCACAACAGACATAGAAAATGGAAACATGGGGAAGGGAAAAAGAATGTGGGTTAAACTGTGTGTGCTGTAGTTTCCATAGTCTCTAATTTTAAAACTACCTTTCAAATTAGTCACTATCATGCTTTACAGATGATAAAACTTAAAGTAAGTTACGGTCAAGCAGCTAGGAAAAGGTGAGACCCAAATTATGATACAGATTTGTCTTTCATGATGAAGGATTTTGCTTATGAGAATGAACTGGAGGAAATGTGGCTTATATAAGCTTTGTTTTTTGTTTTTAAGATTTTATTTGAGAGAGAGCGAGCACACACACACACACACGTGCAGGTGGGAGGGAGAGGGAAGAGCAGACTCAGCACTGAGTGCAGAGCCTGGTGCAGGGCTTGATCTTAGGACCCCGAGATCTTGAGCCAATACCAAGAGTCAGACGCTTAACCAGCTAAGCCACCCAGGCACCCCAATATAAGCTGTTTTGTTTTGTTTTTTAAATAGGCTGTTTTAATGTCATCTACAACCAGTATCCTAACTCTGTTTTAACATTTAACCAGTTTTGGATTGTATTAGAGACAATTCGTAAAATTGGATTGTGGGTAGGAATTAGACGTTCTTTAAAATAGAACTTGAGAAGGAAGTCCTGAGAATCTTCAGTCATTAGACATGACTAGCCCAGTGGGGGTTTTCCAAGTCTGAGGTTGCTTTACATATGACTTGTAGATTTTCTCCACTTACTAGAGTAAGAATACAAGTATACCTCTAGTGCTTGCAGAAATTAGTTTTTTTTCTTTTTATGAGTAAATGTATTATTTAATAAAGTACAATAAAACAAAATTTAGTGATAAACCTTTAAAGAAACTAGCATAAAACAAAAGTTCTAAAGTCATGAACAATGCAAAGTAAGCTTTAAAGGTTAAAACCCCAGCAAATATGAAATAACTGAAACAGGCAACAGCATGAATCCCCCCACCACTCCCCACCCAGGGCCCTCCAAGTTGGAGAATAGTAGGACCAAATAAAACTTCAGCTCAGAAACTGATGACTTTGAAGGCTGAGCAGGACGCTTCTCACTTTCGTAATGCAGTGTCTAGGAAAAACAACCAGAAGCCAAAAACAGTAATCATCCTCTACCTTGTGCAAGTCACCTGAATGTCTGGTACTATTTCCTCACCTGTAACAAAAAAGAAAGGCTATCCTAAAGTCTATGAAGTGAAAAATGTTAGTAATGTATTTGTTAAATGTGATGGGTTAAAATTTAGAGATTGTGACACAGAACTTACTAAAAAGACTTACTAAAAAGACTTACTAAAAGTCCTTCAAAATCATCATCTTGGGGTGGGGGGTGGTTGTACACATGTATGAGCATTGTTCCAAACAGATGTAGAACACTTTAAAGTTGTTTGCAGGACTAGATGGGCAAGCATACACCTTATTTTATGATCGTTTTTCTGGGAAGAATTAAACAATACTGTCCACCAGACTTGGCTCTAAAACACCAATTTTCAAAAAGCAGAGGAAAAACAATGTCCCTGTTAAATAATGCCAGTATCTCCTTATGTTTCTTTTGGTCATGATGGCAGCATCACTGGATTAATCAAAATTTCTACATATTCTTTATATATAGCAATATTTATTATAGCAACATTTTTAAAGTTCTAATACAATAATAAAAATTATTTTAATTCCAGAGTATTTTAATTTTTCCTTCTCTCCAGTGCTTAATCTGAAGTTGAATAGACTTTCTCCTATACTAAACCTTATACCCTGTATCCACCTCGGTTGGGAACATAAGCGAATTCGACTATATTTTAACTATGGAGTAGAATTACTGTGTACAAAAATGTCACACACAGATGGCTTGGCCTCTTTACTTCCTCTTGCCTCCATTTGACTGGAACAGGAAATCAACCATGGGGAGGCCCATCCATTATATTCTCTACTATTCTGTGTTCAGGCATTTGCATATACGTATGTATGTATGTGTATATGTATCTATACACACAAATGAATATCCATGATTGATTATTTAATGGACATATAAGGATAGTTAAGTGCATTGTTAGCACAATGCATTTACCTAAAACACAGGAAGTTAGGGAAATTTCACATATGGACATTTCGTTAAAAAAAAAAGTGCAATATCCTGTTGTATTAAAGCAAAAGTTGTAGGTTCTTACATTAAACCATTAAATGTTTGGTTCTGCTTCCCTAATTTCCTGAACCCACATCTTTCATTACTTACCAAATATACATTCCTGTAAGTAAATCCCTGGCCAGGTTCCTTCTTTGGCTCAATTTCTTTGCTATTTTTAATGTGCATAGTGCTCTCTCCTTTCAGCAGAGCCCAGGAGCCTGGGGTCAGCCGAGACCCATTCTCCTAAAACTTTACAACTCTCTACAGGCGTATTTACAAAGTGTTACCTGAAAATACCAAGGAGCCACTAGACATGCCATTTGTGTGCAATTCATTAAAAAGAATTTACATTCATTCTACTAGTAAGAATTATTTACTTCTCTGGCTCTGGCTTGAAAGGATATGGTAGGTGTGAGTCAACAAAACTGTCTCTGTCCTCTTCCTCCCCTTATTCATAGGCATTAGTCACTCACAGGTGTAAACCCATACACCAAAAGATCTGCGTCATAAACTGGAGGAGATCTGAAACACAAAAGCGTAGAGTTTTGACTGTACCGTACCTCGGGGGATTAAGTACAAACCACAGCCAACAGCCAGCTCCTGAGGATTCTTCTTAGTGGTAATGAGGAAAACATTTTGAACCTGGGCCTCAAATTGCAGTATGCTAAGCAATGCAGGAACAACATGAAATGAATGTAAATTTTAACAAGTTTTAGCTTTAGGCTTCTCATTAGTGCCCTTACCCCAATTGTAATGCGCAGAATGCACCACTAGAGAGCAGTCATTTCCCTTAGGAAAAACTACACGGATTTAACCACAAGAAGGTGCCACTTCACACCCAGGAGAATGGCTATAAGCAAAGAAAAAGACATACAGTGTTGGAAAGGATGAAGAGAAACCAGAAACCTCATACTGTGCAGATGGGAATATTCTACAGTACGGCCCCTGTGGATAAGTTTAGTAGTTTCTTAAAAATCGTTACCATACAATCCAACAATTCCAGTTGTATGAACCTATGAAGATAAATGAAAACATGTTTATGTTGAGACATGCTCATGAACATTCATGGCAGTGTTAAAAAAACAGAGACCAGCCTTGAAAATTCTCTGAACAGACAAAACCAATTTAGTCACACAAACAAAACTTAATTTACCTTATTTTGCAAGACTAACTTGACCTGGGTCATTTCTTGCTTATGTCTGTGAAAATCATAAGCAAAACTTGCACAGTTCCCAAAGTTGGTAGGAGGTAACACACTGACCAATTCCCTACCATTTAAGAAAATTCTAATTTAACCAAAGACTGTGAAGAATAAACAGCTGCTGCTTTCTCACTATATAAGACACTTGATAACAAACATTCCTCTGAGCCTCATTCCATGTTTTGGTTTGAGTGCTCCCGGTGTGTGTACGAGACACTTTTACTAATTACTACTTTGGTGATGGGTTAGTTTTACTTCTGCTGTTTCTGAACTTCTGCCATGTCCTGGCAACAGAAATGGGATCCAAAGACGACCCCGAATGTCTCCAAGGCCAGTGAACAAACAGGTGCTGGTATCCATGAAGCCCACAGAACTCACTGCTTTCTCATTAATCATGGAACTTGAGGGTAGGTCTCTCTGGGATCTGAGCTCTGCTCTTTGTTTTGAGCTCTCTAACTTCATAGTGCACACCTGCATTTTGCTTGTTGGAGCTTCTTGGTAAGTCATTCTACTCAGTGAATTGGGGGGGCTGGAATGTGATTTCCCTGTGTTTTGAAACCGTTAGAAAACAGGGCCTCTCTCAGTTTAGACATCTAAAGGCAAAGACAGTTTCCACCTGGTTTATGGATGAGGCTCTTGTGCCTTTTTGGAAAATGAGTGAACTTCTGAAATTGGGGTGGCCACTTTGGGGAACCTTTAATGTAGATAGGTCCACCTTAAGAAGCACCCTTAAAAGAGAAGATTCCAAACCTCTCAGAGACCATGGAATGCATCCTTTCACTGATAGGCAGCAATTAAAGACAAAAATAACTCCAAAAAGAGCTCTGAAAGCATCCCTAGAACATGCAAATAAAAAATCTTTGGCCACCTGAGCATGTAACCTTAACTTTAGTCCATCTGTCAGAAACACAGTTTGGGAGGCACCTGCGTGGCTCCAGTTGGTTGGGTGTCCCACTTTTGATTTCTACTCAGGGCATGATCTTGGGGTCATGAGATCAAGCCCCTCATCGGGCTCTGTGCTGGGCTCGGAGCCTGCTTAAGATTCTCTCCCTCCACTCTTGCAGGCATGCACGCGCTCTCAAAAATATAAAAACAGCTTGGATCCAACAATTCTTTTGACTTTTGTACCTGAGACGTGGGTAAAATTTTCACAACAAAAGCTTTAAGATCTCTGTGGATGTCTGTATGTTTATGTACGCCTATGCATATTACAGGTGTGATATTTTGCTTTTTCCAGATGGTATTACCAAATTAAATTGCAAAGAGTTCTTTTTAATTTACTTAAAAAAAAAATTAAGTGTTTTATCAAGTATACTCTCAGAAGTATAGGAACTAACCCAGATGTTTTTCAAGGTCATATGATCTGAGATAATCTTAAATAAAAACTTGTTTAAGTTTGCTGGTTTAATAAAAGCAGGTATGTCTTCAAAATTTGCCAAAAAGAAAAATAAGATGGTTAGTTGCTTGATGCCTACTCCAAACATGAGTGTTTAAAGCAATAACTTGAAGTTTAATTTTAACTGAATGGTGGATATTCATTGGATATCTAAATCATTTCTAAACTTATATTTAGCATTTAATGTTTACCTACTTTTGGCTTTTTAATTTTCTACAGGGAGATAAAAGATACTTGGGTCCATTAATAAACATGGTTGGTGCCACACCAAAGAATCTATGAGGAATATACTTCTAGAAACTATGAGATATATTTATAAATTTGTCAACCCACAGTTGCTTTTTTCTTAGGATCTTTAATTCCTAGTGAAAACAGTTAAGAATTCTAATATATGTAATATTAAAATTACTAGAAATAATAGGGATAAAAAAACAAACTGTAGATGAAAAGTAGGTAAGGAGGGGCACCTGGGTAGCTCAGTCAGTTAAGTGTCCCAACTCCTGATCTCAGCTCAGGTCTTGATCTCAGGGTCGTGAGTTCAAGCCCCCACGTTGGGTTCCATGCTGGGCGTGGAGCCTACTTTAAAAAAAAAAAAAAAAAGTAGGTAAGGAAAACAATGTATTTTTTGGCTAAGGAAAGGTATGAAGGACTTGGGAGTTTTTACCTTGTTCTTTAGGGAAAAAAATAATTTTGTCCTAAAGTAAAATGATTGTTCCAGAAGAAGAAAGGAATCTTAAGTGTGATCCAGCCAAGATTAGAATGGATTTAAGTTTTAAAAAGACTTTTAATATCAAAAGTATACTGATGCACATTAAAATTTGGTTTCCTCTCTGTTAAAAGAGCCAAGTTTCTTCCTTAGATTATTGGTCTGCTTTTAATAAGAAATTGTAAACGAAGTGGTTTTCTTAACTTTAATGTAATTTGCCTAGGAAACAAAGATCTGTATCTTACGAAAATATTTCCTGTGCTTCAAGCCCTTGAATCTTCTATTAAAAAAGCTAAGATTTTTTTACAACTATGAAACTTCTATGTATTTGCCTTTGCAATCTTCTGTCACTTTGGTTGAATGGATAACTAAGTATCGTTTCACAGTGACCAATGATCATATTGGATCAAATGTTTTAAATCTTTTGACATTTTTTGACAAACTTCCCCAAATCAAATTCTGAATGAAAAAGAGAAGTATTAATTTATCTAGGCTTATTTGATACATTAAATTGCATGGGAAACATCAAATTGCTTAACCTTCTTAGATCCTATTTCTGGGATATGTAGGTCATTAAAATCAGAAATTATAAAATTTTTAAGAATTTCATATGTCGGTATAGTGTTATCAGTCATAGTTTCAAGTATGATCTTAAAATATTGTAGATCATAAAAAATAACCAAATTTACTTGCCAGTTGCATCATCTTGGGGGTGTATATATGAGAATTCTTGCCAGATTTGTAAGTGGCTATTATTTAAGTCTTTTGCCATTTACAGACAGTAGTTGTTTGATGGTTTTGCAGAAGTGTTCCTGCAGAAATGCTTCATTTTGAAAGAAATTCATGGGAAAGATCTTGACAATTATTCAAAGATGCAGGCTTCTGGCAACTTTCATAACACTGAACTGGGTAAGAATTTCTAAAGCTCTAATGGAAAACGGATTCATAAAGCTGCTAACCCAAGATGAAACAAAACAAGAATTACATACAACTAAATGAACTTATGAAGATGACTAGAATTTTTATTTCATTTAAAACACAACTGATTCTTTAATGTTTTTTAGATTTAGAGGACCCCTTTTTCTCCTCTCTTAAGCTATCTATAACTTACAGCAATTTGGTAAAGTGTATGTTTGCAACAAAGGCTGAAGCATTTATCGCTCTCTCTCCACGGGATCTCTCCAGATTTTGAAAACCATTTAATTAGTTCAGGATCGCCTCGGTGGCTGTCAGTTGAGTGTCTGACTCTTGATTTCGGCTCAGGTCATGATCTCCGGGTTGTGAGTCTGAGCCCCGTGTAGGGCTCCACACTGGGCATAGAGGCTGCCTAAGATTCTCTCTCTCCCCCTGCCCCCCCCCACCCCCGCTCGCACTTGCATGCATGCACACACACTGTCCCTCCCTCTCAAAAAAAAAATGTTAGTTCAGGGGTGCCTGGGTGGCTCCAGTCGTCAAGCGTCTGCCTTTGGCTCAGGTCATGATCCCAGGGTCCTGGGATCGAGCCCCACATCGGGCTCCTTGCTCAGCGGGAGGCCTGCTTCTCCTTCTCCCACTCCCCCTGCTTGTGGTCCTGCTCTCACGATCTCTCTGTCAAATAAATAAAATCTTAAAAAAAAAAAGTTGTTCAGTAAGAATCTGTTCTCTTTGTAACAGGACACAGTTAGGTAAGTCCTAGGCTTGGCTTCCTAGCCTCAAGCTTTTGAAAGTCCAATCTGAGATTCCTTATGAAAAGTCCCAGCAAAGCAGTCAATCCCTATTCTTGCTGCAGTTGTGTAACTAATTAGGCCAACTTTATTGAAACTAGATTTAATTTGTAAACAAATTAGTCTACTGTCATTATCTCTGATCATAATGGGGAGTGATGAGAAAAATTACCTTTCAGGATAGCTGGGTGGCTCAGTCGGTTAAGCGTCTGCGTTCGGCTCAGGTCATGATCCCAGGGTCCTGGGATCAAGTTCCGAGTCAGGCTCCTTGCTCAGCGGGGAGCCTGCTGCTCCCTCTGCTTGTGTGCTCTCTCTCCCTGACAAATATATAAATAAAATCTTTAAAAAACATAAAAATAAAATCTTACAATTACCTTTCAATAATATACCTTTGTGGATACTGGATTCTAGTGCTGTTGTCTTTGAGGTTTGTTTTCTACCTGTAAACTAGACTAGTTCCTGAATTCTTCTAGTTTGCTCCAGTATTTGGCTAGAACTCTCCAACTAACATGTCCAGTTTTGACTTAGAATCAGTATGAAACTAAAACTGCCCTTTTCCCAGAGCCATGCAAGCTTAAAGCTGCGCAACCTGATACAAACTTCAGAGAAATCCTCACAACAGCTCGTATGTCTCATTCACATTGCAAACCAGGAAAATCTGTCAGACTCTCACTGCTTGCCCCCACTCCATCTGAACCCAACACTAGAAATTTTCTCAACTGACAGTTCTCCAATTTGCTATTAATCTTTCTCTTTTGTTTCCACTGAAATGCGTCTGGTTAAATTATCTGTTTGTTCACATTATATAGAGACCTAATTTAGGTGAAAGCTCAACTGAAACAGGACAGGACGAATATAAGGATGTTTTAAGTAATCACAAGGATGTGAATGCTAATTCATCATGTTGTGCCTATGTATATAAATGGGTTTTTTTTTTTTTTTTTCCAAGTGGTTATCTCCACTCTGGAGAATTTTTCAGTCCTTTGTGGTGTTTTCCTTACAGTCATCATATTCACCTCTCCAGTGTATTGTATACTCTTGAGGGTTTTTAATGCCGTCAGCAGCCACTGACATACCAATTATCAGACAACTGGATGAACTCAACAATAACCACAGATATGATGAAGACGGTGACTACATGGCCCTCCAGTCTGACAACTCAACTGGATGAAAACCCTGAACATGTGATTCTTTGGCGTGACTAAATTAATGGTGGTAACTGAGAATAACACTATACTGGTTAATAGTATACTCAGCCTGCTAAGAAAATGACCAAAAGGGGGTAATTATTAAAAACAAATGGAGAGGGGCGCCTGGGTGGCTCAGTTGTTGGGCGTCTGCCTTCAGCTCAGGTCATGATCTCAGGGTCCTGGGATCGAGCCCCACATCGGGCTCCCTGCTCGGCGGGAGGCCTACTTCTCCCTCTCCCACTCCCCCTGCTTGTGTTCCCTCTCTCGCTGTGTCTCTGTCAAATAAAATATTAAAAAAAACAAAAACAAATGGAGACCAGCCTTAAAAATTCCTTGGGCCGACAAAACCAGTTTAGCCATACACAGTAAACTTAGTTTATTTTGCAAGATTAACTTGACCTGGGTCATTTCTTGCTTATGCAAAACTTGAAATGTTTCCCCAGGTTGATATGAGGGGACCACTGACCAATTCCCTATTAATCGCTGGGAAGAATAAACAGTCACTGCTTTCCCACTATATAAGCTGTTTGATAATATACCTTTGAGCCTCATTCCGTGGTGTGAATGCTCCCAGGATATGCACAATAAACAATCACTACTTTGGTGATTGGTGTTACTTCTGTTATATATAATGCTGCTGTTAAAGTTCAGAAATAGCCAAAATTTGGTAACCAACTGGTGAATGGATAAACAACATGTGTGATACATACATAAGATGACATACTATTCAGCAATAAAAATGCTATAGATTGAGGTGAACCTCAAAAAATTTATACTAAGAAGCCAGATGCAAAACTATCTAGAATACGATTTTACTTATACCCAGGAAAGGCAAATTTATAGACAGAAACCATATTATGGTTGCTTGGGGAGAAGTGGAGATGGACTGCAAGAAGGGTCATAAAAATTTGGGGGCGAGGATTGATGAAAATGTTTAAATTTGGATTATGATAATGTTGGCACAACTCTAAACTTAGTAAATGATGGATTGTAAACATGGTGAACGAATTTTATATAAATTATATCTCAATAAAACTGGATCCAAAAAAGGCACATTGATTTAGTATTGCATTAGAGTAGATATTGAGAAGTGAGACAAGTAGAAGGAAAATTAGAACACTGTTAGAATATAATACAAATAGCCCTGTATCATTTCAGTCCTGGGCTCTGGTTTCCAGATAAGAAAAAAGAACATTGTTTGCAGATGAATGGGGTTGGGGAGGGGAATCAGGGAATTTATGGTCACGTAAAAATTTCATTACTCTTGGCCAGAGGCCAAAACGGAAACATTTAAAAAAAAAAGTTGCAAAGCTTCAGGCAGAACGCAGTTATTTTCTGAATGAAAACCAATACTGTGGAGTCACATTTATGAAAGGATTTATAATATCAAGTTAAGGGTCTCGTGTATAAAACTGATACTTGAGACAAGAAGTGATAGACACATCTATGCCAAAGTAATGTTACATATCCTGAATTATCCTTTATAAATTCCTGATTTTTTAATTTACTCAAACTTCAGGGGGCGCCCTGGGTGGCTCAGTCAGTTAAGCATCTGCCTTCAGCTCAGGTCATGATCCCAGAGTCCCGGGATGGAGCCCCACATCGGGCTCCCTGCTCAGTGGGGAGTCTGCTTCTCCCTCTGCCCCTGCTTGCTCACTCACTCTTTCTCAAAATCTTAAGGAAAAAAAAACACTTCAGGTATGACAAGTATCTGGGACTAAAAACTGTTAAGGTCTACTAAATTTTACAAAGGGGTCTAGCTATAATAAGAGAAAGGTAAGTGAATATCAAGACAAAACTATGCCCCTTTTTTTGGCTCTAGAGTGGCAGTGGCAACACTCGGAGTTACTAAAGACCAATTTTTTTTTTTTTTAATAAAATACACTTTTATTTTTTAAGTAAGTGCTAGGCCCAACGCGGGGATTGATCTCATGACCTTGAAATCAAGAGTCCCATGCTGTACTTACTGAGCCAGCCAGGCACCCTCTGAAGGACTCTCCCATTACTATTAGTTCCTGGATAAAATAACATTTAAAAATGCTTACTAGAGGGCGCCTGGGTGGCTCAGATGGTTGAGCGTCTGCCTTCCGCTCAGGTCATGATCCCAGGGTCCTGGGATCGAGTCCCGCATCGGGCTCTCTGCTCCTTGGGAGCCTGCTTCTCCCTCTGCCTCTCCCTCTGTCTCTCATGAATAAATAAATAAAAATCTTTAAAAAAAAAAAAAATGCTTACTAGATTTTCAGGAAAGCAGGGAAACCTCCAAGGACAATATATAAGCAGGAATGGTAAGTAAACAGAAAAGCCATGGTTGTCCTGAGGACAAATGCCCTTACCAGCACTGGGATTGAGACTAAGCCTTGGTTGAACAGTAAGGGGATGAGCTGAGCCTGATACCCCAAATTAGGCCAGGAACCAAGGAGAGGGCTAAAGTGTCCCAGGGGCAGTTCCTGGCCTAGAAAAGCAAATGCAAAACCTCTCTGAGAGAACATGCCCAATTTAGAACCTCTGGATCCCCACAAGTTCAACCAAGAAAGCATTCACAAAATAAAATCACCACACACGGTGGTAGAATGGCACCATAAAGAAAAATCCAGCGACAATAAACAGATTTAGGACCCCCCCCCCAAAAAAAACTTCAGATACTAGGATTACCAGCCATAGTTGATATAAAATTAACTATTATGAAATGCTCAAACAAAAAGAATGAAAAAGCTTTAGGCCAAGCCTATCTAAAAGAGAATGAAATAGTACTTTTGGGAATGAAAAACAGCAGTTGAAATTAGAGATTCAGCGGTGTAACAGCAGATTAAACTTTTATTACTTCTCATTTCAGCTCTGTGTAAAGTCCCAGAAAAAGAAGTGATACTCAAAGAGTCCGTGGTTGAAATTTTCTGAGCAGAAAGATACATGACGAATACAGAGACACACATCTAGATGCATTTTAGTGAAACTACAGATCAGAACAGATGAAAAGATTTTAAGAGCAGAAAGTAAAAGGAGATCCCATAGGAAGAAAAGGATAGCAGTTAACTTAAACTACAAAGGAAACCAGGTAATAGTGGAATAACTTCAAACTGTTGAAAGAAAAGTATTAACTAGTACTGTACCCAGTAAAACTATGAAGAGTTAAGTGTTGTATACTTGAAATCTGCTGAGAGTAGACCTTAAGTGTTCTCACCAGATGCACACATAAAAGTAACTATGAGGTGATGGATGTATATGTGTTAAATCATGTTCTCTCTCTCTCTCTATATATATATATACACACACATACATATATATATTTTTAAATATAATCTCTACACCCAATATGGACCTCAAACTCAGCCCTGAGACCAAGAATTGCATGCTCTGACTGAGGCAGCCAAGTACCCCTATGTTCTATACTTCAAATATACAATTTTGTCAACTACAACAAAGCTAAAAAAAATTTTTTAGATATAAAAATGGCAGTAAAATGACATTTGCAGATGAATAGAAACTGAGCAATTAACTAGAACTTCCTTAAAGTAACTTATAGAAATACATCCTTTAGAAAATAAATTACCTCAGAAGGAACCTCTGAGATCACAAAAGAAAAATGATCAAAGTGAACCCAAATAAATATTGTTTACATGTGGATTGGAAACAACTAAAATACTGAATAACAAAGGTTGGATGAGGTGATGAATTTTAGTGTTCTAAGGCCCTCAGTGTTTAGGAAGGCATTTAATGTACTAAGTAACTTTAGATTGTTGAAGATTTCAATGCACATGTAAGGTTAACTACTAAAAGAACAGGAAGGGGTGGAGGGAAAACACACAAAAACATTAAAACAAAGGCAAAGGTCTTGGACAAAAATGGAAGTTCTGGTAAAATTTCTGACCACTTAACCTGCCCAACCCCCAAAAAACAGGACAAGTAGGATAACAAAATTAACCTATGTACAACATCCTAATTAAACTAGGTGTTTCAGGAACCCCAAAATTTGGGCAGGTATAAGACCTGTGAGAAATTAGCAACTGAGCAGGGGGAAAGCAACCAGGAATGTGAACCACAAAAGAGGGTAACATACTGATTGGAAAATTCAGAGGACTAGCTCCAGAACAGTACTGAAACTGGATGGGGTTTTGCCTTCTCAAATATTGAGAGCAAAGGGTTTGAGACCGGTCTGAAAAGGCTGAAGTATTTTTGGGCCCATGAACTCTCAAAACCAGTGAAAGCTCCCTTCCAGGATAAAGTCCCTAGAAACAAATACACATCTGAAGACACACAACTTAAAATGCTCAACTCTTTTTAAAATCAGCATACACCTAAAACCTCAACACATACAACTAATCGTAAAGTAGAATGTCAATACACTTCCTCTCTTGAGGAAGAGATTAGCCAAAGAAAAAAGTGGCAAAGTATAGAAGATTGAGCAGCATGAACTGCTAGTTTGATATAATGCACAAATACAGAAGCTGCACCAAAACAGGCTTTTTAAGAATACATAAATAAAGGGCGCCTGAGTGGCTCAGTTGGTTAAGCGACTGCCTTCAGCTCAGGTCATGATCCTGGAGTCCCAGGATCGAGTCCGCAATGGGCTCCCTGCTCGGCAGGGAGTCTGCTTCTCCCTCTGACCCTCCTCCCTCTCATGCTGTCTCTCATTCTCTCTCTCTCAAATAAATAAAATAAAATCTTTAAAAAAAAAATACATAAATAAAATTTAACTCCATAATTGGCCATGAAACAAGTTCAATACATTTCCATGAAGTGGAGTCAAACAGATCATGATCACTGATGAAATGAAAAATAGTAATTTAAAAATATACTTCTAGGGTGCCTGGGTGGCTCAGTTGGTTAAGTGACTGCCTTCGGCTCAGGTCACGATCCTGGAGTCCCAGGATCAAGTCCCGCATCGGGCTCCCTGCTGGGCGGGGAGTCTGCTTCTCCCTCTGACCCTCCTCCCTCTCATGCTCTCTGTCTCTCATTCTCTCTGTCTCAAATAAATAATAAAATAAAATAAAATAATTTAAAAGTATACTTCTAAACTCCTGGCTCAAAGGAAAACTTGTAATAAGCATTTTAAAAATGTTTAGAAGTGGGCGCCTGGGTGGTTCAGTTGGTTAAGCAACTGCCTTCGGCTCAGGTCATGATCCTGGAGTCCCTGGATCGAGTCCCGCATCGGGCTCCCTCCTTGGCAGGGAGTCTGCTTCGTCCTCTGACCCTATCCCCTCTCATGTGTTCTCTCTCTCTCATTCTCTCTCTCTCAAATAAATAAATAAAATCTTAAAAAAAAAAAAATGTTTAGAAGTGAAAATGAAATGAAATAATGAAAATAAAACTTGTGGGATCCAGAAAATGATGGTATTTTAAAAAATAAAACTTGCCAAAACTGACTTAAAAATTCTAAAATATCCTATTATCAATAAAATAATGAACTGGTAGTTAATTTTTCCACAAAAGAAAACTGTAGGCCCCCGTGGTTTTACAATGAGGTTCTATCAGATGTTCAAAAAGTGGATTATTTCAATGTTAAGGAATTCAGAGAAAAGAATATTCCATAACTCATTCTATGAGGCTAAAAACTATGAAAACAAAGTAACAGATTAATCTCATTCCTGAGCACAGATGTAAAAGTCCTAAACAAAATATCAGCAATTAAAGTTCAGAAGTGTATTTTTAAAAAATGATCGTTCCTTAATGAGCAAGTTGCTTTAGCCCAAGAATGGCTAACATTTAAAAATTTTTAAATGTGTAATTCACCACATTACCAGATTAAAGTAGAATAAACACATTTACTTCAAGAGGAAAAGAAAGTGTTTTATAAATTTCTACCCCTATAATAAAAGCTTAATAAAATAGAAGGAAACTTCCTTGCCCTGATAAAGAGTAGCAAAACCTAGTAAAATTCAATATTGTAGGGCTGTTAGTACTCCCTAAATAACTACAGATTAAATATGATTCTAGTTAAAGAAAAAAGGGGCGCCTGGGTGGCTCAGTCAGTTAAGCGTCTGCCTTCGGCTAAGGTCGTGATCGCGGAGTCAGCGGGAAGCCTGCTTCTCCCTCTCCCACTCCCCCTGCTTGTGTTCCCTCTCTCACTGCCTCTCTCTCTCTGTCAAATAAATAAATAAAATCTTTAAAAAAAAGAATCTCCTGTTGTTTTTCTTCCCAAAGAATTTGACAACTGATTCTAATATTTAATGAAAGAGCAAAAGGCCAAGAACACTCCTTAAAGTGAAGGGAGACTTGCTCTATAAGCTATCAAGACTTGTAATCAAGTTACAGTAATTAAAATAATGTGCCACCTTAGCTCTTGGTTAGACAAATTAACCAATAGAATGGCAAAGAAAGTCCCAAAATAGACATTTATGTGGAAATTCGCCATGTAGATAAAGTCCCCAAGGAAAGGATGGATTAGTCAATAAACAGTAGAAAGAAAACCAGTTATCCACATAGTAAAAAATTAAATTGCTTCTCACACATACATAAATCAATTCCAAGGGGACTAAAGGCAAATGTGAGACTCTGACTGCTAGAGGAGACTATAAGAAAGATCTTAAGCCATAGGATGCCTGGCTGGCTCAGTTGGTGGAGCATACGACTCTTGATCTCAGGGTTGTATTCCAGCCCCATGTTGGGTGTAGAGATTACTTAAGAATCTTAAAAAATGTTTTTTTTTTTAAGGATTTAAAAAAATTTTTTTTTTTAGATTTGAGAGTGTGCATGCATGCACACAAGCAGGAGGAGAAGCAGAAGGAGAGGGACAGAGAGCATTTCAAGCAGACTCTGCGCTGACTGCGGAGCCTGACAGATGTGTGGAGGTGATCTCACAACCATGAGATCATGACCTGAGCCACCCAGGCGTCCCTTAAAAAAAAAAAAATCTTAAGACATAAAAATAACTATATTTGAATGTGTTAAAATTAACAGTAGAAATATTAGTATCCTATTATGAAGAACTCTTCTAAGAAAAAAATGACAAAAGACACCAGGAAGTATTTCACAGAAGAAACAAGAATAGTGAAAACATGTTCAACTCATTAGGAAAATGCAAATTAAAGCCACAAAATGTCATTTTTCACCTACCAGATTGGCAAGAATCAGATCTTCTAGTAGTAAACAAATGATAAACCATATTGTAAACTAGCACAACCATTCTGGAAAATAACTATATTATTTCTTATAAAACTGTTAAAAAGCTAATCAGGCACATACCTTACAACCAACTCTGCTTCTAGGGATACACTCTAAAGAAATTCTTGTAGATCTGTACCAAGAAACTAATGAATGTTCATTTTAGAATTGTCTATAAAAGCCAAAAACAAAAATAAGGAAAACTATACCCAATTAAATTATAAAAATGAGCCTGTTGAATGGAAAAATCAAGTAACGTAAGACTACATATTAAGTACAATACTATTTTGCATAAAGTTCACCAAAAAAAGTAAACATTATGTAGGATATATAGATATATATATATAAAGCAAAAAACAAAAAAGTGATTGATTCAGGACAATAGTTACCTCTGGGGAAGAGGGTAAGCTGGGTACTGGAATTGGGAAGAACATGAAAGTACAGTCAATACTATCAGAAATGTTCTAGTTCTTAATTAGTGAGTGTGTACATAGGCATTTATTTATTAACTCCATACGCATATATTTTTATATATGAATTAAACATTACATAAAGAAATATAGTGACCAGTGGTTGCCAGAGGTTGGGTGTGGGGGGTGGACAAAGTGGGGGAAGGTGGTCAAAAGACACAAACTTCGTTATAAAGTAAGTCCTGGAGATACAATTACAGCATGGTGACTGTAGTTAATAATGCTGTGTTGTATATTTGAAAGTTGCCAATAAGAGAGATCTTAAAAGTTCTCACCAGAAGAAAAAACTGTAACTGTGTTGTGATGAATCTTGACTTGTTTCACAAAATATACATATATTGAATCATTATGGTGTACACCTAAAACTGTTATATGTCAATTATATCTCAGCTAAAAAAGTGATCAGAAACACTTTTATATTGCTAAGACACTATGAAAAAGGAAATCATCTTCCCTTAAATGTATGTACACTACCTTGTAAAAGCAGATGTATAGTATAGCTGGTTAGGTGGAACAATGGGGTTTTTTGGTCACAATACAGGTTGTAACCACGCATTAGTTATGGATCTTGGACAAGTCATTTAATGTCTTTGAATCTATTTTTTAACTGTAAAATACAGAATTATTATAAAGATTAAAATGCTATAAAGTGGTACAAACTACATTTTTTAAAAATTATATTTTCCCCTTGACTATTACCCCAATTTAAGAAACCCCCTTATAGGGCACCTGGGTGGCTCAGTCGGTTAAGCATCCAACTCTTGATTTCAGTTCAGGTCATGATCTCAGGGTCCTGGGATCAAGCTCTGCGTCAGGCTTCCTGCTCAGCAGGGAGCCTGCTCAGGATTTTTCTCCCTCTCCCTCTCCCCCCACCCAACATGTGCTCTCTAAAATAAATCAATCTTTTTTTTTAAGATTTTATTCATTTATTTAATTGACAGAGAGAGAGAGAGATGGCAAGAGAGGGAACACAAGCAGGGGGAGTGGGAGAGGGAGAAGCAGGCTTCCCACTGAGCAGGGAGCCCGATGCGGGGCTCGATCCCAGGACCTGAGCCGAAGGGAGTCGCTTAACCGCTGAGCCACCCAGGCGCCCTAAATCAATCTTTTAAAAAAAGAAAAAGAAGCCCCTTATATTCTAAAGAGTTTGTTCAGGTAGGCTGAACTTAGCTTCAACCATTAATATAATGGAAGAGTAACTGTTTAAAACAACAAAAACCACCAGAATTTTTGCATCAAATAATATTTCCCCTCAAAGAAGCTATATACTTCTTTCACCAAAGTTACTATTGCTCAGGGGCGCCTGGGTGCCTCAGTGGGTTAAGCATCTGCTTTCCGTTCAGGTCATGATCCCAGGGTCCTGGGATGGAGCCCCGAATCATGCTCCCTACTCAGCAGGGAGTCTGCTTCTCCCTCTCCTGCTCCCCCTGCTTGTGCTCTCTCTCACACACACTTGCTCTCTAATAAATAAAATCTTTTAAAAAAAAAAGTTACTATCGCTCAGGGTGATTTTAGAAATCTTCCATTGGAACGGTCTATTTGCGAAAAAATTTTTCCAGTAAACGAAAATCTTAATTTTTTGAGGGTAGATGTCCCCTGTTGTAACTGTAAGATATTTTTAATCAAGCTTGATGAATAAAGTACACATGGCTGTAATCAAGATTTTGGTCAAAATTAACATGACTGGGCGCCTGGCTAAGGCACCCCTTAAAAACTTTTTAAATTAAAAATAGCGTATGACTAAAATGAGTGACAAGACTAATTCTCTTGGATGTCTTACAAATGGATTCTTCTGGCCATTTTCAGAAAAATATTTAGCAATGGCAACATAATTGGAAAAGAAAAAACAAACTTGGAAGGACAACATTCATCCTAATGCATAAAGAATCTCATTTCTATACAAGTCTGCAGTTGCTGAAGAGACCATTGCTTTAATCAGTTACTAAGATTAGTGAAACTACTTACATTAGTTGCCTACATCCTTTATTTTTTAATTATTATTATTATTTTAAGTAGGCTCCATGCCCAGCATGGAGCCCAATGCAGGCCTTGAACTCACAACCCTGAGATCAAGACTTGAGCTGAGATCAAGAGTCAGATGCTTGGGGCGCCTGGGTGGCTCAGTCGTTAAGCCTGCTTCTCCCTCTCCCACTCCCCCTGCTTGTGTTCCCTCTCTCGCTATGTCTCTGTCAAAGAAATAAATAAATCTTGGGCACCTGGGTGGCTCAGTTGGTTAAGCGACTGCCTTCGGCTCGGGTCATGATCCTGGAGTCCCGGGATCGAGTCCCGCGTTGGGCTCCCTGCTCGGCGAGGAGCCTGCTTCTCCCTCTGACCCTCCCCCCCTCTCATGTGCTCTCTCTCATTCTCGCTCTCTCAAATGAATAAATAAATCTTTAAAAAATAAAAAATAAAAAAATAAATCTTTAAAAAAAATGTGATGTAAAAAAAACAGAAAACGTTCTTAACTGATAAGATATGAATTAGATTCTAAATGCATTCTCTATCATGTAAGACATGGAGAGAAAAAAGAAACAAAGAAAATTCTTAAGTTTACCCTTGGCAATAGGAGTTTATATAATTTCAACAATCTCTTATCTAGGCATTTAACAGCATTATAAATTCAAAATGTGTGTGGGAATTAAGAGAAAAAATAATATTCCTTAAAGGGAGTACAAAGTTTATTTAAACATTTAAAATAATTTAAAATAATCAGTTACACAGAGTACAATGAAATTAACCAAAACCAATACCAAGTAATTTGTTTTTAAAGTGGCAATACAATATAGGAAAATGGTGGCTTTAATAACTTTATGGGACAATCACACAAAAGCACCTACTTCTTGAAGAAATAATAATATGCAAATTTTCACCATTTCAAAATTTTATCTCTGTATCACTTTTTGGTTCTCTTATTAACATCTGAGGTTAAAATGAAAGGCCTCACAATTAAGTAGCCATATTCTTTTAATAATGTCATCTCTTTATTCCTATGAATTTAATCATCTTTTAATTGCATGATTCCTTCAGCCTGATTCTCATTTTATATCTCAAAGAATGTTTTTAATAAACTGTGAGTACTGGTTCCACTATTTATCTTTCATAACCATTTTCAGGTCCTTCAAAACTATGCTTCTAACGATCTACACATAATATAACAGACAGCCACATGTTTTCTTCACTTCGCTTTACTTCCCTTATGAGTAGTTCCTATTTTATGGGTAGCTAGGGTATGTTAGTATGTTAGATGACTACGGTATAGTAAAAACCAGAAATAGACATTTAACACCTTAAAAAAAAAAAAAATTTAACACCTTTATGTTCCTAAACTCTACACACGTGACAAAGGCAGAAATACGTTAAAGAAAAAAACCATTTTAAATAATCTTAGAAACAATAAGACCATGATCCTCTCTCCCACAAAATAAATATAACATACTAGTAACCATAGCCAGACAAGCATTATAATACAAGAATTCCAGATAGTTGAAGCCAGGTGTTGAGATTTATGCTCCACATCCAGCTAGTTATAACCAGTCCAGTGAGTGCTAGAGAGTTAAATGTTTTGAGGAATGACTGAAATATGGTTATAGTTATACAAGAGAACATTCAATTCAGATCCAGCAAAGACTTATGAACTTGCCTACAGGCTGACAGCAAAAAGTGGCAATAATTTGGGAATTTTTAAATCTGCCTCATGAAAGACCTTCTTCTGCTAGCCTGAGATCCTCTTACAAATTTTTTTTTTCTTTTTTTGGTCTAAAATACTCAATAGACACTGGCTTTTGTAATGTGGCTTTCTACCCTCTTTACTGATAAGCCCAGGCTACATTTTAATGAGGACCATCAGAGTTAGTAGGCAATGAACTTCAGAGCTGGGTGGGTGGGGGTAGTGTTCCTCAGTGCCCCAGCGTCCTTGTGAACCAGCAATGAACTACACTAAATTATGAGGCATGATGACAGGAAAATTCAGGGAGGCCTGAAAGAGAGGTACCAAAGTGCATTGCAAATACAAAACAGAATATTTTAATATTCATCATAAATATTTATACAAATATTTACATATAATGAATAAGCCATTTTTAATACTGGCTAAAACCATGGAAGAGCTATTAAGTCAGCAGGTCTATCTATATCCTGGGTTCAAATTAATGCATAGAAATATTTTCAGTTGAAGTTCAATAAATAAATATACTGAAGGTGATTAAACAGAAAAAACAGGAAATTTCAATTTTGCTCTGTTTTTAACAATATCTTTTATTGGTAATAATGGACTTAAACTAATCAGTAAACCATAATCTATAAAGAATTTTTGTAAAAATGCATTCATTTTCTGATAATAAATACATCCAAATTGCAGTTTTTTTAAAAACCAGGATGGTGGAAAAGAGCAAAATGGAAAGGTAATAATCCTGGGCTCAAAACCAAATGATTAAATCAAAGACAGAAATATTTTCAGATTCCTCTCAGGGAGTCATGTAATCGGCACCATTTCTTCTCAGGGTCTCTCAACTGGACAACAGAGTAATATCAACTCTAAAGCCTTCTCCTCTAATATTTCTTCTGGTTCAATTTTTGCTAATATAAAACAAATCCTTTTTGCATGAGATGAAAAAATAAAAGTGTAGATTTATTCAGATGGGATTAGTTCAAACAGATATTTGGTGCCCTAAACAAGTCAAACTGAAATTAAGAGCTTCTTACAGCACTCCCATAAAGCTTCTGAAAATCCAGCCAAGTGGCACTGAGAAAGAGTAAACATTTTTTCTACTTCTGTAAATAGCCAAGAAATTGAAAAATCGACATCTAGAAAAAAGCAAGGCATAAATTCATCAGCACCAAGTAGAAATGATCTTCAAAAGGAGGTCTTTTATGTGTCCTGATATACTTGTGTTGATGAATAGGTTCTAATCTCCCCTCTAGGAAAAGTCCACTGCCTACAGTTAATACTTTTAGGCAAAAGAGAAGGTAAAACTCAGATAAAATAGAAATGATTCCATTTTACATTTTGATTTATCCAAAATGTCTTTAAAGAGGGATTTCAAGGTTTTGGTACTACTTTAAACATTTTTCAGAGGAGGCATGGTTTCAGGTTAGATTGTTTTTCTTCCCTATCCCATTATTTGCTAAAGCGGGAAGTATCAAATTTACTTTTATTACAACAGATCTTCAGCTACCATTCTAAATGTTGCACTTAGTCACAATACAACAGTTTCCATTTAAAATAAGACTCTAGCAGTAGTGAAAACTATTCAGAGGTGGTCATACAAGATCCTGGTTGTCCTTCTTGCCTATCAAATATGACCAAATTGTTGGTGGCTGGAGCTCAAATCACATACAATCAACCACATTATTGGATCCATGGCCTACATCTCGAATTTGGCTGGTTAAACAGGCACACACAGCTACGCCCGCTCCAGCTCTGCAGTGAGACACAGATCCAACCAGCTCCCACCTGAAGAGACAGAGGAGAAAGTATGTTATCTTAAAGCATGATTTACTTTGCTCAAAATACCAACCATAGACAAAAACTCCCTATTACTGGGACTGGTTCTGAAAGACAGCAAGGTTCCTCAGGGAGATAAGATATCCCCAAGGTTTTATCTTAATAGGTACGTCTAATAGTATTTTAGCACTCTGGAATAAGCATTTACTGGAAGATCCCATTAAAGCATACAGAAAAAATGAAAATTACCTATTCAACACTGGATCAAATGCTTCCACTGTATTTAAGTATGCATTGCCATTATGCCCACCAACTGCAAAGATTTTGCCCATCACTGTTGCAATCCCCACTCCACCCCTGGGAGTGGTAAGTGCTGCTACATAATCCCATTTGTTGTTTCGAGGATCATACCGCTCAACTGAACTCAGAGGAGAATTATCATCAAAACCACCTATATATATATATATAAAAAAAAAAAAGATTTTAAAAATAGTACTACATTTCATAGAAATTAACTATTAAATCTCAATCCAATAGCTTCTACAACCCAATCTTTTAAAAACATTTTAGAAAATAGAGAAAACTGGGAAAAAATTCACCCCAATACCTATCATCACTATCAACTCCTATTAGACATTTTTCTGTAATTTGAGATAACTTAGTATTTGACCTCAATACTAAGATTAAAAATCTTAAAATAGAAAAACTGAAGTCCCTGTATCTAAGCAGATAATTTAGGAGAAAAAAACCCCCCACAACATTCATAATTCGTCCTTCACCTCCTAGAGGTAAGTAAGATAGTATTGAGATTCCTTCTCTGTATGTTGTTTATTATATTTTTAAACAGTAAGAGTGCCTGAGAAGAGAATAAACTACCACTGAATCATTTGACTCAAAAGTTTTCCAACTGTTTCCCCTAATACTGTAATTGTCATCATAATTACAGAGACGGCTATGAATGATCTCACCAATTTTTGCCAAAACTACATCTTCATGCTACGTATTCTAGATGATGACAGTTCTCTCTATACATCATTCTAACAATGCTACTTATTATATTCCTGAGGGTTAAATATAGAGACTGTTATTTTGACAGTGTTCTTTCCCTTAAAAATAAATGTGCCTCTTTTTAGACTCTCATCTCTTACTACATGAGTAATAACTCTCTTCAGCAACTAAGCCTATTTTCCTGAGGATAGGAAGTGTTGCTATTATGAGCAGTCTATTCAGAAACAAGGTCAGTTTAAAAAAAAAACAACCTACAACAGTTAACTTCTCTAATGGGTTTAATTAAATCAATTTAATTGAAATAAAATTCACCAATTTTATGTGTGTAACTTGGTAAATATTGACAAATGTGTACAGCAGTATCCTCACCACCACAACCATGATACAAAACATATTTCATGACAATAAAGGGTTTAGCTCTCCTAAGTAGGGAGCTGTGAGAGGTAGCAACTGTGTAGTGCAAGAACTCTGGTTTCTCATAGACCCAAGTTCAAATTCCAGCTTTGTCACTAGTTTAGAAGGCGTGTGACTATGAGATAAATTATTCACGCTCTCTGAGTCTTTGCTACCTCACAGAGCTGTGAGGATCAGACAAGATCTAAAGTAAATTATGTTACCTATATTTCCAAGCACTGGAATATTCAGCATTACTTCTATTACTTGCAGATATTTCAATGCTAATAATATCCCACACTCTCTTATCAAGAACTGTAAGTTATGTAATACCAAAGAGTTTACATCAACATAAGTGCGACATATGCTAGTTACAACCTCTCTGAACAATTTCTTTCTCTGTAAAGGAGGGAATTACTAACCACAATACTGCCATCCATTTACTGGGTAACGGATGCAGTTTGAGATGCTTCACATATACTATCTCTAATTCTTAGAATAATTCTCTCAAAGATAATTCTCATTATTAGTTCTCATTAATAATTTTCATCATTATTCCCATCTCATAGTTCTTTAAAACCTTGCTACTGGAAGTGTGCTGAATGGACCAGAAGCAGCACTGATTATCATTTGGGAGCTGTTAGAAATACAGAATCTAGGGGCGCCTGGGTGGTTCAGTCGTTAAGCGTCTGCCTTCGGCTCAGGTCATGATCCCGGGGTGGGATCAAGCCCCGCATCAGGCTCCCTGCTCCGTGGGGAGCCTGCTTCTCCCTCTCCCACTCCCCCTGCTTGTGTTCCCTCTCTCGCTGTGTCTCTCTCTGTCAAATAAATAAATAAAATCTTAAAAAAAAAAAAGAAATACAGAATCTGGGCTCCACCCCTGCAGCTTAACAGTATCTTCAGAATATTCATACGCATATTAAAGTTTGAGAAAGCAATGCCCTATGGTTCCTTCCAATTCTGCAATTCAGTAAGTAAAAAGCAAGATAGGGATACCAACAGCCATTATGCATATGAAATAGCCATTGCTTTGCTTAAAGGAGTCAACATAATTCCCTTGAAGATGAGAAAAAAATTTCTTAAATCTTTAAAGATTTTAGCAAAGCACATCTGTGTTCTTACATTAAAAAATATGTATCTTATTTAAATATAATCCTCTACCTTAGATGCATTTGCTACTCCTAAAACATGAAACATGAAGGCATAAGCAAAAAAGCATGAATGTGAACCTTAGTAATTTGAAAGCCAATCTTAGGACTATTCCATTTGAGCCTAAATGCAATATAATTTGTGTTACTGTATTGTCTTATGACACTACCACTGTACATCCTGCAATAAATTAGAGAAATACCATCCACTCACCAACAACGTATAAGCAACCATGGAGCTCACTGACTCCATTGCCTGCTCTTCGTTGACCCATTTCTTTAACTTCTATCCACTTGTCCAGATGTGGATCATACCTCTCCACACTAGATAAAGAAGCTACTCCATCATTGCCACCTACTGCATAAACATGATTCTAAATAAACAAAGAATAAAAACACATGACATTAGACTTTTAAGTGATTTATGTGGTCCTATCAGTAGACCAGAATGTATAAGAAAGCAGTGTTTCATGAGATAATATGGTATACAATCATTATCTGCATCCTGGAGATACGAATAGAGCAGACCTTTCGTTACTTATCAGGGTATCAGGGCTATGATACAATGCAATCCATGAGCCAACTGCCACATAACTTACTACAAGAGCCACAGAGCCAACTCCTCCACGGGGACTATTCATTGGTGCCACTGTACTCCACTGATCAGATTCTATGTCATATCTTTCCACATCATTGAAGCAAGTGTTGTCATCTAACCCTCCAATTGCATAAATTGGACCTCCCAAGGAGGCCAAGGCAATTCCTCGCCTGCAAAGACAATAAAACATACTTTAGCATCCGGTTTTGTTTCCAGAAAAAGGTAGTAAAAATATGCTAAAGAAAGTCATTTACTTTGTTAAACCTCAATGAGGTTTTTTTCCCCCATTATTTTTAGATTTATCAAGGCTTTTGAATAGATGGCTACAAGGTTGCCAAATTGTGTGACTATATGTGAACAGTGCCCTCTGGAGTTTTATAATGCACAGCCTACACAGGTTACCTTAAACCCAAAAGAAATAAAGTGAAACCCAACAAAATAATATAAATGGAACCCAAAACATTCAACAGTAAAACACTGCATAATGAGAGATTAATGAACTGACAGAAATGTTCTGCTGTGGAGGTCAGAAGTCAATCTCATTTCTAAATTCAAGTCATTGCAGAGCATTTTTTTTTTTTTAAGATTTTATTTATTTATTTGACAGAGAGGGACACAGCGAGAGAGGGAATACAAGCAGGGGGAATGGGAGAGGGGGAAGCAGGCTTCCCGCGGAGCAGGGAGCCCGATGTGGGGCTGGATCCCAGGACCCTGGGATCATGACCTGAGCCGAAGGCAGATGCTTAACGACTGAGCCACCCAGGCGCCCCAGAGCACGTGTTTTGATGCAGGGTTTCATGGTACGACACAAAAGAACATCAATTTTTATATTACAAGCTTTATATCACATTGCTTAACTTCTGAAGGGCATTTATTTCTCTTCTTCGAAAGAGGGAGACTTAGCCCTTGTTAAAAGCTAATTCACTGTAATGATCAGAAAAAAATTATACCAATTTCTTAAAAAACACTGCAGCAATAAAAAACTGAACTATTCTAAAACAATAAACTACCACTGACTTGGTATGTACTTTGGACAGTGTATTTGATAAACCTCTACCTTGCTTCTTCATCTGTAACCCATTTGAGAAAGGAGCAAACACAGGAGATAACAGAGATAATATAGGTAAAGCACTTAAAAGTGACTGGCCCATTGTTAGTGCTATGTTAGTAGCTATACTACTGGAGAGTGCAGCTGGTCAACCGAGATTCTAAGTTTACCAAAGAGAATCCTAAGAGCGATTCTTAAGGGTAACGTTGTTACTCATTTTCAATCCCCTTAATCTCTTTTCTCTTGAGAATAGAGCAATGACTTATAAAACACTGTGGCTATAAAAATTTGGAGGTGTGTAAACGTGTGTGCACTCTAGAACATACAGGTATTATAATAATGACAGATGAGTACCTAGTAAATATCCCACCCCCTCACCATCCCAAACCAAAATAACTAATAATGTTATTTCCTACTCCTCAAAACTCCCTTGATTTTCATGAAATCACACATTTGAATTCCCTCCTAAATCTCTGGCTGATGCTATTCTGTTTCCTTTATCAGTGCCTTCCTCTCTACCCCATCATTAAATTATCAAGTTCCCTAAAGGCCTATTATCACTTAAATGCTCTCTCCCAAGGCAACCTCATTCTTTCCATGGATTTATAACTCAAATGTATATTTCCAGACATATATCCAATTTCTACCTTAAATCTGTCATGTTAGCTATTCAACCTTAATTTTTTTGCAAGTGAGTGAGGAGGGAGGAAGGTAGAGGAAGAGGAAGAGGGAGAGGGAGAATCTTCAGCAGGCTCCCCGACACAGGGCTCAATCTCATGACCCTGAGATCATGACCTGAGCTGAAATCAAGAGTCAGATGCTTTACCAACTGAGCTACCCAGGCACCCCTCTTCAACCTTAACTTTAATCTGAGATGGAACTCACTGCTTACTTCCCTGTGATAGGCAAATTTTAAGATGTACTCCCCACACCCCCCCCAGTATATTCATCCTCTAGTTTTATTCCCATGCTTATACTACATTATATGGCATAAAGGAGATTACTTGAATAGTCCCAATCTAATCACACAAGCCCTATTAGAGAGGTTTCTCCAGCTGGTAGCAGAAGACAACTCAAAAACTCAAAGAATGAGATGGATTCTGCATGCCACTGCTTGTTTGAAGACAGACAGGAGCACCTGGGAAGGACCTGGGAGTGGCTTCTAGGAATTGAGAGTGACACCTGGCAATAGCCAGTAAAATTGAGAAACTCAGTCCTACAGTCTCAAGGAACGGAGTTCTTTTTTTTTTTTTTTTTAAGATTTTTTTTATTCATTCATTTGAGAGAGCGAGAATGAGAGAGAGAGAGAGAGCACATGAGAGGGGGGAGGGTCAGAGGGAGAAGCAGACTCGCCGCCGAGCGGGGAGCCCGATGCGGGACTCGATCCCGGGACTCCAGGATCATGACCTGAGCCGAAGGCAGTTGCTTACCCAACTGAGCCACCCAGGCGCCCTCAAGGAACGGAGTTCTATCAATAACCTAAATGACCTTGGAAGTAGATTGTTTCCCAGAGCCTCCAGATAAGAGCTTAGCCCAGCCTACACCTTTATTTTGGTCTTGTAAGACCTTAAGTGGAAAACCCAGTCAAACTTGCTAGACTTCTGATCTATGGAACTGTGAGCTTTAATAAACAGATACTGTTTTAAGCTGCTAGGTGTGTGGTAAATGGTTTCACAGCAATAGAAAACAAATACACCCATCACAAGGGAAACAAAAATTTTATCCTGTTGTCTTTTTTTTCCTAATGCAGAAAATTATACCACTATCCACACCCAACTGCTTAAGCCAAAAACTGAAGGATCATCCTTGCTTCTTGTTCTTTCCACCTTACACATCTGATTATCATAAAATCTTGTTGATTGTATACTTCTGAATTATATCTCAAATATGTCCTCTCTCTCCCAACTTTTTCCACTTTAGTCCAAGCCACCATTATTTCTTGACTAAAATATTACAGTAACCCTGTTGGTCTCCCAAACTGTTTTTACTCTGGTCCTCCTCAAATCCTTTCCCCATTCCATTCCCTGCTATTAAAAACATATATGTGTGTGTGTGTGTGTGTGTGTGTGTGTGTGAGAGAGAGAGAGAGAGAGAGAAAGCTCACCAGATAAAATAAAAAAAACCTCTTGGCAAACCTGAAAGGCCCTCATCCTTTCCTATTCTTTCAGCCTTATTTTTTCACACCATTCATCTTGATCTTTCAGCCATACTGGACTTCCTTAATGCTCTCTGCTCTTGTTGACTTCCAGATTTTCAGACTTCATTTCTTTACACCCATCACCCTTCTATCCACCAACACTTAACCAGAATAAATTCTTCTATTCTTTCAGATCTTAATTTAAATGGAACTTAAGATTTTTTCCATTCTCAAGCACCCTTTGCTTAGAATTATTGCCCTTGGGGCACCTGGGTGGCTCAGTTGGGTAAGCATCTGCCTTCAGCTCAGGGCATGATCTCAGGGCCATAGGTTGGAGCCCCACATCATGCTCCCTGCTCAGCAAGGGGTCTGCTTCTCCCTCTCCCTCTGCCCCTCCCCCTACTCATGCTTGTTCGCTCTCTCAAAATCTTTTTTTGAAAAAAGAATTATTGCCCTTGTAATTATGTCTTTATTTGTATCTTTCCTTACAGAATGTAAGATCTACAGAAGCAGACCCATGAGATCATAACCTGAGCCGAAATCAAGAGTCAGACACTTAACTGACTGAACCACCCAGGAGTCCCTGTTGCATGTCTATACACTAATAATGAAGCAGCAGAAAAAAAAAATTAAGAAAACAATCTTGTTTACAACTGCACAAAAAAGAATAAAATACCTAGGAATAAACCTAACCAGAGGTGAAAAACCTATACCCTGAAAACTATAAAACAATGATGAAAGAAATTCAAGACAACACAAATGGAAAGATATTCCATGCTCATGGATAAGAACAAATGGTTAAAATGTCTATCCTACTCAAAGCAATCTATAGATTTAATGTAATCCCTATCAAAATATCAACAGCATTTTTCACAGAATTAGAACAAACAACCCTAAAATTTGTATGGAACCACAAAAGACCCTGAATAGCCAAAGCAATCTTGAAAAAGAAAAAGAAAACTGGAGGTGTCATAGTTCCAGACTGCAAGTTATATTACAAAGATGTAGTAATCAAAACAGTATGGTACTGGCACAAAAAGAGAAATATAGGTCAATGGAACAGAATAGAAAGCCCAGAAATAAACGCACAATTATATGGTCAATTAATCTTCGTAAAAAGAGGAAAGAATATGCAATGGAAAAAAGAGTCTCCTCAACAAATGGTGTTGGGAAAACTGGACAGCAACATGTAAAATGAAACTAGACCACTTTCTTTCACCATACACAAAAACACACTCAAAGTGGATTAAGGACCTATATGTGAGACCAGAAACCATAAAAATCCTAGAAGAGAGCAAAGGCAGTATTTCCTGACACTGATTATAGCAACATCTTTCTAGATATGTCTCTTAAGGCAAGGGAAACAAAAGCAAAAATAAACTATTGGGACAACATCAAAATAAAAAGCTTCGGCACAGCAGAGGAAACAAACAAAACTAAAAGGCAACCTACTGAATGGGAGAAGATGTTTGCAAATGACTTACCCAAAAAAGGGTTGGTATCCAAAGTCTCTAAAGAACTTATCAAACTCAACACCCAAAACCCAAACAATCCAGTTAAGAAATGCGAGCAAGACATGAATAGACATTTTCCCAAAGAAGACATCCAGATGGCTAACAAACAAATGAAAAGATGCTCAACATCACTTAACATTAGGGAAATCAAAATGCAAATCAAAACCACAATGAGGTATTACCTGACACCTCTCAGAATGGCTAAAATCAAAAACACAGGAAACAACACTGTGGGCAAGGATGTGGAGAAAAAGGAACCCTTGTGCATTGTTGGTGGGAATGCAAACTCGTGTAGCCACTGTGGAACACAGCATGGAAGTTCCTCAAAATATTAAAAATAGAACTACCCTGGGGCACCTGCGTGGCTCAGTTGTTAAGCGCCTGCCTTCGGCTCAGGTTATGGTCCCAGGGTCCTGGGATCGAGCCCTGCATCGGGCTCCCTGCTCCGCCGCAGGAAGCTTGCTTCTCCCTCTCCCACTCCCTCTGCTTGTGTTCCCTCTCTCGCTATCTCTCTCTGTCAAGTAAATAAATAAAATCTTTAAAAAAAAAAAAAAAATAGAACTACCCTAAGATCCACTACTGGGTATTTACCCAAAGAATATGAAAACACTAATTCAAAGGGATATAGGCACCCCTATGTTCACTGCAGCATTATTTACAATAGCCAAACTATGGAAGCATCCCAAGTATCCACTGACAGAAAAATGGATAAAGAAAACATGGTGTATATATATATGTGTGTATACACACACGCACACACACAATGGAATATTACTCAGCCACAAAAAAAGAATGAAATCTTGCCATTTGCAACAACATGGATGGAGCTACAGAGTATAATGATAAGCGAAATAAGTCAGTCAGATAAAGACAAATACCATATGATTTCACTCATATGTGGAATTTAAGAAATAAAACAAAGGGGAAAGAAGAGACAAACCAAAAAAACAGACTCTTAAATACAGAGAACAAACAGGGGAGATGGGCGGAGAATGGGTAAAACAGATGAAGGGGATTAAGAGTACACTTATCTTGGGTGATGGCTATTAGGAGGACATTTGTGATGAGCACAGCTCATCATGACCTCAGCTGAAGGCAGATGCTAAACCGACTGAGCCACCCAGGTGCCCTGAGGGATATTTTTTTAATATGTTAAAATACCTATGCCTTAGTCCTAAAGCCAGTATCTCATTTAATAGGGAAACATTAGAGACATTTCCACTAAGATCAGAAATAAGACAAAAACAACTACCATCTCTGCTACTGTTCACACTGTATTAGATTAATAGGCAATATAAATAGACAAAAAAAAAAATTCAAAGCATAGGAATATGTGGAAAAACTGGCAAAAGTTGAATAAGATCTATATTAATTAATATCATTGTATTAATGTTAGTTTCCTGGTTTCAGTAATTGTACTATGATGGTGTAAGATGTCAACATTATGGGAGCTGGGTAAAGAGTATACAGCAGGATTTCTCTATCTCAGCACTACTGATATTTAGGGTGGGGAAAATTCTTTGCTGTGGGGGGCTTTCTTGTGCATTATAGTATTTATAGCAGCATCCATGGCCTCTCCCAACTAGGTGCCAGCAGCCCTCCCCCAACATCCCACCCCCAAACTGTGACAACCAAAAATGTCTCCAGATATTGCCAAGTATTCCACAGAGGAAGTAAAATCATCTTTTGCTAAGAATCACTGGTAAACAGGAACTCTACTATTTTTGCAACTTTCCTTAAATATAAAATTATTTGAGTTATAAAAAAAAAAATCAATGCTCAGGTTTAGGTGGAAACTATGTTAATTGTTACCATATTCTAAAACATAAAAAAATATAAAATATATTCTCAAGAAAGAAAATATAAAAAGTTATAACAAAGCATCACATTGGATGCTAAATTTAACAAAATGTGTTTAAGACAGTATTTAAAGTTTCTAAAAACGTAAAAAGTAGAAAATTGGCCCCTTCAATTATTGGAAGCTTTATTTTCCATCAATAAATCAAAAAAATTTCCATGCTGATGCACCTCTTTGTGTTCATTGATGCCTTCATCATCCATTTATTAGTGAGAGGATCAAACATCTCCATGCTACCTAAATGTTCATTTCCATCATGTCCACCTACTGCGTACACTTTACCTGTCAAACAGAGAAGCATTTTCATGATTCCAACTTAAGTAAATTGATAGTTATTTATGTGTATAATATATACATAAGATCAAAATATAATTAGAATAGCTTGATAATTTTCAACAAATATTCTTCTGTTCAACATCATGAATAATGTCACTTAAATAGTCAAATGAAAATAATCATAAGCTTCTACTTAATAAAATGCCAGGAACATGCTGTTAGATATGAAGTTATTTAAATGCTCAAACACTATCCCTACTTTGGTTTCCCAACTTTTTATTACTAAGTAGATGAAATCACTAATAATGCTTTCAAAGAATGTTTAATAAAATTTAAAAATGCTCAATGTTATATGAAGAAAATACAAAATTCAATACAGTATGATCAAACCTTCTAAATGAAGTTATTAAAAATACACATACAATAAATAATTTTAAAGGTTACATACAAGAATGTCAACTGTGACTATTTTTATTAGAATGTTTTCATATTTTCCCCAAAAAGAATTTACACTTCTATAATCAGAAAAAAAAAGTTATTTTTTTAAAGTCCCCTAACAATTTACCCATGGTTCTGTAATTATTTCATTTTCAGTAACCAGTAAAAAAAACTCTCATTTCAATAATTAGGTATAGAAAAGAGCTGATATATATTAAGTTCAATAAACACTTTTTGTTGTTTGATTATTTTACAAATATAACTCAGAAGAGTTTAACTCTTTATTTTAACTCCCTTTCCCCTAATACTCCTCTCCCAACAAGCACCTACATGCAAGAGATTATTCATTGAGCATCTATGGGCATAAGGCAAGTAAATAAAAAATCACCACACAAATATTTTATTGATATAGTGAAACATTTTAGAATTTAGCAATTTTCTTACAGAAAGAAATTCTCAACGTTTAAATATTTTAAAAGAATGTTATCATCATATGCTATGACTTAAGACAATAATGGACCCACCTTCCACAGAGATTACACCCACGTGCCGCCTTCGACTATTCATTTCTGGCCCAAAAAACCAACTGTTTTTGTTTATAGAATAGCATTCAATACTGCGAAAGGGGTCACCAGATCCACCTCTACCACCTACACAAAACAGCACACCTAAAGGTAAAGCCAGAAAATACAGATCAAAATTATAGCTCCCTAATTTTTTTTAATTAATGTGGAAAAAAATACTTAGTCAAAATTTTGATGAACTGCTAAAAAAATGAGTTATTTGGATAACTTCAATGTCATTATGTTACTAAAAATCTAATTTTTCCCCTTATTTGAATTCCTCAAAGAATAGGATACATCAGCTATCTCTGTTTGCTAACATCCCATTATAGTATGGTTTAGATTTTCACCCACTCTGTAAAATTGCTCTTGCTAAGGTCATAACTACAACCAATAAACTCTTAATTTTTTTTTTTTAAGATTTTATTTATTTATATTTGAGACAGAGAGCGTGAGAGCACGAGAGCATGAGCTGGGGGAGAGGTAGATGGAGAGGGAAAGGTAGGCTCCCCGCTGAGCAGGGAACGTGATGCGGCCTCGATCCCAGGACCCCAGGATCATGACCTGAGCCAAAGGCAGATGCTTAATGGACTGAGCCACCCAGGTGCCCCTTAAGTTAATTTCTTATTGAATACAAATGCAACACTCAATATGTTGATCACCCTGCTTTTTGGGAAACTCCTTAACTCTCTTGATTTCCATAATACTGAAGTCTTTTGTCTCCAATAATTTCTCTTCCCTATGTTTCCCATGTTTCATCCTTTGCACACTTCTCACATACTTCCTATGTTCACACAGGAAAAGTACATTCCTTGATTTTAAATTCCATCTGTATCATAATGCCTTCCAAGCTACGTATCTAAGCCACATTTCCACTTGATGTCCCACAGGCACCTCAAATCCAACTTATTCAAAAGGACCAACCTTCCTCGCCTACCTGAAACCTCTTCCTTCCCCAGGGGCCCTGCCCTTCCTCTCCCTCACAATTCCACTGCTTCCTCTCCCTCACAATTCAGGCCATCATCTGCTATTACCCAACTACTGCAAAATCCTGTCCTTTTTTATCACTTAGTAGTCTTTTTGCTTTCAGACCTTCAACAGAGTAAACTAAAAGGCTCTCTCAACAGCTTTCTATTACCTAAATCAGTAGTTTTTAAAAACTTTAGCCAATGCCACTAAATTGTAGAGTTAAAAATGGCTAAAATGACAATTTTTAGATTATACATATTTCACTGCAATCTAAAAAAACCAAAAAAACTCCAGTGTGGTTCAACAATCACCTGGAAGGCATAAAATAAACCACAGAATGACGGTCCTGACCTCCAGAGTTTCTGAATCAATAGGCGTGGGGTAGATCCAAGAATTTATATTTCTAACCAGTTCCCAAGTGAATGCTTATGCTTCTTTTATACTTTGAGAACCACTGCCCTACAGGATAAAACCCAGCACAGCATAAAGGCCCTGCACTGTCCATCTAATCTTCTCCCTTCCTTTCTCTTAAACTTCATGTTCCCGCAACATGCATACAGGGCTCATCCTCGATGTTCCAATGCCAATTTTTGGTAACTATCATTCACTTAACACAGTACAGAAATGATCCATTATGCTGATATCTGTCTCCAGAGTCTAAGATAGGTTAGGACTGTATGTTAAGCATTTTGTACTAATCAGGGCTAGCACAGTGCCTGGCATGTACTAGGCATTAAACAGATGAAAAATGAACTGAATACCCCTTTCCTTAACTGGCACCTAGAAAAACATCTGTTTATTATTCAAAACTAAGACTGAGGTTTACTTTCTCTATAAAACATTTTCTGACCCTTCCAAGGTAAAAATAACCACTCTTTTGTGTTCCCCACTATACTTATATCAACTTCCCTTTACCACTTCATTGCATTTATTTATTTACATGTCTATCTCCCTATATTGGACTGCAAGTTCTCTCAAAATAGGACTGGCTATATTCTAGGTGTATCTGCATTTCTGATGCCTATCCCAGAACCTGGCATGTGGTAGGTACTAAATAAATACTGGCTGAATGACTGTATTAAGAAATGTACAGAATTGCTTGTGTCATCTTTTCCAACTCAATCCTTGATTTTCCAAATCAATACTTTAAGTCAAAGAAATTTAAAGTTGGAAGAGGCTTTAAAGATCATGTAAATCAAAATCATTTATAAATAAACAGGCCTTCAGAGATTACAAAATCTGCCCCAAATTATATTTAATGGCACAGCTGGAATTATAATCCCAGAATGTAATCTCAATGATTGAATAGATTTTCAGTAGAAACTAGTATTTCAGTTATACAGTTCACCTAGGAACATGGAATGAAGGGGGGTGGGGAAGCTAAAAATGGAACAAAAAGATCAGGATATAAATCCTTTCTATGCTATTTCTCTGTGTGGCCTTGGGCATGTTTTTACCCTCTCTGAGTCTTAGTCTCTTCATCCATAAAATGGAATAACACCATCTATCTCACAGTAAGTATTGAATCCTACACTAAAACCTACTCATTAAGTTCCTGCAATCATGTAAGAGATCATGTATACAAGGGTCTACTATATGCCTACTATATGCATATAACTCAGGCTACCAAGGTGTTGTTTAAATTTAAAACTTAAAGAGGAATTTAATTAAATACCTTGACTTCCTGAAACAGGATTCACAACTTAAAAAAGCCCTACACTTCAAAAAATTTAATTCTTGACATCAACCTATAAAAAGAGGAGAATAAGCAGTCCTTTCTATGTTAAACTACAGTTCACACTTGAACAACCCAGGACTTATGGATGCCAACTTCCTGTGTAGTTGAAAATCTGCATATAACTTTTGACTCCCCCAAAACCTAACTCCTAATAGTCTACTGCTGACTGGAAGTCTTACTGGTAACATGAACAGTCGGTTAACACATTATTTTGTGTATGTATTATATACCATATTCTTACAATAGAGTAAGCTAGAGAAAAGAAAATGTTATTTAAAAAAAATCAAAAGGGGGCACCTGGTTGCCTCAGTCAGTTAAACATCTGACCCTTGACCTCAGCTCAGGTCTTGATCTTAGGGTTGTGAGTTCAAGCCCCTCACTAGGCTCCATGCTGGGTGTGGAGCCTGCTTAAAATTAAAAAAAGAAGAAAGAGAAAAGACATTTATAGTGCTGTAAAAAAATGTACATATAAGTGGACCCATGTTGTTCCAGGGTCAACTGTATTTAGAAGAACAACTTCTTCATAGGTACATATATGACATTCACATTTTCTTTACCTAGATAAAATCCCACTATTCATAATCAAGTACGGCCCTTCGTTGTTATTTTTAGGCTGTTCCACAGATCTCTTTATTTGATAACTATACTGGGTAGCAACAAATGAAGATAAACTCTGTTCAGAGTACCACTTCCTGAATTCCTGGACTTTCATTTATCTTCCATCATCCCTCGACTTTCATTTATCTTCCATCATCCCTCAAATGTATTTTCTATACTTGTAAAAAGTAACATAAGTGAACATGAACTAATTAGGAAAATACAGTCTGAAAATTGTGGCAAATAAAGGTAAAATTGCATGCCTCCTTAAATATTAGACCTTTAGATTCTAAGAGTCTAACAATCTATTATACAAATTTTAAATGTATTTAGTGACTTTCAAGTTTGTTTGTTTGTTTTTTTTTTGTAATCTGTACACTCAACGTGGGGCTAAGCTCATGACCTCAAGATCAAGAGTGACACTGCTCTTCCAACTGAGTCAGCTAGGGGCCCCATTCAGTGCCTTTCTTTTGATAAAACACAAAAACTAATAATACTTAAACATAAAATATGTGTCAAGTTCCATCCTTGACAGTAGAGATACAAACCTGAATAAGATATTTACCTGTCTTTGAAGAGCTCAAAACATGTCAAATAAATTTCAGTGCAACACAGTAAAATAAAACAAGTGCAAACAAAGTATTCTAAAAGTACAAATGACAGAGGAATGAACTCTGCTAGAAGCATCAAGAAAACTTAAAAAAAAAAAAAAGGTATTTCAGCAGGCTCTTCAAAGTACATAGGACTTACAGCTTTTTAAAAAATTGGCTTACTACAGCGCCTGGGTGGCTCAGTCGTTAAGCGTCTGCCTTCGGCTCAGGTCATGATCCCAGGGTCCTGGGATCGAGCCCCACGTCGGGCTCCCTGCTCAGCGGAGAGCCTGCTTCTCCCTCCCCCTCTGCCTGCCTCTCTGCCTATTTGTGCTCTCTCTCTCTGTCAAATAAATAAAATCTTTAAAAAAAATTGGCTTATTGGCAAAACTACCTGAATCATGTCCAGTAAGAATTCACATTATATAACCATACTTGCCAATTACTACTTTAAGACAATCAGATACTGATCATCTCACAATTAAGTTTGGTAATACACTCCTTCCAGTAGAGATGATAAAATAAGTAATTTAATTACCAGCAGTTTGCTTCCTTGGGGTAGTCCGAATGGAGTATTCAAAGTCAGGTACTGCTCTGCTACTCAAGTGAAGATGGTAATTTCTTGCTTCATCCAATAAATCTCTACATTTTAGATTTTGCTTGACAATCTGTTCTTTTGCCACAACACCCATAAGAAAATCAACTGGCAACAGCGGCAAACGAACCTAAGATCATGAATAGTCACAGACATAAAATTTAAGTTGTAATCAGATAGTTTATGCTCTACTTTGTAGTATTTTATGTTGTCTTTTTAAAACTCATTTACTACACAAAGCCTTTCTAACATGTGAAGGAAGTTCAATGAGCCAAGTTCTAAAGTGATTTCTAGTATGGTCTGCACTAATGAAATCAGATTATATGTTAAATGCACCCTCCCCCCCTTTAAATACAGATTTAAGTAGACTGGATAAAATAATTGTATTCATTCAAGTTTCTTACTTCCAAAAATGGTACTGTCATAATCACAAGGCCCCACTGCTGCTAGAGAAAAAGCACAATCAAAACAAAATTGCCATGTTTTGTTCTTTTGCAAGACTGAACAAATGGAAATGGGATTTCTTCATTACTTGAACACAGAAACATTCATAATATTAAATCACTGTTATTTTCTCCAAATCAATCACCTTGGAAGGTTATGTATTAAATCAGGGATGCATTCCCACTTCAAGTAGAGACACTCACCTTTCTTCCCTTAAAGATGCATTGATTTTCTAGTGGATTAAGGGGATGATCAAACCAGGTAATATGATTTTGAGTTAAAAGTACATATGCATACACACAAATAAGATAGCTGCAAGATAATGAAACTTTTCTGTTGACAAACTTGTTTTCAAAGTAATTCTAAGGCCTATTTATTATCTCCCTACTAAGATACCCTGTTGACAGTAAGTAAATAAGTAAATAAATAAGAAAAAAGCCATGTTTCTGAGGTTACAGAAGTGAAACTGGTGAGGAAAAAAAACGGAAAGTTACATTTTGTGGTTCTTTCCAGATAGGAAAGTAATCCACTACAATTTAGAAACTTCATTATAAAACAATACTTATAGCTGTTTCCTCAGAACCAGTTTCGATCAGCATAAATAAAATATTTATTACTACGATTTCAAAGGGCTATTTTCAACATTCAGGTTAAAAAGCAAAGAATTATACTTCTAATTAAATGTAACAAATTCAGACTTATCCTTAAATAGCATAGTGAATAAATAGGAAAGTAAAGAGAAAGCCATTTTCACATTGTATTACACAAAGATTTCTATATTCCTTTGGATAATCTACATATTTCACGATCAATGAAACAATCTAATTTGCTTCCATATCACTTCATTTCTATACCCAATCTTATTTCAGCCCCCTACCTGTGCAAGTGTTTCATCCAACCATTTGGAATGATGCTGAGGATTGGCAAGAAGCCACTTGATGGCTGCACTATAGACCTGCTTTTCATTCTCAATATTTAAATCACTGGAGGACAAAAGCTTATGGAGATGTTGGGGTGACACACTTACAAAGTCTTCACACTCCACTACTTCAGTAAAATGCTCACAGGCATACTGATCCGCCATGTCCATTAAGTCTATTCGGTTGTGACTTTCAGCAAAGGCTCTCACTGCCAGGCAGTTGGAGGGATGAAAATGTAACTTCATGTATTCACAACAAGCTCTAGCCACCAGTTCAACCTGTAGAATACAGGCTGCATATAAGAGAGGTTGGACATTGTCAACAGTCAAAGTGAGCCGTGAAGAATAGACAAATTTTACCAAGTCTTCTATTGCATCACCATCAAAATCTCTGATCTCAATCAGTGTTTGCTTGGCTTCAGCCATTTCAGAGAGAAACATGGCTCTGAAGTAGGGGATAACACAAGCCAATACTAGTTTGTGACAAGAGATTAGCTTTGAGCCAACCTGTTCAAAGCAAAGAAACAAAAGAAGACTCAGTTTCACATAAAAATGAGTTTTAGATCAGCATTGAGCATATGGGTAGCAAGGACAAAAACCCACACGGATTTAGTGTATTTGTTTTAACAATGCAATTCTTTGGTCACTTATTTTAATCTAGGCCAGCTGCAATTTTCTTCTGCCAAATAAGCCACTTATCATCTATATATTGTCTATAATATATATATACTAAAATCATAAACTATGATTTTCTATATTATCTCAAATTTCAGGAGCATTCTGTGAATAAATGAGAAGAGCAACACACATCATCTAGCACTAGTTGGGCACTATTTTTGTTTTAGGTCTGTGAGTCCCTCTCTAAAAAAAAATTTTTTTTCCAGTCTTATTGATATAATTGACATATGACATTTTGTAAGTTTAAGTTATACAACATCGTGATTTCATATATGTATATATAATGAAATGATGGGCGCCTCGGTGGCTCAGATGGTTAAGCGTCTGCCTTCAGCTCAGGTCATGATCCCGGAGTCCTGGGATCGAGTCCCACATCGGGCTCCCTGCTCCGTGCGGAGCCTGCTTCTCCCTCTGCCTCTCTCTCTGTCTCTCATGAATAAATAAATAAAATCTTTAAAAAAAAAAAAAAAGAAATGATTACCACAATGTTTATTAACTAACACCTCACATAATTACAATTTTTTCTTTCCCTGTGATAAGAGCTTTTTAAGATCTCCTCTCTTAGGGACACCTGGGTGGCTCAGTCGGTTGGGCATCCGTCTCTTGGTTTCCGCTCAAGTCATAATCTCTAATGGGTCATGAGAGCGAGCCCCGTGTTGGGCTCCACACTCAGTGAGGAGTCTGCTTGGGATTCTCTCCCTCTGCCCCTCTCCCCAACCCGTGCTGAGGCACGCATGCTCTCTCAAATAAATCTTTTTTTAAAAAAAGATCTCTTCTCGGGCGCCTGGGTGGCTCAGTCGTTAAGCGTCTGCCTTCGGCTCAGGTCATGATCCCAGGGTCCTGGGATCGAGCCCCACATCGGGCTCCCTGCTCGGCAGGAAGCTTGCTTCTCCCCCCTCCCACTCCCCCTGCTTGTGTTCCCTCTCTCGCTGTGTCTCTCTCTGTCAAATAAATAAATAAAATCTTTAAAAAAAAAAAAAGATCTCTTCCCTTAGCAACGTCTAAATATACAACAGTATTATTAACTTCAGTCACCATGTCAAGCACTATTCTAAGTGCTTGTTTCACATATTAACTCACTTAATTGTCCCAATGCCCCTATAAGTAGGTACTATTATGATCCACTATTTAACAGTGAGAACACTGAAGCACAGAATAAATAAACCACTATTTAGTAGTATTTACTATGAGCTTAACTGAAGTTTTTTCGTTTCTTAAATTATTTTGAAATAACATAATAGAAACACTGAAATCTTACCACCTTATTTGTCGAAAAATTACACTACTGTCAATAGTTTGCTGTTATTGACACAGTAAACTTTGCTGTCACTAAATCTGTTCACACTCCATTATTTCCTACAGATAAATTCCTAAAAGTAGAAATGGTATTTCAAAGTATAGGTGCAGTTTGGATGTACACTGCTAAACTGTCTATTTCTGATCTACCTACAATATTTGTGCCGTATTTTGACTGCTTATTAAAAAATATGTCCATTTGATGAATGAAAATATTATCCCATTGTTTTAGTTTATCTTTTACTAATATCATTGAATCATTCATTAATTTTGGGCTATTTGTATCTCTTCTATGAACTTTTTCCTATGTGGCTTTTTTTGTATTTATTTGTAAGAACTCCTCATACATTTAGAGTGTGAGTCGTTTGTCATATTTATTTCAATCTTTTCTCTTTTATGACGTACTTTTTTTTATTCACCCCCTATAGATTTTTACACAATGAAATCAATCTTTGTCTTTATTATTTCTGCCTTAGATGTTATGCTTAAAATTGGAATCATTCTAATAGTCCATAAATGTTAACTTCAGGTATTCCAGTATTTTCATGGCTTTACTGTTTTACACTTACATCTTTATTTCCATCTGGAAGTTTTTGGTACTGAGTATCCAGTTTTCCAAGCACTTTATGTTAAAGAATCATTAAGTACAAGTAATAGGATAGTGTTTTATAAATTTTCCTGTTTGCCTGTAGCATTTTGACTGTACAATACACTTATAGTTGTGTCTCATTATTTGGGAATGAATTTTAAAATGAGAACTTCTAAAGAAAAAGTCCTGAGGAGTATTACAATGTATAAAGGCTTTTGTTTATAAATGTTCCTCCCTGACCTTTTTTCACTAACGTGGAAGAAAAATGAATATCCCTTCAACAAATACAAGATAATCATTTTTTTTTTTTTAAAGATTTTATTTATTTATTTGACAGCGAGAGACACAGCGAGAGAGGGAACACAAGCAGGGGGAGTGGGAGAGGGGGAAGCAGGCTTCCTGCAGAGCAAGGAGCCCGATGTGGGGCTCGATCCCAGGACCCTGGGATCATGACCTGAGCCGAAGGCAGATGCTTAACAACTGAGCCACCCAGGCGCCCCAAGATAATAATTTCTGTTAGTTATACTATATTTAATTTTCTAAAAGAATTCACAAGGCAGGATTTAGATTCTATTGAGATTCAAGGTATAACCTAGACTAAAGCAGAAAGCTTGGCATGTTTTCAAATTCACTTCAGTCCTAAAATGGGATCTGAAACCTGATATTAAACATTTTAAAAACAGGTTAAAAATATCCTTTTTTTAAGAATATCTGCATATGCTGGTGGCGCCTGGGTGGCTCAGTCATTAAGCATCTGCTTGGCTCAGGTCATGATCCCAGAGTCCTGGGATCGAGTCCTGCATTGGGCTCCCTGCTCCGCGGGAAGCCTGCTTCTCCCTCTCCCACTCGCCCTGCTTGTGTTCTCTCTCGCTGTGTCTCTGTCAAATAAATAAACAAAATCTTAAAAAAAAAAAAAAAAAAAAAAGAATATCTGCATATGCCATCATTGAGATTTAGTTTCTATGTAAATATCTGTAAATGTCACGACATAAATCTGCTTCAACAACTTGCCATTACATAAAATAGAATTCTACAATTTCCAGTTAAACATTATTTTAACACTACTTTCTTATCCAAGCTGTATAAATCGATGGACCACAAATTATTTTCATATTGTTCATAAGGATTTGTCTTGCAATAACTCTTTTAATTTGATTCAAATAAACTAAAATTTGAATATTTAATACACACACACACACACAATCACACCCCCTATGTGCCCTTTTAGAATAAATACCCATCTTAATTTTAAAAAGGTCTTTGAGCCATGTGTATGAAATACCAACATCAAAATATTTGGCTTTTTATGCACTGATTCTCCTTTGACATTATATAGTCTCATTATATTACTGAAAGTTTATTTCTATATTCTTCTGCTCTGGTACATAAAAATAATTATCAATTACCAAAAACATTTCATCAGAAATTTAGGAATGAAAGAACATTTCATCAGAAATTTAGAAATGAGGGATGCCTGGGTGGCTTAGTCGGTTAAGCGTCTGCCTTCAGCCCAGGTCATGATCCCAGGGTGCTGGGATCGAGCCCCGCATTGGGCTCCCTGTTCAGCGGGGAGTCTGCTTCTCCCTCTGCCTGCTTCTCCCCCTGCTTGTGCTCTTTCCCTCTCTCTCTTGCTCTCTCAAATAAATAAAATCTTTAAAAAAAAAAAGAAATTTAGAATGAGGGACACCTGGGTGGCTCAGTCAGTTAAGCCTTTGGCTCAGGTCATGATCCCAGGGTCCTGGAATTGAGTCCCGCATCAGGCTTCTTGCTCAGTGGGGAGCCTGCTTCTCCCTCGGCCTGCCACCTCCCCTGCTTGGGCATGCTTGCACTCTCTCTCTCTCTGACAAATAAATAAAGTCTTTTTAAAAACCTGCATAATGGAAACAATGGATAACATTTTAGAGATCGAATAAACAAGGAACGACAAATATAAATATTTAAATAGCTCCTTTTCTGAACATGAAAAAAATCAAAATATCAATTTATTACTTGAACGTCAGAAAGTAAAAGTGATCATTTATTATACTGTTTAACATAGAATGCTTAAGTGTTAAATATAAAATCACCTCCTCCTTTATCATTTTTCTTTTATTAGATTATGTCTGCCTTCCAGTCAGGAGTTATCTGTTACATTTATAAGTCTAATAATTTTATCATTTCTACCTCTTGGAAGTATGCTAGTAAAATGTAGTTCATATATTTTGTTTCCCTGAAACCTTTTGGAGGACTTATTCATATCTGGTCATCTAGAAGTTTGACACCAAAAAATTATGACACTTAGTCTTGAAAGTATTTATTAGAATTCTATAAACATTTGTTTAAAAAAATTACAGAAACATGTACTTTAAAGAAAAAGAAGCTAAATGATATGAATAAAACATATTCAGTGGCAGCATCAACAGGTGATGCAGGGGATTTCCCTCCTCTAATAATCTGTTAACCTCTTTAAGTAAAATTAACTATAATCTTTAATAAGAACTACATTTCCTCAAACTACATAAAGCATGAGTATAAGCATCTTTGTGAATGTTACTCCTATTGATCTATAACATTTAATTTAAGCATTATGAGTGCCATGCAATACCTCTGCAAGACAAATTTCCCCATCCTTTATCCAACCAAATTGTTGCCCTTAAGAAGCTTGCCCCATACATAATTTTAGACCTGCTACTGGATATACTGTTTAAAATGTTTTCATTAATAAACAAAATAATATATAAACAAGTTTTACTCTCCCTGGAATGACCTCAAGATAATAATCTCTTATGTGAAGCCTTTCCAATCACCTCTCAGGCATAATTCATAAATCCTCTCCTATGCTACCATAAAAATAACACAAAAATGATAATCACTAAATTGTACTATCATTAGCTGTGTTTGTGCCTATCTCTGGCTAAATTTCAAATGCCTTCAAGGCAAGAAAAGATTATTGTTCAAATTTCAAGTTTATTTATACTCTCCACGTACTAGAGTAAGACCTTAGTAAATATACGCTAAATAAACTTGTTATTTCTAATACAGGTGCTCATTTTGGAATTTAAAAATCAGCTAATGACCTTATATACAAATAATAAAATCTGGATAACTGCATTTTTTTTTAAAAAAAGATTTTATTTTATTTTTTTAAAGATTTTATTTATTTATTTGAGAGAGAAAGAGACCACAAGTGGAGGTAAGGGCAGAGGGAGAAGCAGACTCCCCGCTGAGCAGGGAGCCCAATGCAGGGCTGGATCCCTGCACTCCAGGATCATGTCCTGAGCCAAAGGCAGGTGCTTAACTGACGGAGTCAACCAGGTGCCCCTAAAGATTTTATTTTTAAGTAATCTCTATACCCAACGTAGGGCTCAAATTTACAACCCTGAGATCAAGGGTCACACACTCCACCGTCTGAGCCAGCTCAATGATCTTTCTAAAATGTGTGTCTTGGGGCGCCTGGGTGGCTCAGTCGTTAAGTGTCTGCCTTCAGCTCAGTTCATGATCCCAGGGTCCTGGGACCGAGCCCCGGGCTCCCTGCTCTGCAAGAGGCCTGCTTCTCCCTCTCCCACTCCCCCTGCTTGTGTTCCCTCTCTCACTGTGTCTCTCTCTGTCAAATAAATAAAATCTTTAAAAAAAATAAAATGTGTGTCCTAAAAGCAATAATGGTCAAAGGAAACATACTAATAAAAGAACGTAGATGACTTTATATTAAAGATAATCCTAAAAGTTATATGAATATAAAAAGTGAAGTTTATGTTGAACAGAGCATTATAAATTATCCATAACCCCATTTGACTTAGCTGTTCTACGACAGTTAAAATTCTGACAGCTGAAGAAATGCTGAATTAGAGTTAAGAAACAATCCAATATTAGACTTGTTAAAAGATTAAGTTGTAATACTTTTTAAAGATTTTATTTATTTATTTGTCAGAGAGAAAGAGAGCGCAAGCATGGGGAGCAGTGGGCAGAGGAAGAAGCAGACTCCCCACTGAGCAGGGAGCCCGATGTGGGACTCAATCCCAGGACCCTGGGATCATGACCTAAGCCAAAGGCAGACCCTTAACTGACTGAGCCACCCAGGCATCCCAAGTTGTAATACTTTAATCAATAGGAACAAAATACACCACAGCAGAATTATCTGATACCCTTGGAACAACAATAATAGTACACATAATGATCCAAATAGAGGATATTTGTGATCTATTTTATACCAAGCCTGCCATAAGGACTTAACTTGTATCAATTCACTTATTCCTCACAAAAACCTAATCATGACTCTAATTTTATAGTTGAAAAAGTAAAAATGATAGTCCCTTTAATGAAGTGTTTCTTATTCCCAAAAGATCTCTGTCACTGTTTAAAACACAGTATTTTAGTTTTCAACCACTGATTCTGTGGGAGTTTTTATTTCAATCTATTGCCTAAGTTACACAATAAAGTTATGAGTTTAGTTCTCACTTGCCCTAAAATGGCTATATTCCTATTTTTTACTTAAGAAACTTTGTATATACTATGTTGTGAAAATCATTCTAAAATTCAATTATAAAATTTATAAAATCAATACTTATTTTCCATTCATACATTGATATGCTGAATGATAACTGACTGAATTCAAATAATCTATTTTATAGTTTTTGTTTTTGCCAAAGCCAGTGTGGGTCACTGAATTTCACAGCAAGGGTGAACATTAGGACAATGGCATAAAATTAAACATACCATACAGAACAAAAAAACTTGTGTTCCTACATTAAAATATATACATGGCTAAATTTCACACAGAGCTAGAATTATGTAATGGTTTTCTTCTCAACCTCTTAGGACCCAGAAATACATAGGGAATAGTAACAGTTTATTCGCAATATAATACTATAGTCCCAGACATTCTGGACCTGAAACTCAAAGCTTATGCTTTCAGTTTATAGACTTTTGTTGAGTGTCCTCTGATTTGATTCTTCAGGTGGGTCTTCAATCCCTATGACTCAGCTCTAAAAACCTGCCTGATCAAGAGCAGAAAGCAAAATCTAAGAGATTCCAAAGTGGCAAATCAAATGTGGAAAATGCTCCATGAATGCATATGAATCACCAAAAAAAATTTTCATATTACACTGACATAGAAGAATAGTAAAAAAAAGTACCTTAAACAAGTAATGATGAACAATTAGAACATGGATTCTTCCACACTGCTTTATCACTCTTCCAATTTTACTAAAACTGTCTTTTTCAGAATAACATGATTCTATAGACCACAGACTTAAAATTTACTACACTTTTTCATCCAAGTCTAAATAGATTCTACTTCACTAGCAGGTATAGATAATCTCACTCAAGAGACAACTGTTTTAAAGTAGCGGTTAAATTACCAGATAGGAACATATACTAAAATACTAGTGCAGCTATATAAACAACCAAGACTTCCTAACTTTCTAAGTAATTTCTAAATTCATGAGTTAAAAGCTTACTGGTCAACAGCACTTTATTAATTTCATTAATAATAACTATTTAATGTTTTAAAGTTCCAGAACTCTCAGAAGTTAAATTAACTAAGAAATAATGAATATTAACATTTAATTAGTACAATAATTTTATCTTATGCTAACCTCCCTTTATATACCTTCCCTTATGTCCTTTCACCTTCAATAAAAAAGGATGAAGACTAAAACTATCTTGACTATAACAAGTAAGTATGGCACCAAAAATCTGCCTTGTGTGGTTCTAGAAACCTTCATTTTTCATAATGCAATAAAGAGGTTGAAAAAGAAAAAAAGAGAGTCTCACCTTTAGTGTGACATCACAGAGTTCTCCATTTTCATAAAACCGAAGAAGGGAACCATGAAAATCTTTCCAAGCTTCATTTGCTTCAAAGATAAAGGAGTCTTCTCCATCACCATCACTAATTGAAGACCTATTCTTTATTTGCTGGTGCTGCTGCCTTTTCCCCTTTGTGCAGTGATTCCTAGCTTGTTTTGCATTCACAGATTCTGAAGCCATTTGTAACACTCTTCTTTTAATATAGCTCTCTTCTCAAACATCCCATTTATTCTTTTGTAAAGAGTGGGGAAAGGCAGAAGGTAGATGCTGCCCGCTAACCTTCAGACATTTTTCGAAATCCACTCAAATTGTCATTGTCCAGTTTCCTGAGATTAAAAAACAAATAAAACAATAAAAATTCACCAAAAGAAAAAAATCATTGGTAATTAGTTTACCAAAGCTACATATGTAAAATGACCACATAAATTATTACTTAAAAAAGAAAAGTAACTTTGTAGCTTTATGATAAATGTCACAGAAGTTACCTCAGCTAATTATTTCAGTGAAGGAATGCCTTTAAAATCTAATTTGAAAATTCTGGGAAGATGGTAGAATAGAAGCATCAGGAACCTGTCTTCCCTACCTAGGCAACAATTGCACTGGCAGAATCTGCCTAATACAACTATTTTGGAATTCTGTGGAGTCTGGTGGAGGCTTGCAATTTCCAGGGAAAGACTTGAGATGTTTAGTTTTGGTCAATTTCAGCAGTACCAGCAGCCCATCCCCACATCCTCAGTCAAGTGGCAAGTAAGCAGCTGTGTGCACGTTCCTGAGAGCTTGCAAAGTTTTCAGGAGTCAGGGTGGACAAAAAGGACCCAGTCCTCCAAATATCAGGGATCTCTGCTGATTGCTGACTACAGCTTCTGATCACAGAGGTGTAGATAAAGAGGTGGATAGCCATGTTAATACACCTCCACCTATTGTTGCAAGTCCCTCCCTCTTGGCTGAAGTGACTTCCAGAGGATTTAAAAGGCTTGTGTCCTTCCTTCCCACTCATTTGTTTTTCTTTTTCCCTTTTCAGAAGACAATATAAAATAAGAGTATATACAAGGAAAATTAGAAAGTGACAATGCATGCCAAAGGAAATACTTAGAAAAGACCTAAGACGACCTTAAATTATACCTCAGGTTGATCTTCAGCAGAGAGATGGCCTACAATAATCAAAAAGAGGGGGGGAAAAAGTAATAAAAAATAGCAGACCTTAAAGAAGAATTGGATTAAATCTGGACACTGATTTCCAGAATTACTACATTATTAGATTCAAATGCCCAGTGTTCAACAAAAGAATCACAAGGCATACAATGGAACACATTTGGGGGGGGGGGGGGGGCAGGTGGACAAACAACAAACTGTCCTAAAAAAAAGGAACTAACGGGATTTATACTAAATGAAGACTTTAAAACAACTCTTTTAAAGATGCTTCAGGGGCTAACTGAACATAATAAAAAAAATAAATAAATAAAGATGCTCAAAGAACTAAAGGAAGATGTGGAGTCAGGAAAACAATCAATATCATCAAACAGAAAAACTAAATAGATACCAAAAAGAGTTTCTGGAACTGAAAAGTACAATAACTGAAATAAAAAATTCACTAGAGGGACTCAGGACAGATTTGAACAGGCAGAAGACTTATCAACCCTGAAGCAAGACAATGGAAATCACTGACTCTCAGGAAAAAATTGAAGAAACATGAGCAGAACCTAAAAGACTTGTGGAACATCACACAGACCAATATACACATTGTAGGAATCCTAGAAGAGTAAGAAAGAGATAAAGGGGAAGAGAGACTATTTAAAGAAATAATGACTAAAAACTCCCCAAATTTGATGAATATAAACATTCAAGAAGTTCTACAAAAGAGAACTCAAAGAAAACCACACCAAGACATTATAATCAAGTTTCCAAAAGACAAAGATAAAAAGAGAATCTATAACACAACAAGAGAAAAGTGAATCATCAGATACAGGATTCCTCAATAAGAGTATCAGATTTTTTTATAAGAAACTTCAGAAGCCAGAAAGGGTGGGCAGATATGTTCAAGGTACTAAGAGACAAAAACTGTCAATCAAAAATATTGTATCTGGCAATAATATCCTTCAAAAGTGAGGGAAGAATTAAGACATTCCCAGATAAACTAAAGCTGGGACAGTTTGTGACCATTAGACCCGGCCTGCAAGAAATATTCAAGAGAGACCTACAAGGTTAAATGAAAGAATGCTAAACAGTAACTCAAAGCCATATGGAAAAATAAAGAGTTCAGTAAAAGTAAATACATGGGCAATTACAAAAGCTGGTATTACTGTAGCAATGGTTTGTAACCACATTTTGTTTCCTACAGATTTAAGAGACTAATACATCGGGGCGCCTGGGTGGCTCAGTTGGTTAAGCGACTGCCTTCGGCTCAGGTCATGATCCTGGAGTCCCGGGATCGAGTCCCGCATCCGGCTCCCTGCTCGGCAGGGAGTCTGCTTCTCCCTCTGACCCTCCCCCTCTCATGCTCTCTCTATCTCATTCTCTCTCTCAAATAAATAAATAAAATCTTTAAAAAAAAAAGAGACTAATACATCTAAAGAAGAAAAAGCAATTATTAAGGTAAAAGCTGATATTACTGTAACTTTCATTTGTAACACCAAATCTTATTTCCTATACAACCTAAGGGGGACTAATTTAAAATAAATTGAAAATTAAAAATGAAAAATTTTAGAGCAAAATTTAATAATTACTAATTGTGTCCAAAGACACAAGCTAAAATGAAAAGGATGGAAAAAATATTCCACGCAAATAGTAACCAAAAGAGAGCGAATACAGCTATACTAGTACCAGATAAAATAAAGTTTAAGTCAAAAAATGTTACAAGAAACAAAGAAAGATATTATATATTAACAAAGGATCAACACAGCAAGAAGATATGACAAAGATTTATGCCTGTAATGACAAATCATGAAAATACATGAAGCAAAAACTAAAAGAAATGAAGTGACAAATAAATAGTTCCAGAATAATAACTGGAGACTCCAATACTCCATTCCTAATAATGCATAGAACAACCAGACAGAAGAAATAGAGAACAACACACACAATAAACCCACTAGATCTAAGACATAAAAAGAACACTCTACCCAACAACACAATACACATCCTTCTCAAGTGCACATGGGACATCTTCCAGAATTGTACAAATAAGTCTCAAAGATTTAAAAAGATAAACAGCATACCAAGTATCTTCTAACTACAAAAGGATGAATTTAGACATCAATGACAAAAGAAAAATGGAAAATTGGCAGGACTGGGAAAAATAATACACTTTTAAACAACCAATGGATCAAAGAGGAAATCACAAGGGAAAACAGAAAATACTTAGCAAATGAAAACAAAAACACAACATACCAAAACTGATAGTAGCCACAGTGAAAGCAGTGCTAAGGAGGAAACTTATGCTATAAACATATAAACGTATTTTTAAAAATCTCAAATCAAAAATCTCAAATCTAGCTTTACAACTTAAACTAGAAAAGGGGGGGGCGCCTGAGTGGCTCAGTCGGTTAAGCGTCTGCCTTCGGCTTAGGTCATGAGCCCAGGGCCCTGGGATGGAGCCCCACATCGGGCTCTCTGCTCAGCGGAGAAGCCTGCTTCTCCCTCTACCTGCCATTCTGCCTATCTGTGCTCTCTCTCTATCTCTCTGTCAAATAAATATATAAAATCTTAAAAAAAAACTAGAAAAGGAAAACAAACTAAACCCAAAGCTAGCAGAAATGAAATTAAGATTAGAAGAGAGAGAGGGCGCCTGGGTGGCTCAGATGGTTAAGCGTCTGCCTTTGGCTCAGGTCATGATCTCAGGGTCCTGGGATCGAGTCCCCCATCGGACTCCCTGCTCCTTGGGAGTCTGCTTCTCCCTCTGCCTTTCTCTCTTGCTCTGTCTCTCATGAATAAAAAAAAAAAAATCTTTAAAAAAAAAAAAGATTAGAAGAGAGAGAAATGAAAAAGAAAACAGATACACAATAGAGGAAAACAAACCAAAAGTTGGTTCTTTGAAGAGATCAACACAATTGACAAAACTTCAGCTGAATCAAGTAAGACAAAAAGATAGAAGGTTCAAATTAATAAAATCAGAAATGAAAGTGGGAACATTACTTCTGACTCTACAAAAATAAAAAGAATTATAAGAGAATACTATGAACAATTGTACAACAAATTGAGTATGAAATTGACAGGTTTCTAGGAAACAAAATCTAAATCACAAAGAAATAGAAAATCTGAATAGACATAACTATTAAGAAGATTGAATCAATAATCAAAAATCTCCCAACAAATTAAAGACTTAGACCTAAGGGCTTCACTAGTGAATTCTACCAAACATTTAAAGAACTAATACTATTCCTTCCAATCTTTCCCACCAAAATTGAAGAGGACAGAAAACATCCTAACTCATTCAATGAGGCCAGCATTACCCCGATATCAAAGTTAAACAAAGACTATGAGAAAACTACAAACCTATAAATCTTAGGAACACTGATGCCTGAAATCATAAAACTCCTAGAGGAAAACACAGAGGAAAAACTTCATGACACTGGATGTGGCATGATTGCTTGGATTTAACACCAAAAGCACAGACAACAAGAAAAAAAACAGACAAATGGGACTACATCAAACTTTAAAATGTCTGTGCAGCACAGGAAACAACACAATGAAAAGGAAACCCACAGAAAGGAAGAAAATATTTGCAAGCCATATACATATACACATATATATATAGTTAATACCCAGAAAAAAGTCCTTCAACTCAACAATAACAACAAAAACCCTCAAACAGTCCAATTTAAAAATGGGCAAAGGACCTGAATAGACATTTCTCCAAAAAAAAAAAGAAATGACCAATAAACACATGAAAAGATGTTCAAAATCACTATCAGGAGTATGCAAATCAAGACCCCAAACCATTAGGATGGCCACAATCAAAAATTCAGAAAATAACAGGGTGCTGGATGGCTCAGTCATTAAGCGTCTGTCTGCCTTCGGCTCAGGTAATGGTCCCAAGGTCCTGGGATCAAGCCCCACATCAGGTTCCCTGCTTGGCGGGAAGTCTGCTTCTCCCTCTCCCACTCCCCCTGCTTGTGTTCCATCTCTTCCTGTGCCTCCCTCTGTCAAATAAATAAATAAAATCTTTGAAAAAAAATTTTTTTTTCCCCCAGAAAATAACAAGTATTGGCCAGGATGTGGAAAATTGGAACCCTTATGCACTGTTGGTAGGAATGTTAAGATGGTACAGATGTAAGGTGCAGGAGGATAATAGCAGATTGGGAGGATTCTGAGCTCACCTCGTCCCACAAACACACCTAGAAAGCCTCATCAGAGGAACTAACGGGATGCCTGGGTGGCTCAGTCGGTTAAGCGTCTGCCTTCGGCTCAGGTCATAATCCCAAGGTCCTGGGATCAAGTCCCGCATCAGGCTCCTTGCTCAGCAGGGAGCCTGCTTTTCCCTCTGCCTGCTGTTCCCCCTGCTTGTGCGTGCTCATTCTGTCTCTCTGACAAATAAATAAAATCTTAAAAAAAAAAAAAGAGGAACTAACTTAGAAAATGACCCAAAGACTGGCAGAACAAACTTTCCAAAGTTAATCATGGGGAAGAGGTCACATAAAAAAAGGGTAAGAGGGACAGAGATATAATCAGCAAACTAACTCCTGGCAAGACTAACCACAAATGGGAGGGTTACCACAAGCACAGAGAAGGGAGAAGACGACCCCACATGAGACTTACACTGGAAAAACAATCCCCACATTTGGCTTTGAAAACCAGTAAGGATTAAATAACTTCATGAGTTTTTACAATCAGTAGGGCTTAAAATCAGCAAGGCCTGGCTCTGGCAGAGCCAGAAGGTGATAGGAAACTGAGTCCTTGCCCTGAAAGACCCAGCATAAAAGCAACAATTTGAAAAGCGCCTGGGGTATGCAGGAAGAAGAGTTATTTAATCTCAGAACATATGCTGGAGAGGCAGGGATCTTAAGAAGACTTCTTCAAGGACAAAAGAGCCGGCGGATGTCATTTCTCTTTCCACCCCCAAGCAGAGAGAGCTGGACACTTCTGGGAACACACTCCATCTAGCTTGCTAACACCACACACCCTGACCCTACATTCTCCTGCAGATCTGCCCCATCCAATCCTGTCCCACTTGGCAAGCATCCCTCCAAAGCAGCCCAATTGGGGAAGAGCACCACTTCAAAGTGACTCCTGCACTGGGAAGAGGGGAAGATAACCACACACACCAGTGCAACTGCAGCCTCAGAAGACTTACTGAGGGCAGGCATCTGGTCTGATTGCAGGCCTGCAATCAGATAAAAAGAGCCAAAAGAAAAGAGATGAAGAACTCAGTATCTGAAATTAAAATTGTATACACTAGAGGGAATCAATACCAGACTAGAAAAGGCAGAATGGATAAGCAAATTAGAAGACAGAGTAATGGAAAGCAACCAAGATGAACAAAAAAAAAGAGAATAAAAAAAATTAGAATAGGTTATGGGAATTGACTGACATCATCAAGTGTAATAATACTTGCATTATAGTGATCCCAGAAAGAGAACAGGAGAAAAGGGGAAAGAAAACTTATTTGAAGAAAGAATAGCTGAAAACTTCCCAAATCTGGGGAAAGAGATATCCACGTCTAGAAGGCACAGAGAACGCCCAAGAAAATAACCCCCAATGAGGTCTACGCCATGATACATAACAAAGTGGCAAAAAGTAGTGAAAAAGAGAGAATTTTAAAAACAGCAAGAAAGGGGGCACCTGGGTGGCTCAGTCATTAAGCGTCTGCCTTTGGCTCAGGTCATGGTCCCAGAGTCATGGGATTAAGCCCGCCATTAGGCTCCCTGCTCAGCGGGAAGCCTGCTTCTCCCTCTTCCACTCCCCCTGCTTGTGTTCCCTCTCTCGCTGTGTCTCTCTCTGTCAAATAAATAAATAAAATCTTCAAAAAAAAATAAAATAAAAACAGCAAGAGAAAAGAAAACAGTTACTTGTATACAAGGGAAACCCCGTAAGGCTATCAGCTGAATTTTAGGCAGAACATTGCAGGCCAGAAGGGAGTGGCATGATAGAGTCAAAGTGCTGAAAAGAAAAAACCTGCAACCAAGAATACTCTACCCAGCAAGGTTATCATTCAGAAAAGGAGAGATAAAGAGTTTCCCACACCAACAAAAGTTAAAGGGACTTCTTTGAGTGGAAAGGAACAACCATAATCAAGAGTAAGAAAATTAGGGAAGGAACAAATTTCACAGGTAAATACAAATATAATAAAAGTACTAGATCAATCAGTTACAAAACCAGTACAGAGGTTAAAGCACAAAAGTAGTAAAAATCGATTATTTCTAAAAAGTCAGCCAAGGGATTCACAAAAGGATATGAAGTATTATATCATATACATAAAATGTGGGGATTAAAGATTTAGTGCTTTTAGAATGGGTTCAAAGTAAGCAACCATCAGCTTAATATAGACTGGTATATGCATAAAATATTACATGTGAACTTAATGGTAACCACAAATCAAAAATCTGTAATTGATATGCAAAAAATAAACAAAAAGGAATCCCCAAGCATATCACTAAAGAAAGTCATCAAACCACAAGGAAAGAAAGCAAGGGAAGTAACAGAGAAGAACACAAAAACAACCATATAAAGTAACAAAATGGCAATAAGTACATACCTATCAATAATTACTTTGAATATAAATTAATTAAATGCTATAATCAAAAGACATAGGTTGACTGAATGGATATAAAAGCAAGATCCATCAATACACTGCCTACAAAACACTCACCTCAGATCTAAAGACACATGCAGACTGAAAGTGAAGGGATTAATTTATCATACAAATAGATGTGAAAACAGAGCTGGGAATGTCCACAATAGCCAAAATATGGAAAGAGCAGATGAACGGATAAAGAAGATGTGGTGTGTAGACACACACACACACACACACACACACACACAGGAATATTACACAGCCATCAAAAAGAATGAAATCTTAACATTTGCAATGACGTGGCTGGAACTAGAGGATATTATGCTAAGCGAAATAAGTTAATCAGAGAAAGACAATTATCATATGATCTTATTGATATGTGGAATTTAAGAAACAAGGCAGAGGATCATAGGGGGAGAGAGCAAAAATTAAGCAAGACAAAACCAGAGAGGGAGACAAATCATAAGAAACTCTCAATCTTAGGAAACAAACTGAGGGTGGCTGGAGGGGAGGTAAGTGGGGGGATGGGGTAATGGGGGATGGGCATTAAGGAGGGCACTTGATGGAATGAGCAATGGGTGTTTGTTATATGCAACTGATGATTCTCTAAATTCTACCTCTGAAACTAATAATACGCTATATGTTAATTAAATTGAATTTAAATTTAAAAAATTTTTAAATGAAAATAAAGCTGGGGTAGCAATATTTATACTGAACAAAATAAATTTTAAAACAGAGACTGTGACAAGAGACAAAGGAAACCACATAATGATAAACAGCACAATCCAACAAGAGGATATAACAATTCTAAATATTTATGCACACAACATAAAAGCACCTAAATACATAAACCATTAACAGACGTAAAGAAAAGAATTTCAGTAATACAATAACAGTAGGGGACTTTAACACCCTCACTTACATTAATGGATAGATCATCCAGACAGAAAATCAACAAGGCAACAATGGCTTTGAATGACACATTGGATCAGATAGATGTATTCAGAACATTCTATCCCCAAACAGTGGAACAATGAATGGGCTAACCTAGAAATCAAAGAGGAAATCAGAAAATACACAGAGACAGACTAGACGGCAGCAGCTGGCATACAGCTCCTTAGATGCCATGGCTTCAATAGCACGGTAGCTCCCACCAGGTGTGAGCATCACCAGCCTCTCCCCCAGGAGGCCATTGCAGTCCGCCACCCCCTGCTCCTCTGTAACCATGTGCTCACTGAAAGTCTGTAATCAAATGCCAGTATGTCAGAGGAGACGCAACAGGACTCAGTGGAGTGTGCTACTCAGACACTGAATATAGGGAAGGACACTTTAGCCCATATTAAGGAGTTTAACAAGTACAACCCCACCTTGCATGGCATCGTGGGCAGAAACTTCCGTAGTTACATGACACATGAAGCCAACACTTCATCTACTACTACCTGGGCCAAGTGGCCATTCTTCTGTTCATACTTGGTTAAAAGCATGTATTGGGTGTCACATACCCAGTGGTCCACTCAAAAACAAGGACTACAGCCTAAATTCCAAATACCAGAGACTGAAATCTTAAGCCTTGCATGAGAGAACACCCTGATCTCTGAACCTCTATGGGCATTCTCTGTACAATTTTGTTATTGGTTATTAAATTAGCAAAACAAAATAAAGCAAATGAAAATGAAAACACAATGGTCCAAAATCTTTGGGATGCAATAAAAACTGTTCTAAGGAAGATTAAGCAGTACAGGCTTACCTCAAGAAGCAAGAAAAATCACAAATAAAAAACCTAACCTTACACCTAAAGGAACTAGAAAAAGAAAAAGCCCAAAACCAGAACGAAGGAAATAATGATTAGAGCAGAAATGAAATAGACCCCCCCAAAAAATCAATAAAACCAGCAGCTGGTTCTTTGAAAAGATCAATAAAATATATAAACCTTTAGCCAGACTTATCAAAAAAAAAAAAGAGGAATCAAGTAAAATCAGAAATGAAGGAGAAATAACTGACACCCCAGAAATTCAAACGGTTATAAGAGAATATTAGGAAAAATTATACGTCAACAAATAAGAACAACCTATAAGAAACAACCTATAAGAAATGGATAAATTCCTAGAAGCATAACCTTGCAAAACTGAATCAGGAAGTAACAGAAAATTTGAAAAGACTGACTACTGGCAATGAAATTAAATCAATAACCAAAAAGTTTCTCAAAAACAAAAGTCCAGGACCAGATGGTTTCAGAGACGTTTCTACCACACATTTAAAGAAGAATACCTATCTTTCTCAAACTATTCCAAAAAATAGAAAAGGAAAGCTTTCAAATTTATTCTAAAAGGCCAGCATTGCCCTGATACCAAAAAAAGATAGACACTACAAGAAAAAGAAAACTACAGGACAATATCTCTGATGATCATACATACACACCTATGATAAAGTTTAATATATAAGTTAGACACAGTAAGAGATTAACTATTAATATAAAACAATTATAACCAATATATGATAGTAAAAGTTATGTGAATGTGCTCTCTCAAAATATCTTACTGTATTACACCCACACTTCCGGTGATGTGAGATGACAAAACGCCTACATGATAAGATGAAGTGAGATGAATGACACAGGCATTACGATGTACTGTTAGGCTACAACTGACCTGATGATCATCAGGAGGATGATCCTCCATCTGCTTCTCAACAGCAGCTGACCTCACAAAACTGAACCTGCAGAAAATGAAGCCAGGGATAAAGGAGGGGTGGGGGGACCACCGTACTGTGAAATGTACCAATCTTGCCTGGATTATAACAGCCCCCATTAACCAATCACCATGGCCCTATCATCCCTAAACATCTATTATAGGCAATGCTGCCAGACTTATCTAGCTCTCAGTGTCAATTCCAAATTGTTTGATGTATGTAGTTCAAACTGCTTATCCTGGCATTCATTGCTCTGATTCCAACTTACCTTCTAGTCTTTTCCTCCATTAATTTTTGACATAAAGTAGGGGAGAGGAGGGGGAAAGGCTACTTACTAAACCACTATGTGTCACATATTTTGCCAGAAATCTTACATAAACTTTCTCATGTAAACATCATGAATACATTACAGATGGCCTAAACATCCCTGATTTGCCCAAAGTGACACAGATAGAGCCTGGGAACTTAGGATTTTTTTTTTTTTTTAAAGAGTTTATTTGAGAGAGCGTGCGCACACCAGTGGGGGGAGGGGCAGAGGGAGAGGGAGAAGCAGGCTCCATGCGGGGCTCAATCCCAGGACCCTGAGATCATGACCGAAGCTGAAGTCTGATTTAACCCACAAAACCATCCAGGCACCCCGGGAGCTAGGACTTCAATTCGGCTCTAAGTCCATTCTTTTTCTATTAAATCAGACTTCACTATTCCATTTTTCTCAAATATATGTGCAAGTACTCAAGCTATTTCTTGTGAGGGAATGATGTGTAGGCCCAACTTAAATAATGTTTCTGAATTGCATGAAGCCTTCTCTAAATTCTCCCAATGGGGTGTGATCACCCTTCTGTGAACCCATATGGTACAATGTACTTCTCTGACTGACTTTATTCCTTTTGTATTTTAGATCTGTCTACTTAACACAGTGTTAACTCTTAGAGGAAAGTATCTTAGTAATATCTATACATCTTGCCCACATAAGCCTGGGTCATAAGTGATTGAGTCAAAATGATTTTTGTGGGCTATATGTTAGTCAACTCTTCTTTACTGCTTAGGCCATTGAGTCTTCTTTCATCCAGAACTTTCATCATACCATATTTTGTGCCCTAAGAGTCTGAGTATTAGGATGGCAAGCATTACTAATATGTTACTTCTAAATTTCACTAGGTTTACTTACCTACAATTCAAAACTACCATACACATTGTCCCTTGTATCAAACCACTCTAGCTTCTGTTTAGTGAGAAGTTTAATTTATTATTGTTGTCACAAAACTCTTTCCTTTGTCAGAGGACTGTTCTATGAAAAGGGCATTACGATTCATTTTTATAAAATTATTTTTACATTGACAGCAGATTTGGGCAAGACACAACAGCTCAAAAACTTTCTATACCAAATTCTCTTAAAATGGTCTATTCAAAAAAATGCACTGTCCTCAACTTTTTAAAAAATCTATCATATATAAATAAAATAGGAATACAAGATCAGGAAAAGAATATTTACCCTGACATTTCACTCCTCTAAGGAACTTCACAGATTTTGGGACTCATAAAGATTGTATTAAGTGAAAGTAAACTCTAACCCAAAATGTTAAAAAACTGTATCTAAGATTCTAACCCTTAGGGAGAAAAAAATAAGATACTCCCCCTTCCCCAATATATTAAGAGATTAAAAAAAAGAAAAAAAGAGATGATCCATGGAAGTCTGTTTCTATCACACCATAGTGTGTTACGACACTGAAGCAGACAAGAAGTGAGACCATTTTTTTTGGTTCCTCTAAGTGCTAGTAAAGTCATTCTTAATCAACAAAAGTAAGTTCTGAAGAAAAAAGTATTTCAAACAGAAGCAGATAGGTTTTACTGGTCCAGTGCAGAGAATATATAATAAAAGTAATGTGTTTTTACATTTAAACACAACTTACAATGAATTTCAGAAAATAAAACTTACAGCAAAAGCATAAGGATATTATGTTAAGTCACTCTATTCTTTTTCTAATTTCTTTGTAGTTATAATCTGTGTCACATATTAGCATGTACTATCAATATATGTAATACCATTATGTAGAACATTGTATTAACTCATACTGTATTGTTCTCGTAGCTAAAATCTTTGTCGGCAAAGAGTGACTTTTATACTACACATTAATCAGAACAGTACTAAGTAGAAAGAGGAACTTCAAATGGCACTGCCGCAGTACCTACGACCGGCAGCAACAGTACTCTTAGACTCATTCTTCCTTTATTTTTTTTAATTGTAGTTGACATAACTGATTAGTTTCATGTGTACAACATAGTGATTCAACAGTTCTACACATTATGCAGTGCTCACCACAGTGAGTATAGTTACTATATGTCACCATACAAAGTTATTACAATATTATTGACTATATTCCCTATGCTGTATTTTTCATTCCTGTGATTTACTTTATAACTGGAAATTTGTACCTCTTGATTCACTTCACCTATTTCACCAATCCCCCCCAACCTCACCACTGGCAACCACTGTCTTGTTCTCTGTATTTAAGAGTCTCTTTAGTTTTTAGTTTATTTGTTTTTTAGATTCCAAATACAAATGAAATCATACGGTATTTGTCTTTTTCTGTCTGATTGATTTTACCTACCATAATATCCTCTAGCTCCATCCATGCTGTCACAAATGGCAAAATTTTGTTCTTTTTTATGGCTGAGTAATATTCCACTGTAGTTATAACATCTTTATCCACTCACTATTGATGGATACTAGGGCTGCTTCCATATCTTGGCTATTGTAAATAATGCTGCAATAAACACAGTGGTACATAGGTATTTCCATTTTTAATTTTTTGAGGAACCGCCATACTGTTTTCCATAGTGGCTGCACCAATTTATATTACCAACAGTGCATAAGACTTCTCTTTTCTTCATATCCTTGCCAAGACTTGTTATTTCCTGTCGTTTTTTTAACAATTTATTTATTTTAGAGATAGAACACACGTGTGTACATGGGGGGAGAGAAGGAGCAGAGAGAGACCCAAACAGACTCTGTGCTCAGTGTGGAACCCGATGTGGGGCTCAATCTCACAACCCTGAGATCACGACCTGAGTCAAAACTAAGAGTTGGACACAACCAACTGCACCACCCAAGAGCCCCTTATTTCTTTTCTTTTTGATAACTGCCATTCTGACAGGTATGAGATGATATTGCATTGTGGTTTTAATTTGCATTTCTCTGATGGCTAGTAATATTGAGCATCTTTTTATGTGTCTTTTGGCCATCTGTCTTCTTTGGGAAAATGTCTATCCAGGCCCTCTGCCTGTTTTTCATATATGGCCTTTATTATGTTGAGGTATGTTCCATCTAAACCCACCTTGTTGAGTTTTTATCATGAACGAATATTGAATTTTGTTAAATGCTTTTTCTGCATCTATTGATCCGATCACATGATTTTTCTTTCCTCTTGTTAATATATCACATTGAGTTGTGAATATTGAACCATTCTTGTATCCCTGGAAAAAATCCCACTTAATTGTGGTGAATGATCCCTTTAATGTATTGTTGAATTTGGTTTGCTAACATTTTGTAGAGGACTTTTGCATCTATGTTCATCAGAGATACTAGCCTATAATTTTTTTTTGTGGTGTGTCTGGTTTTGGTATCAGAGTAATGCTAGCTTGGTAAAATAAATTTGGAAGTACTCCTTCCTCTTCTATTTTTTGGAATAATTTGATAAGAATAGGTACTAATTCTTCTTCAAATGTTTGGTAGAATTCAGGTGTTCGGGAAACCACCTGGTCCTGGACTTGTGTTTGTTGGGAGTTTGATAACCAATTCAATTGTGTTACTAGTAACCAGTCTGTTCAGATTTCTGTTTCTTCCTAATTCAGTCTTAGAAGATTATATTTCTAGAAATTTATCCATTTCTTCTAAGTTGTCCAACTTGTTTTCATAGTAGTATATTATAATTCTTTGTATTTCTGTGGTGTTGGTTGTAACTTCTTTTTCATTTCTGATTTTATACACCTGAGTCCTTTTTTCTTCTTGATGAGTCTAGCTAAAGATTTGTCAATTTTATGTTTTCAAAGAACCAGTTTTTAGTTTCACTGATCATCTACCATTTTTTAAAGTCTCCATTTCATTTATTTCTGCTCTGATCTTTGTTATTTTTTTCCTTCTATTAATTTGGGGCTTTATTCTTTTTCTAGTTCCTTTAGGTATAAGGTTAGATTGTGTGAGAATTTTCTTGTTTCTTGAGGTAGGCCTTTGCCACATACCAGAGAATCTGCATTGTTTCCATTTTCATTTGTCTCCACGTATTTTTTTAATTCCCTCTTTGATTTCTTCATTGACCCACTAGTTGTTTAGTAGCATGTTGTTCAGCTTCCATGTTTATGTTTTTCAAGGTTTTTTTTCTTGTAAAAAATTGTTACGGTGAGAAAAGATGCTTGATATGATTTCAACCTTCTTAAATGTATTGAGAATTGTTTTGTAGCCTAACATGATCCTGGAAAATGTTCCATGTGCACTTTTAAAGAATGTGCACTCTGCCCTTTTTGGATGGAATGTTGTGTATTTATATGTTAAGCCCATCTGGTCTAATGTGTTGTTCAAGCCCACTGTTTCCGTATCTGGATGATCCATCCCCTGGTATGAGTGGGGTTTTAAAATTCCCTACTATCATTGTATACTGTCAACTTCTCCCTTTATGTATGTTAATATTAGCTTTATATATTTAGGTGCTCCTATGTTAGGTGCACAGATATTCATAACTGTTATATCTTCTTGTTGGATTGATCTCTTTATCATTATGTGATGCCCTTCTCTGTCTCTTGTTACAGTCTTTGTTTTAAAGCCTATTTTGTCTAAGAATTGCTACTCCAGCTTTTCTTTCACTTCCATTTACATGGAATATCTTTTTTTTTTTTTTAATATTTATTTATTTGAGGGGTACCTGGGTGGCTCAGCCGGCTAGGCATTCAACTCTTGGTTTCAGCTCAAATCATGATCTCAGGGTTGTGAGACTGAGCCCCAGATCAGGCTCCACACTCGGAGGGAGGAGTCTACTTCTTCTCCCCTTCCCCCTCCCCTTGCTTACACACTCTCTAAAATAAATAAATCTTAAAAAAAAAAAAAAAAGATTTGAGAGAGAGAGGCACCCCAACATGGAGTATCTTTCTGCATCCCTTCACTTTCAGTCTATATGTATCTTTAGGTCTGAAGTGAGTCTCTTATAGCATATAGATCAGTCCTGATTCATTATTCAGTTACCCAATGTCTTTTTTTCTTTTAAGATTTTATTTATTTGAGAGAGCAAGTGAGTGAGAGATTGAGAGAATGAGTGGGGGGAGGGGCAGAGGGAGAAACAGACTACCTGTGGAGCAGGGAGCCAGACGTGGGACTTGATCCCAGGACCCTGGGATCATGACCTGAGCTGAAGGCAGATGCTTAATGACTGAACCACCCAGGCGTCTACCCTATGTCTTTTTATGGAGCATTTAGTTCATTCACATTTAAAGTAACTACTGATAGGGATGCCTGGGTGGCTCAGTAAGGTGAGCAGCGAACTCTTGGTTTCCATTCAGGTCATGATCTTGGGGTCATGAGATCAAGCCCCATGTTAGGCTCTGTGCTCAGCATGGAGTCTGCTTGTCCCTCTCCCTCCCTCTCTGCCTCTCTCCCAACTTGCATGTGTGTGCTCTAATAAATAAAATCTTTTAAAAAAATAAGTAACTACTGATAGATATGTACTTATTGCCGTTTTGTTTTTTCTGGTTTTTTTTTATAATTCTTCACTGTTCCATTCTTCTCTTACACTCTTCCCTTGTGATTTGATGACATTCTTTAGTTGTATGACTGGATTCCTTTATCTTTAGTGTATCCATTATAGGATTTTGATTTGTGGTTACAATGAAGTTCATTTTTAACATCCTGTGCAATACAGCAGTCTATTTTAAGTTGATAGTCACTTAAGTTTGAACCCATTCTAAAATTTTTATTCTGCCCTTCCACACTTATGTCATATTTTACATCTCTTAAATTTGTGTATCTTTTAACCAATTACTGTAGATTTAACTAGTTATAATACTTTTGTCTTATAACCTTCAAACTAGCATTTTAAGTGACTGATCTACTACCTTTAGTATTATGTTTGCCTTTACCAGTGGAACTTTTTCCTTTCATGATTTTCTTCTAGTTTTGGCCATTCTTTTCCACTTAAAGAAGTCTCTCTAAAATTTCCTGTAAGGTCGATTTAGTGGTAATGAATTCCAACTTTTGTTTGTCTGGGAAACTCTTTAACTCTCTTTCAATTCTGAATGATCTTGCTGGGTAGAGTATTCTTGGTTATAGGTTTTTTCCTTTAGCACTGTGAATATATCAGGCCACTCCCTTATGGCCTGCATAGTTTCTACTGAAAAATCAACAATGGCCTTAGGTTTCCCTTGTATGTAACTAGTTGCTTTTCTCTTGCTTTTAAGACTCTGTTTTTAATTTTTTATATTTTAATTAGTATGTCTTGGTGTGGACCTCTTTGGGTTCATCTGGTTTAGGGCTCTCTGTACTTCCTGGACCTGGAAGTGCCTGTTTCCTTCCTCAGGCTAGGGAAGTTTTCAGCAATCATTTCTTTTTCTTTTTTTAGATTTATTATTTATTATTATTATTTATTTGACAGAGAGAGAACACAAGCAGGGAGTGGCAGGCAGATGGAAAGGGAGAAGCACGCTCCCAGCTGAGCTGGGAGCCTGATGTGGGGCTCAATCCCAGGACCCTGAGATCATAACCTGAGCCCGAGCCGAAGCCAGATGCTCAACCAACTGAACCACCCAGGTACCCCTTCAGCAATCATTTCTACAGGTAAGTTCTCTGCCACTTTCTCTCACTCTTTGCTTTCTGAACCCCCTATAATGCAAATGTCAGTATGCATGATATTGTCCCAGAGGTCCCTTACCCTATTCTCATTTTTTTAAATGGTGTTTCTTCTTTTTTGCTGTTCAACTTGGATGATTTCCACTCCTCCCACCTTCCAGATCAAGATCCATTCTTCTGTATCTTTTAATCCGCTGTTGATTCCCTCTAGTGTCTTCTTTATTTGAGTTATTATATCCTTCAGCTCTGATTGGTTCTTTCTTATATTTTCTCTTTGTTGAAATCCTCACTCAGTTCATCCACTCTTCTCTCAAATCTGGCAAGCATGTTCATGACCATTATTTTGAACTCTGTATCAGGTATATTGCGTATCTGTTTCATTTAGTTCTTTTTCTGAGGTTTGTCTTCTTTTATTTGGAACATATTCCTCTCTCCCCTCATGTTGTCTGATTCTGTTTCTATGTCAAGTGGGCCAGATATGTTTCCTTGTCTTGAAAGTAGTGGCCTTGTGTGAAGGGCCTCCTATGCAGCCCAGGAGCACAATCCCACCCCTGGTCACCAGAACCAGGTGCTCCAGGGGTATCACCTGTGTGGCTGCATGTGCCCTATTGTAACTGGGCCATGACCACTGCAAGTACATTGGTGGGTGGGGCTGGCCCCCACCCAGGATGACTACATTGACCAGCCTCAACTACCATGGGCACACTGATGAGCAGGGCTGGTCCCTAACACAGCTGGCTAAATGGCCTGGCTGCAGCTACTGTGGGCATGCTGGAGGGTGGGGTTAGCCCCTGGTACAGCTGACTGAGAGGCCTAGCTGCAACTGTTGTGGGAGTGCTGGTGGGCAGGGTTTCCCCAACCTGGGGCAGGAATTACTTGGGAAGAGCTGCCTGCTTGGTATGCAGTTGTTGGTATGCAGTCTTGGTACGCAGCAGTTGCTTCGGCGGGGAGGGAGACACCAAGGCTGCCCGCTGGGTATGACAGGATGGAAGCTACTTTGGAGGTACACCTGCAGATTGGGTGGGGTAGATCCACAAGAGAATGCTGGGCAGAGAAGCAATACCAGCAGGGTAGAAGGAGAGTATCAGAACTGAGTCCCACCAGCTTTGGGCCAGTTAGGCTGAAGGAGGAGGGTAAGAAAAATGATGCCTGCCAGCACTTCCATTCCCAGAGAAAGTTCCTACAGATCTCAGCCTCTCCAGCACATTCTCTAAAATTAGTAAATCTCCTTCATATATAAGCTAGGCATTTTCTAAACTGCTGCCTCTGCGCTGGGTCTGAGAGAGAGTAATATAGGGTGCTGGCCCTTTAAAAGCAGAGTCTCAGTTTCCTTTAGCCCTCCAGCTCTTCTTAAGCCTTGCTGATTTTCAAAGCCAGATGTTATGGAGGCTCATTTTCTCAGTACAGATCTCTCGAGTGTGGGGTACCCAATGTGGGGCTTGATCCCTTCACTCCTCAAGGAAGACCTCCAGGCTTGTGATATCCCTCCCACTGTGCAGAGTTTTGGTTCCCAGCCACATCTCTGCCCTTCCTACCCTTCTCAATGCGACCTTTTCTTTATGTCTTAAGCTGTGGAACAGCTGTTGTTAGTCCTTTATGTCATTTTCAAAGTAAGTTGCACTTTATGTAGCTGCACTCTGATGTGTCCATGAGAGGAGTGCTCAGAATCCTCCTATTCCATCATCTTCCCAAGCTCCTGTTCCAGAAAGTCTAGATTCATTCTTCTTTAAAATAACTGGAGGGTATTATGCTGAGCGAAATAAGTCAATCAGAGAAAGACATGTATCATATGACCTCACTGATATGAGGAATTCTTAATCTGAGGAAACAAACTGAGGGTTGCTGGAGTGGTGGGGGGTGGAAGGGATGGGGTGGCTGAGTGATAGACACTGGGAGGGTATGTGCTATGGTGAGCGCTGTGAATTGTGTAAGACTGTTGAATCACAGACCTGTACCTCTGAAACAAATAATACATTATATGTTTAAAAAAAAAAAAGAAGAAGAAGAAGATAGCAGGAAGGGAAGAATGAAGGGGGAGAATTGGAGGGGGATAAGAACCATGAGAGACTACAGACTCTGAGAAACAAACTGAGGGTTCTGGGGCGGAGGGATGGGTTGGACTGGTGATGGGTATTAAAGAGGGCAGTACTGAATGGAACACTGGGTGTCACACAAACAATGAATCATGGAACACTACATCAAAAACTAATGATGTAATGTATGGTGATTAACATAGTAATTTAAAAAAAGAATATAAAAAACAAATAAATAAAATAACTAGTTTGTATCTTTATGATTCAGTTAGGTGAAGATTTTAAAATGATACAAAATATTACATTTAATACAGTATCTGATAGGCTATGCTCATTATTTCATTTTTATTTACAGAAGCAAATAATAGAGATTTTAAATTCTGAATCAAGCAGTCCAAAAGAAAATACGTTATGCTAATAATTAAAGGAGAAGCTGCTGCTTTGACGAACTGGATTACAGTTACAGTAGTTCCTAGTCAAGGTATACATGACTTCAAACAATTTACTGCTGTGATTCAAAACATGTTTTTCTTAGCATTACCATGTATAAGATTCAATTCTTTTTTTTTTTTTTTAAGATTTTATTTATTTATTTGACAGAGAGAGAGAACACAAGCAGGGCGAGTGGGAGAGGGAGAAGCAGGCTTCCCGCCGAGCGGGGAGCCCGATGCGGGGCTCGATCCCAGGACCCTGGGATCATGACCTGAGCCGACGGCAGACGCTTAACGACTGAGCCACCCAGGCGCCCCTAAGATTCAATTCTTATCAAAATCTGCTTGTTAATGTAATGTATTGATTAACATAATAAAAAAAATTTTTTTTTAAATCTGCTTGTTAAATACTAGTGTCATTTCCAGGGTCTATACACAACATTTTCACGGCACTGAATACTTTGTAAGATGTTTCTATTTTGGAGTCTGCTTTATTAAGAAGTCCATCTATTGGGGCCCCTGGGTGGCTCAGTCGTTGGGCATCTGCCTTCGGCTCAGGTCATGATCCCAGGGTCCTGGGATCGAGCCCCGCATCGGGCTCCCTGCTCTGTGGGAAGCCTGTTTCTCCCTCTCCCACTCCCTCTGCTTGTGTTCCCTCTTTCGCTGTGTCTCTGTCAAATAAATAAATAAAATCTTTAAAAAAAAAAAAGAAGTCCATCTATTAATATTTCACTACTATAATCATTCGTTTGAACTGGACCACATAATTTATAGTCATTATAGTTGGGAAGTCTAGTATAAAGTAGTAAAAAATTTTTTTATTTTATTTTTCAAGATTTATTTATTTATTTTTAGAGGAGTGGAGGGGCAGAGGAAGAAAGAATCTTAAGCAGACTCCAAGCTAAGCATGCAGCCCCATGCAGGGTTTGATCCCACGACCCTTAGATCACAACCTAAGCAAAAACCAGGAGTTAGACACTTACCCAATTGCACCACCCAGGAACCCCTAAAAAATAAACATTTTTTAAAAAGACTTGAATTTTACCTAAGTATGTGAACAACATGTATGAACTGTCTCTTAGGTAGGGACTCTATTACTTATTAGTTTTGTTTAAGAATGTCATAGGGGCACCCGGGTGGCTCAGATGGTTGAACGTCTGCCTTCGGCTCTGGTCATGATCCCGGGATGCTGGGATCGAGCCCCACGTTGGGCTCCTGGCTCAGCAGGGAGCCTGCTTCTCCCTCTCCCTCTGCCTCTCCCCATCCTCATGCTGTCTCTCCCTCTGTATCTCTGTGTCTCAAATGAATAAATAAAATCTTTAAAAAAAAAAAGAATGTCATAGAAGTCACAGGGTTGTACTTAAAGATAACAAATGATAATTATTGGAATAAAAATATAAAGTCTACCAAAAAATAAATTTATCAATAATTTGTTTCTAAGTGTGAAAAGGTATTTCCCATTCAATATCTGAAATGAAACAAAACACACAAAGCTAAATAGTAATTACTTACTTAGAGAAAGCTATGCTTCAGGCACCGTCCTGAGTATAGCAGATTGCTAATCTTACACAGGGTTTAGGAGGAAATGTGGAGTCCCGAGATTGGTGGATTTTCAGAGGCTTTGAAGCGTGGTTACTAGAAGGGCTACCATTGACTGGCTGGCTTGCAAAATCCTGTTCACTAAGGCAGGTTGTTGTTGATTGATCACACTGACTTAAAAACAATTCTAGGGGTGCCTGGGTGGCTCAGTCGTTAAGCGTCTGCCTTTGGCTCAGGTCATGATCTCAGGGTCCTGGGATCGAGCCCCACATCGGGCTCCCTGCTCGGCGGGAAGCCTGCTTCTCCCTCTCCCACTCCCCCTGCTTGTGTTCCCTCTCTCGCTGTGCCTCTCTCTGTCAAATAAATAAATAAAATCTTAAAAAAAAAACAATTCTAAAGAACTGTCAATTACTCAGTAAGCAGGTTTAAAACTGGTCTGAGTGACTGTTACCATGGCTATACAAGAATCAGTCTCCTCCTAGGAGTTTGGAAACTTCCTTTCATTTTCACAAGGTAAGCACATAAACCAACATACACATACATATACATACTGTGTATATAAATCATATGGTTTTATAATCACATTTCAAGAAACTGCAATAAAATATAGAAATACTGTCAGTGTTACGGGGAAATACCACTTGTCTTACAATATATTCATTTAACCAGTCAGTCATCAATGGTATACTGCAGGTTATGTTAATTCAAAGACAAATATGAAAAGCAACAAACAAATGTTTTTTGGTTTTTTTTTTTAGATTTTATTTATTTGACAGAGACACAGCGAGAGAGAGAACACACGCAGGGGAAGTGGGAGAGGGGGAGAAGCAGGCTTCCCGCTGAGCAGGGAGCCCGATGAGGGGCTCGATCCCAGGACCCTGGGATCATGACCTGGGCCGAAAGCAGACGCTTAACGATTGAGCCACCCAGGCACCCCCAAACAAGTGCTTTATAGCAGTGCTATTCAAAGTGAGTCTGGTCCACAATGTTTTTTTTTTTACAGGTCTGCAATGAGGTAAGTACAAAAATGGGAGTGTTCAGAAACCCTTACAGGAAATTTATATTTGACAGAGTAATTCTATGCCCTTTGAATCTAATGAAAAATTGAAGTTTTTATTTTGTACATCCATTTTTTTTTTAATTTTTCTAGTAATTAGGTTTTTTGTCTTTTATAAAAATATCGGTTCACAAACTGGTCTTTCACCACAAAGAGAAGCACTACTTCATAAGACTCGGAAAGTTAATATCCCCAATAGATGAGGGTGTTATGTCTTGCTATGAGGATACAGGCAAAAAGAATGTGTATCACATACCAAGCAAGTAGACACCTACATCAAAATTGGAAGAATGGTGGGGTGCCTGGATGGCTCAGTTGGTTAGGTGGCTGCCTTTGGCTTGGGTCATGGTCCCAGGGTCCTGGGATCAAGTCCCACGTTGGGCTCCCTGCTCAGCAGGGAGTCTGCTTCTCCCTCTGCCTCTGTTCCTCTCCTCTGCTCATGCTCTCTCTCTCCCTTTTTTTTTTTTAAAGATTTTATTTATTTATTTGACAGAGAGAGACACAGTGAGAGAGGGAACACAAGCAGGGGGAGTGGGAGAGGGAGAAGCAGGCCCCCTGCTGAGCAGGGAGCCCGATGCGGGGCTCGATCCCAGGACCCTGGGATCATGACCTGAGCCAAAGGCAGACACTTAACGACTGAGCCACCCAGGCACCCCTCAAAATAAATAAAATCTTAAAAAAAGAAAAAATTGGAAGAACGGTGACAAAATTGGAAGAATGATGACAAAGCACATTTAAAGGCTGCATCATCTATCCCCTGGATGCAGTAGGAGATTATGCTGTATGAAAAAACAAATGATTCTGAGATAAAACTGCTTCAAAAGAATCAGACTCTAAATGTGAAGAAATTTAGGAACACCTTAACCTATCTATCTCTTCTATTTTCCTTAAAAAAAAAAAAGTATGCACAAAAGTAATCTAATCTTTAAAAAGATTATCTAAGATAAGTCTCCCCTAAAAAAAGATGATTAAGACATGACATAATTCCTACCATTAACGAGCCTGAATTATCCAGATGGGACAAAAACAGATGATAATAATAACGTCGTAAAGGCAACAGTAAAGAGATATACTGGATATTATGGGAGAACCCAAACTAGTCTGGATGATCAAGGCTCCCCACTGAACGTGAAAGCTCCCATGTACTCAAAATTCCCAATCCACTCTACCAAACTATAACCAAGTTCCATACATTCTACTTCCTCAGTTCCTCTCATATTGTTGGCCCTGCTTCTCCAGCAATCCCACTTTAGTCCCAGGCCCCATCATCTCACAGCTATAATGACAGCTTCCCAACAGCCTCTACTCTCACCAGGCATCCTTCCTACGGCTGCCAGTTATCATTCCCAAATTCAAATCAGATCATATCACCTCAATGCTTAAAAAATTCCATGAATAATGCAACAGTAAGAAGAAAGAAAACTGGATACAAGATGTATGATCTCTATTTTGTAAATATGTATATGTGAGGGCGCCTCGGTGGCTCACTTGGTTAAGCAACTGCCTTCGGCTCAGGTCATGATCCTGGAGTCCCAGGATCGAGTCCCACATTGGGCTCCTTGCTCAGCAGGAGTCTGCTTCTCCCTCTGACCCTCCCCCGTCTCGTGCTCTCTTCCATTCTCTCTCTCTCAAATAAATAAATAAAAATCTTTAAAAAAAGAAAAGAAGATGTATATGTGATAGGTTTCCAACCACAAGATGGTTCCAACTGCAACTGCTGTTTTGGAATCAATTAACGAAATGATTCCAAGTCTCTATTTATTATAGAGATATCTGTGGAGGAAAATAAGGAAACATAAGTTTAAAGTGGGTCACAGAAATTTACAGAATGGGGCATATAAAGTATATTCCCAAAAGTTCATCAAATTCTATGAACGAAAGGGAAATGACTAAGTATTTACTGTTATTACAGCAAGCATGCCTGTATTAACTAGGTTAAATATTCTTATAGGTCATAAACGTTTTATAATGCTTTAAAGTCCCTTATATAATGACCATAAGGTACAGCTGCTGATTTTATAGAACTTAAACAGAGGTAGCATGGGGCACCTGACTGGCTCAGTTGGAAGAGCATGTGACTCTTGATCTTGAGGTTGTGAGTTTGAGCCCCATGTTCAGTGTAGAGAGTACTTAAATGAATAAATTAAAACTTTAAAAAATAAAAACAGGGGTGTGCCTGGGTGGCACAGTCAGCTAAGTGTCCAACTCTTGGTTTCAGCTCAGGTCGTAATCTCAGGGTTGTGAGAATGAGCTCTGCGACAGGCTCTGTGCTCAGCACACACAGTCTGCTTGAGATTCTCTCCCTCTTCCTCTGCCCCTCCCATTTGTGCACTCTCACTCTCTCTCTAGAATAAATAAATCTTAAAAATAAAATTTAGGGGTGCCTGGGTGGCTTAGGTGGTTGAGCGTCTGCCTTCAGCTCAGGTCATGATCCCAGGGTGCTGGGATCAAGCCCCACATTGGGCTCCTGGCTCAACGGGGAGTCTGCTTCTCCCTCTCCCTCTGCCTCTCCCCCTGCTCATGCTCTCTTTCTGTATCTGTGTCTCAAATGAATAAAATCTTAAAAAAATAAAATAAATAAAATTTAAAAATGAAAATAAATAAAAAGAGGTCGCATGGTATAGCAGGAGTAAGAGTGACTTAGGTATCAGGATAATTGGATTTTAACTAGTTACATTTTGGGGAAGTTACCTAATCTCTCCAAGTCTCAGTTTCTTCATTTATAAAAGAACAGGACTGGATAGGTCATGGATCAGTAATCTTTCTGTGAAGGGCCAAAGAGTAAACATTTTAGGCTTTGTGGGCCATACAGTCTCTTTCATGACCACTCAACTATGCCATAGTAGTATGAAAGCAGCCAGAGACAATACATAAAGAAATGAGTGTGACTGTACTCCAATAAAAATTTATTTACAGAAGTTAGAGGGGTGCCTGGGTGGCTCAGTCATTAAGCATCTGCCTTCGGCCCGGGTCATGATCCCAGCGTCTTGGGATCGAGCCCCACATCGGGATCCCTGCTCAGCGGGAAGCCTGCTTCTCCCTCTCCCACTCCCCCTGCTTGTGTTCCCTCTCTCGCTATGTCTGTGTCAAATAAATAAAATCTTAAAAAAAAAAAGAGAGCAAGGGGTGCCTGGGTGGCTCAGTCGGTTAAGCGCCTGCCTTCGGCTCAGGTCATGATCCCAGGGTCCTGGGATCGAGCCCTGCATCAGGCTCCCTTCTCTGTGGGGAGTCTGCTTCTCCCTCTCCCTCTGCCTTCTTCTCCCCCTGCTTGTGCTCTAATAAATAAATAAAATCTTTAAAAAAAAAAATCTTAAAAAAAAAAAGTAAGAGCAAGCGGAGTTTAGCCTGTAAGACCCTAGTTTTAGGTAAACACTGTTTACTTCTAAAATGTGAAAGTATTTTTTTTCTATTTAAAATTCCCTAAGCTGTTACCTTTATTTTTATATTTTTTAAAATATAAATTATATATTTTAAAAGATTTATTTTTTTAAAGATTTTATTTATTTATTTGAGTGAGAGAGAAATAACGAGGGGGGAGAGGGGCAGAGGGAGAGGGAAAAGCAGGGTCCCAGATGAGCAGGGGGCCTGACCTGGAGCTTGATCCCAGGACTCTGAGATCATGACCTGAGCCAAAGACAGAAGCTTAACCAACTGAGCCACCCAGGTGCCCCTAAAGATTTATTTATTTGAGGCAGAGAGAGAGAGACAGAGAGAGAGACAAAGAGAGAGCACCCGTGCATGCAGTGAGGAGGGGCAGAAGGGGAGGGGGAGGGAATCTCAAGCACACTCCCTGCTGAGCACAGTGCCCCAAGCAGGGCTCCATCCCACAATCCTCAGATCATGACCTGAGGCTAAATCAAGAGTCCAATGCTTAACTAACTAAGCCAGGTGCCCTGGTTGCCTTGATTTTTAGAGAAATCTGTTAGCCATATGTAACACAGGGCACACAAACTAGTGATTAATAGCAGACTTTAGGATCAGACAGCTTTGGGATTCTCTATTAGCTGTTAGCCTTGGACAAGTCACTTAAAATCACTCTGAGCCTCAGCTTTCTTGTAAGGTTCTTGTGAAGTTTAAATGAACTAATAATAGGGGTGCCTGGCTAGCTCTGTCAGAAGAGCATGCAACTCTTGATTTTGGGGTTGTGAGTTGGAGCCCCATGTCGGGTGTAGAGAGCACTTAAATTAATAAAACTTTTTTTTAAAAAAGTTTAAATGAAGTAATAATATATGAAGTATTTAACCCTATATCTAGTATACAATAAGCATTCAATAAATGATTATTACTTTTGTAATAATTTTACATTACTAATATAACATTACATATATTACTTAATATTACATTATTATAAATTTATTTTTTTTAAAGATGTATTTGACAGAGAGAGAGACAGTGAGAGAGGGAACATAAGCAGGGGGAGCAGGAGATGGAGAAGCAGGCTCCCCTTTGAGCAGGGAGCCGCAGGGCTCCATCCTAGGATGTGGAGATCATGACATGAGCCGAAGGCAGACACTTAACGACTGAGCCACCCACGTGCCTCATAAATTTACTTTTTTAAATTATGTGATCCTGAGTCCTTCGTCAGGAACACAATACTCCATTTTTTTCCAGCAAACAAATAAAATATGCTTTATAATGATCTACATTCAGATGCATTTTTCACTAAAGCAAAAGGTGAGGACTGGCTATATTACCCTAAGTATTCCTATTGTTTTGATTTTTTTTTTTTAATGACAACAGTCAGCTTTGTAGATAGCAGATAGGAGGGGCAGAAGAAGAGAGAGAGAGAAGATAGTTAGCACTATCTACTTACTAGCTGTATGACCTTGGTAAAGTTATATAACTTTTTATTAGCCTCCATTTCTTCACCTGTAAAAATGTGAAAATAACAGTACCAACTTTATAGGATTATTAGAATTAACTGAGTTAATAAATCGTCTGGCACATAAACTATATAGTAACTGTTATTATTTGAGTTAGATATTTAACATTTGTTCATTTCAGTCCTCAGACAACCTGAAGAGGTATTATTCCTATATTTACAGCTGTAGATAATAAGGTTCAGAGAAGCTAAGAAACCTACCCAAGGTCACCACTGATTAAGTGGCAATGCCCAGGACTCAACATAGGCTTGCCTGACTACAAGAAACTCTTACCACAAGGCTAAAGATGACATCAACTATATCTCTGTACGGTATATACAAAGGAATTTTAAGGACTCACATAGGGGTATTAATAATAATCTCCCCAGGCAGGAAACATTTTTGAATTTTTTAAAGTTCAAGGGTTAAGAGAATACACATAAAATCACGCATCTTCTTAAAATGATAGTCTTCCCATAAGTAAAATTTTTCCTGAAATGATTACTCTTTTTAACTTATGTCCAATTAACTTAACTCAAACGTTCATTATTAAAGTAATAAGCAATCCTCGGCACTAAAATAACTAAAGATGCAGCATAGTGACTTATCCTGTACACAGAAAGTACTATGCAAATGCTGGCATTCACCTCTACTTGATCTCTGAGATTTATATAAGACTCTCAGACTAATTTTGTAAGAAGCAAACCTAGAGAGCCAAACACACTTCTGCTTACTTTATTCCATAAATTCCCAAGTATTGATTTAGAACTTGAGCTTTGAAAAGCTTTCCCGTTCAAATGAAAACACTGACCAATATTAAAGGGGAAGAGTAAAAGACACCTCAAGGAAAAAGACCAAAAGACATTACTCCACTGCATAGGTTTATTCTTAAGTTTGCTGCATTACTTCATTCACCCCATACTCTTCAGGCCTTGTGAGTGCCTGGCCTGGTAACTGATCCAGAAGAGAAGCTGGCTTCACACTGTAAAGCCTCAGAGCTCAGCAACCTAATACTAACAAGAAACATACGGCAGTTTGATGTAGCTTATTTCCAAACTCTATTACAAGAATGAACCCAAACTTAGAACTCTAACCTAACTCTAAAATTCCCCAAAGGCAAATAAGATTAATCTTCAATGTTATAAAATTACAAATTATAATCTAATCTACTTAAGCAGATTGTGAATTTTTTTTCCAAACCAGAAATTCTGAAATTCAAAATAACCATTAATTAAGAATTAATAAAATATTACACTCTGTGCTATACAGGAAGAAATATAACAAATACACTATGTAAATGTCATTATCTAGTTTGGAAGACAAAATAATTTTCTTTAGCATTTGGTGTTCTGTTGAGAAAAGAAAAAATGTTCAAATTTTAAGTTAAGGAAACCAAATCATGTTTTAGCATTTCAAAGTAATATTCTAACATGCTGGATTGTATTAGGGTATCATTCCTTGCCAAGTATTCTATTGCCCATCAAGACGGGAGGGGAGGGGAAGAATGGACAGTATCTGCCTAACAATAATGGATCCATCAGTAGTGTCATCTCCACATATAAGCAGCAGCACCATTATTCATATGAGCACAGTATATCATAAATATCAACCTCTAGTTCTAGAAGAAAAACAGGCACTCGTGGTGGTTCAAAAATTACCTTTCAAAAAAAAAAAAACTAAACTAATATTAAAAATAATCTGCAAGGGGTGCCTGGATGGCTCAGTCAGCTAAATGTCCAACTCTTGATCTCAGCTCAGGTCTTGATTCTGAGTTTGAGTTTTTTTAACTTGGACTCCACAATGGGCGTGGAACTTACTTTAAAGATAATAATAATCTGCAAAACGTTTAGTAAAGAAGACTGCCTAGATAACTGATGCTAACAGTTCCTAGAACCTTTGCCAGGGGTTGTCCATGAACCCCCTTTGAACAGCTGTTGAAAGTTACAGGTCTTTTCCCCACAAAGTACAGATATACAGAGTTCAGACTCTTGTAAGACTACGGACACGCCCATAGATCTAGATTAAGAACCAGAAAGATGAAGTAGAAATTTTCCCAAGGCACCTTTGACTCTCTTTCATAATTTTACCCTTGACTCACAAGACCCAACTAAATCATTCATAACCAGACAATGAACTCTCATGTAAAGCCAGCCCTTAAAAAAAAAAAAAAAGTTTGATAGTATTTACTTAACCAGTATTCACCTGAAAATACACTGATAGCATTTTATTTTATTTTTTTTAAGGATTTTATTTATTTATTTGACAGAGAGAGCATAAGCAGGCAGAGCACGACACGGGGATCAATCCCAGGACCCTGGGATCATAACCTGAGCCAAAGGCAGATGCTTAACCGACTGAGCCACCCAGGCGCCCCAACTGACAGCATTTTAAAATACAGCATGTAACTAAGTGATATCAATAAACATTATAGTGTATTAATTTATAAAATGATTTTACATCATAATAACAATACTCTTATCTCCCTTTTATAGCTAACAAAATGGAGGTTCAGAAAATAACTTGCCCTGGTCACACAGCCAACAAATGGAGAGCTGGGATTCTAATTAAGTTGTCTAGTTCCAGAACTGAGCTTACTTAGTACATTATTATATCCTGATGCTGCCACAAAAACCCCTCAGAGAAAACAGATTTAAAAAAAAAAAGAAAGCTTAATAGGTCACATTCTATTGTAGATACATCTTGACATCAGTAAAGAAAAATTAGTGTATTTAAAATGTTTGATTTCCTCTTGCTTCATTGGTTAACATAAAACATGGTTTTCAGAAAAATAAATGGTCAAGCTAATGAGTTTTAGGACTGAAAAATAAGGATATTTTGTTATTCTATGAAGCATTCATTCTCATTCATCTCTTTAATTCTTAACATGCAATGTTAAGAATATTTTAGAATAATTAAAATCCTTAAAAAAATAAAATAAAATGCTATCAGTGTATTTTCAGGTGAATACTGGTTAAGTAAATACTATCAAACTTTTTTTTTTTTTAAGGGCTGGCTTTACATGAGAGTTCATTGTCTGGTTATGAATGATTTAGTTGGGTCTTGTGAGTCAGGGGTAAAATTACTAAGAATATTTTAGAATAATTAGAATTATTAAGAATAAAATTATTAAGAAAAAACTGAAAGTTTAAACATCCAATTCCTTTTAAAACACAAAAACTATTTGAAATTAACTTTTAGGATGTTCAAAATATTCCTTGTAGTCTTTTTTTAAGTAACAATACTTCCATTCTCTACAAATCAAAATTTCTTGATTTTTTTTTAAGTGTCATTTGTCTAAACCCATATGATATACAACACCCTACTGTAAACTATAAACTTTAGGTGATAATGATCTGTCAATGTAGATTCATTGATTTTAACAAATGTACCATTTCCATGTGGGAATTTTGATGGTGGGGGAGGCTGTACAGGCCTCTGTGGAGCCAGGCAGGGGGCATATGGAGGCAGAGGTACGGTACCTGGGAAATCTGTACCTTTCACTCAATTCTGCTATAAATATAAATAAATATAAACTCTATTTTGCAAAAGGGCTGGGGCGGATGTGTCAAAATTTACCTCATTTTCTTAACAAATGAGGAAATAATTGTCTTCTAAAAATTACCCTGTGAATTAAGCTTCCTGCCAGAATACAGAACGTGCATTACAGCATATATTATCATTTAAAAAACCATTAACAGTAATCTTATTAAATGCTAAAAGAAGGCGCCTGGGTGGCTCAGTTGGTTAAGCGACTGCCTTCGGCTCAGGTCATGGTCCCGGAGTCCCTGGATCGAGTCCCGCATCGCATCGGGCTCTTCTCGCATGGGGACTCGCAGGGAGTCTGCTTCTCCCTCTGACCCTCTCCCCTCTCATGCTGTTTCTCTCTCTCTCTCTCAAATAAATAAATAAAATCTTTAGAAAAAAAAAAAAAAAATGCTAAAAGAATTAGTTTTAAATGTTAATATGAAGCTAAGTGCACGTGTGAGTATAGTTATCTTAAGATTCCTTTTTATATTTTTGTTCATACTATTTGGTATTTTAGGGGACTAAAAGTCTGAAGTGGGTCACCAGTTGACTGACAAACTAAAGGGGGTGCCAGTGGGAGGAGGAAAAGCAGCAACCAATGAAAAATGCCACCGCCAAGCAGAAGTCCTCTGTTCTCCCAGGTCGACCCTCTCTGCCAGGGTCAGGATTCAAGGGAGATGGAGAAAGGGTTTCCTCATAGAGTCAGAATGAAGAACAGCAAGAGTCAAACAACTATTGACTTATATAACAGAAAAACAATGCAAAAAAGAAGAAGAAGAAAAGAAAAAGTGCAACTAGTAGATAAAATACTTGTGTCAACCCAGGTTTTTCAAGCAGCTTTCCCCAAAGTATCTTCCAAATGTGGTAACCACCCACAGGGATAACATTAGCATAAAGGGCCAAAAATAGTCATGTTATTAAAACAGATGAAAAGGAATACTGAGAAGGGTTCCATTTTCTACGAAAGTAGAACACTGCCCAGTGGGAATATACGTAGAATGCTTTTCACACCCAGGCGCGCAAACGCCACGACTGTGCAAATCCAGCAAAGGACAAGCCCCGGGCTAGAAAACTCCCAACTCTGTAGACAGATCGCCCAGCCTGAAGAAGCCACCAAGTTAACGAAGCCCAGAACTGAGTGGAAAGAAGAAACAGCCGGCTCTGGGGCGATAAAACGAACTCGGCCGAGCGGCTGCGCCTTCTGGAAGGGGCTGCAGTTGCTGGTGTCACACCAGGAGGCACTCTTCCACAGCGTCTCCACCACCGCGCGAGCCGCAAACCCCCAGTACCAGCAAACTCCGACTAGCAGCGAGCTCCGCGGAGAGGCAAGTCCCGACAGGCAGCGAGCCCCTCCGGCGGGTCAGTCCCGGACCGGCGACAAGCCCCCTGGCAGGCCAGTCCCGGGCGGGCTGCGAGTCCCCACGCCGCAGGGCCGGGAGACAGCCCACCTGCCGCGCGCGCCCACGGGCCGGCCGCCCTCCCCGGGCCCCCGAACCCGGCCGGCCGCGCCGCCTCCTGCTCATTCCTTGCACCCCACCAAACACCTGCCTGTCCCTCTCTTCCCGGAAAGACCGACCGAGAGGAGAGAGCCAAGGGGGCCACCGACGCGGCTGACAGAGCCGGAGGCTGGGGACCTCCTCCGGGAAATGCGACCCTGTGCCTCCCGCCAACGGGAGCGACAGAAAACGTGCAGCGGCTTAATGGGCCCCAAACCCTCTCAGCTGCGGAGTTTCAGTTACTGCTCGTAAGGCTGGAGTTTCCTCGAGCCGGAGGCGCAAGCCCGGGCGGCGTTACGATTTCGGGTTGGGGTAAGGGAAGGCTCGGCGTGAACCCACAGCACCGCACAAAGGGAGGAGAGGAGTGAGGGGGAATGAACGCAGTTACCTCGGTCCTCGGCTCGTCTCTCCGCTCGGTGTCTGCCGGCCTCGCCAAGGCTGCAGCTGCCCTGCCAGGCTCCCGCAACCCAGCGTTCCCCGCAGCACCCAGCCGCGCCGCACTGGACCCGCGTGAGCTCCCGACGGACGCGCGCCCTCCTGCGCGGCCCGCAGAGCCCCGCCTGGCGCCCGGCGTCCTCTCGGTTCAGCCCCGAGAGCGGCGGCCTCTGGGGCTGCGAGCGGAGCGCGCGCCGGAGCCTGCGCACTGCGCTCTGGGAGGTGTGGTTTATGGTTACCTCCTCCGGGTGCCCGTCCCCCCACGTCCTCGGGGGCGGTGAGAGAGTTCGGGGGCTCGCGGCGCTGTGCTGCCGGGGGGAGGTAGGGGACGTCCTCAAAACAGTTCTGGATAGGTTATTAATATCTCTGAAGTTATTCTTCACTTCGGAGGCCGTACAGAATTTAGTTTCTTTTTATATCCACCAACTCCCCTCCCGCGCGCGTTGAGTGTCCCTTGGGTTTCTATCTCTTTTTTAAAAATGGTGGGGGAGGGGGGAAGACTTCCGTTTTTATTCCTATGTCACTTTCTCCACATGTTCCCCAGAGGATATACACAGCAGCTCGTGTTTATAAATACAGACCCACAGTTTATAAACCTAAGGAAGCAGTTAATTGACCTAAGCAGACACTGGCAAAAACCATTGCAAATAAAAATGATGTTGAAATAAACCAATTTTTCAGTAAAGTCAGTGGAATGTAGAGGTGGGAGATTAAGAGAGAGCAAAGAAAATTTTTTAAAAGGATATTCTCCTAACACTGTGTCTTTTATTAGAACAATCTCAAGGTTTTACAACCCCAGGAATCTATGTCAGAATAAATTCAGCCCTAGGTACATTTATGAATGTTAACGCATAGGTTTGTATTGATTTTGCTCGAAAAAGAGCTTTTTAAAAAGTAGTAGCATCTTATGTAAAAACCCCAAAATGACTACTTGAATTTGAAGTTTCATTTCTAAAAAACATCACCTTTTTTACATAAAAGAAATTGAAATAATCCTTAATATTTCGAATATTCCTCTTCAGAGCATTGTATTTTGCAAATTTGATGTCAGTGCCCTTAGAAAAATAGAACAAGACCAGTTTTAAAGTATACACACCCACACAATTATAAAATTCGTCTGGAAGCATGATGCAATACAATATATATTTAATAAAAGCATGTTCTAATAGAATTTTTTATATAATATGAACTTTTTTTTTTAAAGATTTATTTGCGAGAGAGAACGAGAGACAGAGAGCAGGAGAGGGAGAGGGAGAAGCAGATCCCCCGCTGAGCGGGGAGCCCGATGCGATGCGGGACTCGATCCGGGACTCGATCCGGGACTCGATCCGGGACTCGATCCGGGACTCCAGGATCATGACCTGAGCCGAAGGCAGTCGCTTAACCGACTGAGCCACCCAGGCGCCCCGAACTTTTCTTTTTAATCAGGTGTACTATGTCTCCTAAAAAATGCTCTATAGGGGTGCCTGGCTGGCTCAGTTGGTAGAGTATGTGATTCTTGACCTCAGGGTCATGAGTTCAAGCCCCATGTTGGGCCTAGAGTTTATTTAAAAAAAAAATAAAATGAAATAAAAAATGCTTATAGAGGGGCGCCTGGGTGGCTCAGTCCTTAAGCGTCTGCCTTCGGCTCAGGTCATGATCCCAGGGTCCTGGGATCGAGCCCCGCATCGGGCTCCCTGCTCAGCGGGAAGCCTGCTTCTCCCTCTTCCCCTCCCCCTGCTTGTGTTCCCCCTCTCGCTGTGTCTCTCTCTGTCAAATAAATAAATCTTAAAAAAAAAAAATGCTTATAGAGCAGAGTGGCCTTTTTTTTTTTTAAGATTTTATTTATTTATTTGACAGAGAGAGACACAGCGAGAGGGAACACAAGCAGGGGGAGGGGCTCAGGTCATGATCCCGAGGTCCTGGGATCGAGCCCCACATTGGGCTCCCTGCTCCGCGGGGAGTCTGCTTCTCTCTCCCCTTCTCCCTCTGTGTGTGGGCTCTCTCTCTCTAGTTCTCACTCTCTCTCAAATAAATAATATCTTTAAAAAAATAAATAAAATGTAATATGTCCACAGAAATGCTCTTAATTATTTTAAAAAATATATATCTCTCAAAACAAGATATGTCTTTGATGGGATTCAGGACATTCTACCCCCACAGTTAGCATGTTGGCATATTGAATAAAGCTGAAGGAATTTGAGAAAAACGGCAGAAGGAGGAAGGTCACTCTGCAGCTCACCCTCTCACCCTTCTTACCTGAAACAGTCAATAAAACTGCCATGTAGGGACACTGGGTGGATCAGTTGGTTAAGTATCTACCTTCAGGTCAGATCATGATCCTGGGGTCCTGGGATGAGTCCTGCATCGGGCTCCTTGCTCAGCGGGGAGCCTGTTTCTCCCTCTGCCTGCCATCCCCCCTGCTTGTGCTTTCTCTCTCTCCCTGACAAATAAAATCTTAAAAAAAAAAAAAAAACCTGCCATGTAAAAATGTACCAAGAGGAAAGACATTTTTATCACCAGAAATGGAATTTAGGGCCAAGAAATCTATATAAACAAACCTTGTTAAACTTACCCTTATCTTCCTAGTTATTTCACTGTTTAGTACCCCCAGCCCAAATCCCTTTGTCTTGTCAATTTGTCACAAATTTATTACTTCTTTGTCTAAAAGGTATGAAAGCTTCCTACTCTGGTCACTTCTTCAGGTCTTCATTGGGAAAATGCCCATGTACGTGTAAAAGTTCAATAAAATGTGTATACTTTTCTCCTGTTCATCTGTTTTTATCAGTTTCATCTTCAGACCCAGCCAGGGATCCTGGAAGGGTCAAGGAAAACTTTTTCCTCCCTAACCTCAACTGAAAGAAAAGAACACATATTTCCTAAATCTGACAAGGATTATATTCTTAGCTTTTACTGATTCCTTTCTAGCTCCATTTCGAATAAACAGCGCTGGCCTTAGTAAGTGAAGATCTTTCTTCCCTTCCCTAAATCTCACAAAGCCCCATAAATTAAAACTGGAAAAGGTCTGATATCTGTTGACTCATTGTGTGATGTACTTTGGTCTGAATAAATCAGTATTTTAACCTTAATTGACATTTGCATTTTAAGCTAAAATAGAAGGCATCTTTATCTCTAATCCTGAAATAAAAGGCTTTATAATCTCCAAAAGAATTTCAGATGTGGCCTGCGGAGGGATTTAGGAAGATTAATGAAGAGGACAATTTTTATCTTCATTTGCAGTGGAGGCACAGATTCGCAGCCAGAGAGACTGCCAGAATAGAACTTCCTTGAAGACCCTGAACACTACTAGCAAGACCACCTCTCCCTGTCCAAGTCAGAGTCACTGGCTTGCGCTTTCTTGCCCCTCCTCCACCTTTATCTTATCACCCTCTGGCACGACCAAACTTTACTGAAGTGCTTCAGCTTCCCTTTAACAACTACCACTTCCTGCCTTCTGCCCCACAACACACCGGATGCCTACATTTTCTGGCCTTCGTCTAGCGGCCCAGCTTATGCTATTTTAGTCAATTTATGACCGTTCTAATATCCATTACCCTTGCCAATAATCTGACATAGCTATCTCTAAACCTTTGCTAACATTTTCCATTGTGGTCTCTGAAATACTTGCATTTCCCTAATTTCCTTCTGGACCTTTGTAATTGCTGTGCCTTCTCTCTCTTTGCCTGACTCCTACTCAACATCCAATATTAACTTAGATACTGTTTTCATGAGGAAGTCTTCCCTGGTTATGGTGCCCTCTCCCCAATTCTGGGTTAGTTCCTTACAGTTATGTTCACACTGCAACAACCTATTTTTGCCCCAAAGGTAGCACTTACCAGTGAGCATTTTAATTAGTTATCTACCTCTTTCATTTATCTGAAAGACTCTTAAGTAGAAAGTAGGAGCATAGTACTTGATATATAGTAGCTGTTTTAAACACTCTAGCAATAAATGAATGCATATCAACTAAGTGTCATAAAGAAGGTTTGAGCAAATATTTTCTGTAAAGGGCCAAATAGTAAATATTTAAGGCTTGCAGACTCTAAGACCCTGTCACAACTATACAACTCTGCTTCCTAAAGGACAATAGCTAATTCCCACTGGTGGCTTCAGGATATCTCTAAAAGACAGAATTTGAGTTAAAAAAAAAAAAAAAAAAGAGTGGAAGCAGTGGGGTACAGCTCTAGGCTAGAGAACATTACTTGAGAATATATTTACACAGTAGATCCATAGTTCTTGTTTAGAGTGATAAGTATTTTGGGTAGTTTGGGGTGGGTCAGTGGATATAGCTAAAACAGAAAGTATCCTTGGTATGGCCACTGCTCGTTCAATTTGTGCACTAAATTTTTCTTTTTGAAAATTACTTGTGTTTGTGAGTTTTTACAATTTATAATTTAATCTGAGTTTCCCCCCATATTTAACATTTCACTTTTGTTACTCCATCCTGCGCAGGTCAAATCACTTTCCATTTCCTGTGAACTTGCCTACACATGGTGGAGCTTTCAGCTGCATATCTGGGAGCTGTGGAATTCTCTCCAGAGCAATCCGTGAAGTGACAGGACGAGAGCAATTTGCCTCCATCCCTACCCGACTCTGTAAGTATTGTCACTTTAGTCACCAGAAAAACATATTTAGAGAAACTCTGTTTTCCAACATCTGGGTTTGAAATACTTGTAATACACTTCTGAGCAAAACTGTATCCATATACGTGGTAGAAACTGACACAGAGAAACAAATGCAATTGTGTTTCAATTCTGACATGCATTCCAAATGTATGATCTATATGAAAAGCACTTGTTTTGGGGTGCCTGGCTGGCTCAGTCAGAAGAGTGTGAAACTCTTGATCTTGGGGTCATGAGTTCAAGCCCCATGTTGGGTATAGAGATTACTAAAGAGATAAATAAAAATATAAATTAAAAAAAAGAAAAGTACTTGTTTCATTAAAGATATAGATCTATATTACATTAGACTTCTGATAACATCTTCACAGCGTCATAACAGAATCTATCTCTGAAAAGTTTATTTTTTTAAATATTAATGTAAATTAAAATAAATGCAGCATGGCAGATACTGTTAAGTGTTTACACAGTATCTTCTTGCCTTCTTTGTGAATAAGAGAACTCCAGGTTTTTTGAGGGGTGGCTATGTACCTAGCTAACAGATTACCTTTCAGCCTCTCTGACAAAGTAAGTTCTATTCATTAGATCCAAGTACAGGTGTTGCATGGAGTTTTGGGGATGGCTGCTTAAAGGGAATTGATTCCGCTGGGAGGATCCTCTCATCCTTCCCTCACCCTGGAAGTCATAGCTTGTGTTTTAGCAGCCATCTTGGACCAAGAGGTTATTTGAGTCATGGATAGGATGATGAAAGAAGGACAGAAGGAGCCTGAGTCCCTGCTGACCATCAAACCACCAAAACAATCTCACTACAGGCCTCGAGGGGTGAGAATTTCCAGTTGCAAAAAGATTTTATAATGTCTCTATCTGATAAACAAAATGTGGCTGCTTCCAAACTTTGGAACGGGCACAGTGGCCTGCCCGGGCTTGCAGGCTTTCTTTCCTTATTAATTAGCGATTTAGGACTGCTTTTTCACTGGGTCAGCGGAGAAAGATGGTACAGTAGTCAGGAGCCAAGAAGAGATCAGCAGATGAAAACCACTGATAAAAAATGATCAAGGTTGGGGCGCCTGGGTGGCTCAGTTGGTTAAGCGACTGCCTTCGGCTCAGGTCATGATCCTGGAGTCCCGGGATCGAGTCCCGCATCGGGCTCCCTGCTCAGCGGGGAGCCTGCCTCTCCCTCTGACCCTCCCCCCTCTCATGTGCTCTCTCTCATTCTCTCTCTCTCAAATAAATAAATAAAATCTTTAAAAAAAAAATGATCAAGGTTGAGTAATCAGGCAGAATATGTGAATTTACTTCACCAGGCCTTGACCATTTTTCATAGAAACTTTAAGACCACACTTTGAGGTTATCACATTGCAACCTTTTGCGGAAGATGTAACTCTTTCCCCTAAGTAGTTACTGGCTGTCCTGTAGCCATCATCTAGAACTTGTGCACCCATAATCCTTACACAGATGATCCAGAAAGTAGCTCAAATTTCAGATCCTTTTTGAAAGTGATTCTCTTTGGGAGTTTGTAAGTCAACACTGAACAAGAAAAATTGTTATGAGTTCATTTATTTATTTATTTATTTTAAAGATTTTATTTATTTATTCATGAGAGACAGAGAGAGAGGCAGAGGGAGAAGCAGGCTCCCAAGGAGCAGGGAGCCCGATGCGGGACTCGATCCCAGGACGCTGGGATCATGACCTGAGCCGAAGGCAGACGCTTAACCATCTGAGCCACCCAGGCGCCCGAGTTCATTTATTTTTTAAGGAAGCAGAATCAGAAGTAAAACTTTCAGCCAATTTCCTCAGAGGCAAACTGGATTACTAGAATAGAATAGCCTGTTGTTCAGCCTGTTTGGATGGTTTCAGTTGCTACTTTTACCATCAGCTGAAGCTTGGATCATAGAAGACCAGAGGGTAATTGGATATGTGCCTACCTGGTGGAGGTACCCACAAAAAGACTTCCTTTATGCTCACAACTGTTGAGCAGAAAACAGATGAGGCCTAAGAGAGCTCAGAATAGAGAACATGTGATGCATGCTCATTGGCAAGCAGCCATTTACACATCAGTCAAGAATGTTTACACTTCACTCAGAGTATTGTCCTCAGATCTGTAGTATCATTTTTCTTTGGAAAAAAATTAAAAGGAAAATGTCCATCTTACCTGCCTCTACTTCTCAACATGAACTCCTTCCTCAAGCTCTGTCAAACATTTCACTCTTCTCAATGGAGCCCCTTACCATCCTTTCAATCAGGCAGCTGACAGAAAACTTGCGGTACATTTGAGGAGCAATATGAGGAGAATTTGATAAAGGTATGGATAGGCTCTAGGAAAGGCTCCTAGGAACAGTGCAGTATCCCTGAGTTAGTAAAAGAATAGTTACTAGAAGGTGGAGAGGAGAGAAGGCCTCCTGACTATAATAAAGACTTCCTAAAGGAAAGCAGGTAGCTTGAGGTGACCCTGAGAGAAGGAAGTTGGGATAGAAATACCCCAAACTTTCTCTCCTTCTCTTTGACCTCAAGTGACAGCCCCTGCTAAAGGCAGCTGCTGGAAGCCAGAGGACAAGGAAGTCTGTTAATTTTGTTCATAAAGGTCAGCTTTTCTGGCACAAAGCAGGATAGAGACAACTGGAAGATACTCAGCACACCTGCTATTACGTTTTTGTTCATGCTGGGCTTATTACCCAGAATGCTGTCATTCTCAATTGTAATATAATCCTCTGGTCTGGTCTATGATTCAGTGTATGACCTACTTTTAAATGTGGAAATGCCTCTCTCCTCAGCATTTTATCTGTATCACTCGCATGGACACTGAACTATATACATCCTTTATTATCACTTTAAAGTTTCTCATGTATATACATATTCCATTCTATTGTAAGCTCTGTGAAACAAAATTTATGAATTACACTTCTTTTCTATTTCCATAGCATCGAACACAGTGTTCAACATAGAGCAGTTAACACAAACTGTAATCTTCTTAATCCTCTCCCTCTTTTTATCATCACACCCTACCTACTCCTTCATATTATACCTTCATATTATTATGTGGACATTCAATGGTGGAAAAATCAGTCAGCATTGGAAAACACAAGACCTCCAGATGTTAGGATTTTTACACAAGTGTGTCAGTAGGGGTGTTTCCTCAAGTTGGGCAGTGAACCCGCAGGTGGAACCTAGGCTTCTACATGTAGACATCTGTGACTCTTCACCTGAGGGGTTTTTTGTCTGCTTGATTACCCAAAGGCCGGGAAGGCTAGAAGTGCTGGGAAATTAGCTGTCTTCCCTCTCTCTCACAGGCAGCTCTCCAACAGTGAACTGAGGCAGTTGGTGACTAAAAATCACAGCAAACTCACCCACGTGATAAGGGGCAACTCTGAGGTACCTTCTACAGGGTTTCCCAGAATTCCTGAGGGGACTGAACCCAGTTGCCCACAGCGGTAAATTGCATGATAACACACCTTTAATAGCTTCCTTCTCTTTTCTTTTTCATTCCATCTTTCTGCTGCTAATGCTACTTGGAATTATCTCCCAAATGAAATAAATTTTTTTAAAGATTTTATTTATTTATTTGAGAGAGAGAATGAGATAGAGAGCATGAGAGGGGGGAGGGTCAGAGAGAGAGGCAGACTCCCTGCTGAGCAGGGAGCCCGATGTGGGACTCGATCCTGGGACTCCAGGATCATGACCAGAGCCGAAGGCAGTCGCTTAACCAACTGAGCCACCCAGGCGCCCCCAAATGAAATAATTCTGACTTAAATTCTGATCTTCAGGTTCACTTCTAGGGTAGAATGATAAGATATAACAATGATAGTCAACTTACTCGTGGCAGGAATATACAAAGGATGTGCTTTGTTTGATATAAATTCTCTACCTTGATATTTTCCTTTCCTTTGCTTTCATGGTATCTAAACATATTTTTGAACCACCAGAGGAAAATTACAAACACATTTTTTAAAACAAAAAGTAAATGTTAGTGTTATTTTATGTTACTATAAAAGCAACATATGCTTATTGCTGAAAATTTGAAAATAAAAATAACATCACTATTCTAAAATAGCAACTGTTAATGTCTTGCTGTGTATCCTTTGAACCATTTTCTTTATATGAATTAATGTTTTTTAATTGTTTTTTTCTCACTTGATAATATATACTGAGTAACTTGTCAAAAAGTATTTATAGGGGTGCCTGGTGGCTCAGTCAGTTAAGCATCTACCTTTGGCTCAGGTCATGATCCCGGGGTCCTGGGATTGAGCCCCCATTGGGCTCTTCCTTAGCAGGGAACCTGCTTCTCCCTCTGCCTGCCCCTCCTCCTGCTTATGCTCACGCTCTCTCTCTGTCAAATAAATAAATCTTTTTTAAAAAGTATTTATATTTAACAACATTGAAAAATTATTGTAGACTGTTTCACTATATGGATTTACTATTATTATCCCTTTTAAAAAAATTTTTTTAAAGATCTACTTACTTATTTGAGAGACAACTCTATCAATTGACAACTCTATCAATTCTATTTTCTTTGTATAGTCCTTGCCAATATTTAATTTTATTTCCTTGATTAATAATAAGGACAGGGCGCCTGGGTGGCTCAGTTGGTTAAGCGACTGCCTTCGGCTCAGGTCATGATCCTGGAATCCCTGGATCGAGTCCCGCATCGGGCTCCCTGCTTGGCAGGGAGTCTGCTTCTCCCTCTGACCCTCCCCCCTCTCATGTGCTCTCTCTAATTCTCTCTCTCTCACATTAAAAAAAAAAAAATCTTTAAAAAAAATAATAAGGATGAACCGGCGCCTGGGTCGCTCAGTCGGTTAAATGTCGGCCTTCCGCTCAGGTCATGATCCTGGGGCCCTGGGATCAAATCCCACGTCAGGCTTCCTGCTCAATGGGGAGTCTGCCTCTCCCTCTGCCCCTCCCCCTGGCTTGTGCTTTCATTCGTGCTTGCGCGTGCTCTCTCTCTCTCTCTCACAAAAATAAATAAATAAATCTTTAAAAAAAATAAGAAGAATGAACTTTTAATATTCCCGGGTTGAGCTTTTTATAACTTTTTAAGAAACACTTTCCTGGGGGAACCCTCCTACACTATTGGTGGGAATGCAAGCTGGTGCAGCCACTCTGGAAAACAGTATGGAGGTTCCTCAAAAAGGTGAAAATAGAGCTACCCTATGACCCAGCAATTGCACTACTGGGTCTTTACCCCAAAGATACAAATGTAGTGATCTGAAGGGGCACCTGCACCCCAATGTTTATAACACCAATGTCCACAATAACCAAACTATGGAAAGAGCCCAGATGTCCATCGACAGATGAATGGATAAAGAAGATGTGGTACATATATATAATGGAATATTATGCAGCCATCAAAAAATGAAATCTTGCCATTTGCAATGACGTGGATGGAACTAGAGGATATTATGCTAAACAAAATAAGTCAATCAGAGAAAGACAATTATCATATGATCTCACTGACATGTGGAATTTGAGAAACAAGGCAGAGGTTCATAGGGGAAGAGAGGAAAAATGAAACAAGAAGAAACCAGAGAGGGAGGCAAACCATAAGAGACTCTTAATCTCAGGAAACAAACTGAGGGTTGCTGGAGTGGAGGGGGTGGGAGGGATGGGGTGGTTGGGTGACAGACATTGGGGAGGGTATGTGCTATGGTGAACGCTGTGTATTGTGTAAGACTGATGAATCACAGACCTGTACCCCTGAAACAAATAATACATTATATGTTAATTAAAAAAAAAAAAAAGAATGTGAGCCCAGTGATATCAAATGCTCTGATACTGGATATTTATATAAAATGTCACCCACAACAAAAAAAAAAGAAAGAAAGAAACACTTTCCTAGTCCTGAAACATAAAGATATTTTTTTCTAAAGCTTTTGAGGTTTACATTAGTCTGCCTGGAAGTGATTTTTATTTTATTATTTTTTTAAGAGTTTATTTATTTGACAGAGAGAGCACAGAGGGAGAGTGAGAGGGAGAAACAGATTCCCCACTGAGCAGACAGCCCAATGCAGGGCTAGATCCCAGGACCCTGAGATCATGACCTGAGCCAAAGGCAGACACTTAACCGACTGAGCCATGCAGGGGCACCTGGAAGTGATTTTTTATAAATGAAATTTTTTTTTTTTAAAGATTTTATTTATTTATTTGACAGAGAAAGACACAGCGAGAGAGGGAACACAAACGAGAGAGGGAACACAAACGAGAGAGGGAACACAAATGGGGAGCGGGAGAGGGAGAAGCAGACTCCCCGCCGAACAGGGAGCCCGATGCGGGACTCGATCCCGGGACTCCAGGATCATGACCTGAGCCGAAGGCAGTCGCTTAACCAACTGAGCCACCCAGGCGCCCCTAAATGAAATTTTTTTATCATCATAGCCAGCCTGTAGAAGATACTCAGTGTTTTAACATCTCTTTTTTCATTGTTTAATTTATTATCTTATTTATTTGTTTTTTTAAGTAGGCTCCACACCCAGTGTGGAGCCCAATGTGGAGCTCAAACTCAGGACCCTGAGATCAAGATCTGAGCCAAGATCAAGTGTCAGACGCCTAACCAACTGAGCCACCCAGGTGCTCCTGATTTATTATCTTAAATAAATATATTTTTAAATGTTTATTTCAAACTATATGGATATTTTAGAAGCATTCCACAATGCATTATTTGTCATTGTTTAGACATTGCTTAAACTACCAAAAACACAGGCTAGCCAACAATTTGCTGCAATCAGCATTCAACTCTTGGATGGATCAGTATGTTTACATTTAGACTGGGGTGAGTTTTGGGTCCATATTGTAGATATAAAGCTATTTTTAAGGATTTGACCTACTAAATGAAGAAAATATAAAAATATTCTTCCTGTCGGGGTGCCTGGGTGGCTCAGTCGTTAAGCGTCTGCCTTCGGCTCAGGTCATGATCCCAGGGTCCTGGAATCGAGCCCCGCATCGGGCTCCCTGCTCTGCGGGAAGCCTGTTTCTCCCTCTAACTCTCCCCCTGCTTGTGTTCCCTCTCTCAGTGTCTCTCTCTGTCAAATAAATAAATAAAATCTTTAAAAAAAAAAATTCTTCCTGTCCATTTACAATAGCCAAATTATGGAAGCAGCCCAAGTGTCCATCAACAGATGAATGGATAAAGAAGATGTTTTATACACACACACACACACACACACAAAGGAATATTAGTCAGCCATAAAAAAAAAAATGAAATCTTGTCATTTGCAACAACATGCATGGATCTAGAGGGTATAATGCTAAGTGAAATAGATCAGTACAAGAAAGACAAATACCATGTAATTTCACTCATATGTGTAATTTAAGAAACAAAACAAACAAAGAAAAAAAGGACAAACCAAAAAACAGACTCTTAAATACAGAGAACTAAGTGATGGTTACCAGAGGAGAGGGGCGGAGAATGGGTGAAATAGGTGAAGGGGAATAAGAATACATTTATTGTGATGAGCACTGAGTAATGTATGGAATTGTTGAATCACTATATTATACACCTGAAAGTAATACAACAGTGTGTCTATACTAGAATTTTAAAAAAATATAAATAAATAACTAAATAGAAAGGGAGATACAAAAGTATAGAGTATAATCCCTACCTTATAAAAACAAACATGTTTGTCTATGCGGAGGAATTCTGGTTATAAGGCACAGTGAACAGTGGTTATCCCTAGTGATGAGATTGTGACGCACAGAGCATATTGTCATTAAAAAGTACTGTTTTGCCAGGAAAAAAAAAATGTTTGTATATGTGTCATCCTTTGAGATGAATTGGACAAGCTGAACCTTTGGAAGGGGTGGGGGGAAAAGCATGGTTGTTATCATTTAATCATCATCTATCACGATCTCTAACTATAGCAAATCAAGCATTAAAAATTATATTCTATACTTCATAATAAATATTTAAATATTACCTTAATTGAATGTGGAGATGTATGATGCAATACAGTCTCTCTCTTCGAGTTGTTCACACCCTACCAGCTTCTAATGTACCCCTAGGGAAAAGTCCGAGACCCATTCAATGACTTCGCACCAGAATTAAGCCAAAATTTGTCTTTGGGATAGGTGGAGTGGGAGGAAGTGAGGCGCCATAGTTTGCGGCTGTAAAGCGCTTGGAGCTCCCTCTGCTGGAATATATTAGTAAAGGAGCAGCCGCAAGGGAACATTCCACCTTCAAGGTGAAGGGAATGCAAACAAAAAGGAAACAAACGGCTCTCTCAGAGTTACTTTGATACCAGGGTCAAGGGAAAGCTTAAAACAACAGCAGTCTCTCTTCTAGGGTTTTTGGTAAAATGTGCCACTTTTCCTTCTACTTTAGGAATATTTGCCTTCTAGTAGGAAAAAAACATGAACTTGATTTGTTAATAGATACCTTACGGGAGTGTAGCCTCAGAAGGGCATAGCATCATTTTAGCAGGCTGATGACAGAAAATGTACCCTAAATAAATGTAAATGCAATTTAATATTTAAATGAAAGCTAAGACTTTTTTGGGTAACTTTCGGGAATTCATTTAAATTCTCTGTACTATACCTCCCTAATTTTAAAGTGAGGATGATAATATCAATCCCAACCACTTTGATAATGGGAGAGTAAATGAGAAGACCACAGAGGCTAAACGAACTTCCAAAGTGCCACCTATTCTCATGGCTGAAATCCCAGTGCTGGCTGGTAGCCATGTTCCAGATGAATACAGTGCTGAGTCCCAGGCACTGCGTCAGGCCCTGGTGATGAATAAAGCATGCTTCTCAACCTCCCAGAACTCACAGTCTTACAGTCTACTGGGGAAGACACTGGAACACACATAATAACATTAACACATGGCAAATCCTATAAAATAAGGCAGAATTGGAAAATTATGGGAACACATGATTTTCTGGAAGATCAGAAAAGGCTTCAAAAAGAAGTTGTATTTGCACTGGGACTTGAGGGGTGAGGTACTTGCCAGTACATTTTTCTTTCTTAAAGTTGTTTATTTAGCTGTTCTCAGGAGAAACTCTCTTCAAAAAAAAGTTTGTTTTTTAAAACATAATTAGGAGAACTGAAAGTTAGCTTAGTTCTAGTTTCTTTCATTGGCAGGCCTAACAAACAACACAGCGGTGCAACCACTGGTTAAATAAACCATTAGACTGAGATAGATCTATCAGCACCGACATAAAGAAAACGTTGGCTGATTGATAGGGTGAAACTAATAGATTGTATTATTTATCTTCTAATTCTGAAAATAATGTCAGGCTTGACAGCTTTTAGTTGGTATATTGAAGATAATAAAACAAATTTAACATTGATACGGTTAATGAGTTCTGCTTTTGCTCCTCTTGCAGAAACACAAATCTGTGTCCTATTAATAATAATTTTTAGCTCCTCAGATGCTAAGCATTACATCTTATATGCCATGCATTTAGTCCTGAATGATTTCTCAACAAGCGTGTTTTTAGGTAAGCAGGAAAAAAAAATGTATAGCTGCCAATTGCCTATATGGGAAAAAGAAAAAGAGCTTAAATCAGTAACCTAACTGAATACATTAAAGAACTAGAAAACAAAGAGAAAATTAAACTGAAAGTAAGTAAACGAAAAGAAATAATAAGTGGGTGGAAATATATGAACTAGAGAATATAAAAACAAAAGAGAAAATCAAAGAAACCTAAAGGTTTTTTGAAAAGTAGTAACAGGATGACAAAGATTTAGCAAGACTGACCAAGATAAAAAGAAGGAAGACTAAAATTACTAAAATCACAAGTGAAAGCAGGGTAATTACTACCAACCTTAAAGAAATAAAAAGGATTACAAAGGAATACTATAAACAATTAAATGTCAATTATAGGTCTAGATAACCTACATGAATGAAGAGATTCCTATAGGGGTCCCAATTTCCCAATTCATTTTATGAGGTTAGTCACTCCAGTACCAACAAAGACATCACAAGAGAAGAAAACTATAGATCAATATCCCTTATGAATACAGATACAAAATCCTCAACAAAATACTGGTGAACTGAATCCAGCATCATATTTAAAAGATCATACACCAGGGTACCTGGGCAGCTCAGTTAGTTAAGCATCCCACTCTTGGTTTTGACTCAGGTCACAATCTCAGGGTCATGAGATCAAGCCCCATGTCACACTTTCTCTCTCTAAAATAAGATAAATAAATAAAACCTTTTTTAAAAAAGATTGTACACCATGACTAAGTGGGATTTATCTCAGGAATGTGAGTATAGTTCAACATATGAAAACCAATCAATTTAATATATCATATTAAAGAGTGAAAGGGAAAAAAACCACATGATCATGTCAATAGATGCAGAACAAGACACTTGAGAGAACCTAACAACATTTTATAATAAAAAAATACACGACAAACTAGAAATAGAGGAGAACTTCCTCATCTTGACAAAGGGTATCTATGGAAAACCCATAGCTAACACTATGCTTTTTTTAAAAAAAGATTTATTTAGTTATTTGAGAGAGACAGTGAGTGGGGGAGGGGCACAGGGAGAAGGAGAGAATCTCAAGCAGACTCCCAGCTAAGCATGGAGACTGACATAGGGCTGGATCCCATAACCCTAAGGTCACAACCAGAACCAAAACCAATAGTGAGCCGCTCAACCAACTGAGCCACCCAAGTACTCCCTAATATCATACTTAATAGTGAAAGACTAACAGCTTTCCCTTAAGATTAAGAACAACAAGGATGCTCCACCCTGCTACTTCTATTCAACATTGTACTAGAGGTGTACCCAGGGTAATTAACCAAGAAAAAGAGATAAAATGCATTCATATTGGAAAGCAAGAAGTAAAAGTTACTCTATTCATGGATAACATAATTTTATACATAGAAAAACTTAAGGAACCCACATACACATGCAAAAACTATTAGAGCTAATAAATGAGTTAATTATGTTTGCAGGGTACAAGATCAATACACAAAAATTAGTTTTATTTCTATACAGTAGCAATGATTAGTCTGAAAATGAAATTAAGAAGACAATTCCATTTATAATAACCTTTATCACATGACACAGCAATTCCACTCCTAGGTATTTACCCAAGAGGACTGAAAACTTATGTCCACACAAAAATTTGTATATGATTATCCATAACAGCATTATTCATAATAGCCCCAAAGTGGAAACAATGTAAATGTCCATCAACTGATGAATGGATAAACAAAATGTGGTATGTCTATACAATGGAGTATCATTTAGGCATAAAAAGAAATGAAGTACTGATGATACATGCTACAACACCTTGAAAATACTATGGTGGGCGCCTGGGTGGCTCAGTCGTTAAGCGTCTGCCATCGGCTCAGGTCATGATCCCAGGATCCTGGGATCGAGCCCCACATGGGGCTCCCTGCTCGGCGGGAAGCCTGCTTCTCCCTCTCCCACTCCCCCTGCTTGTGTTCCTGCTCTCGCT